>NC_073313.1:88303952-88626452 GCF_027595985.1 Sorex araneus | reverse complement strand
TAAAGTAAAGGATACTCAGAAAGAGCTAAGATTTGACAGCCAAACTTGAGCTTCAGTATGCAATCTACCATTCCATAGCTGTGTACCTTTGGACAATTCATTTACCCTCTCTGCACTTTTGTTTTCTCTATGCCTCACTGGTAGTCTTGCTTTCCACAGAGGATTTTGAAGATTAGATAAACTAACATGCAAAGCACTTAGAAATGGTTCCTGGTAAAGAGTAAATGCCATGTAAATATTAGCTACTATGATTTGTGTTTGGCAAATATCTTGAGTACCTGACTCACAGGCGACCTTAGTTCACAGCAGATTTTCAGTCTGTGTTGCTAAATCTATTACACCTATTACCTTCACTCAAAGTTTAAATCCATCCAATAAAGCTACAGTCACAAATGAAGGTTCAGAACAGCAGCTGGTCATTAAGATTCTGTCAGCGAAAGGTCTGTCATCACACTTTTCCAGAATCCAACCCTCTGTCATCTCCTATTTGTGAGTCACTGAGATATCACAGTTGCATCTGTTATAATAGATTGTGTTATCTATCAACAGCACAGCACAAGGACAGACACAACTACTTGTCGCATGTAAGGAAATAAAAATCAGATCTAGGAATTTGAAAAGACAGTTTTCTTAAAAGAGCAGGTATATAATCTGGATATAAAATAAAAACAGCTTACAAAATGAACGACAGTGTTTCTTCATTCCAAATTTTTCCTTGGCTAAGTGGAAAGTCCACATAATTTATATTTAGAGTTTTCTTTCTATACTCAAAGTGTACCAAATATCTAGATTGACTATTGTGGCACCACAGCTGAGCAAATTTTCTCCTAGAAGATGCCCTTTCTCCATAATATACTCTTTCATCCCTTTTCTGTCGTATACCCAAACCAAAATTTTTAATTCTCAGAATCTATCTTGAGATCTAAACTTTCAGGATCTATCTTGATCTATCAGGTACACTTGTTTGATAAGGTTTTGAGGAATGATTCTTTTCTTAGTGTCTATCTTACTTTAAATGGTTCTAAGAACTTTAGTCTAAGAAAATATGTGTCTCACAAGAAGAATTCAAAGATTTTTGACAGATGGAAATATGTGAAGAGATGAGACTAGAGAAGAGTTCTGATAGTGCCTATTGAAGTTATTCATTTTTCATGACAAATATATATTCACAGTATATATGAATTATTTCAAGGAACAAGAATTTCATAAGTTTATATATATTATATATATGGCAAAGGCCCTCTGTAGGATAACATAGCCTCCAGTAGTTTAGGTTTATTGGGTTCTTCCCATCACACTGCTCCCTTTCCTCTGTGTTTATTTGTAAGTTCCTTCTTAGTGTTGTGCTGACTTGTAAGTATTGTTTTTCTCTTCTCCTTGAGTCCTTTGCATAGTTTATTCAGAGCCATGTCCTTTTGTATGGACACAGGAAGACTAGCAAATGCTATGCTTTTGTAACCTGGGAGTCATTTGACTCTACATGATATTTTCCTCCTGAGCATCTATTCTCTCGACCTAAGCCTCAGCTGCCCTTACTTCCTAGCACCTCCAAGAGCAAGGTCCCAACGAGGGATGGGATGGACACAGGGCAAGTGGTGAGTTGTGTGTTACCCTGGCATCGAGATGGGCCTGGCCAAAGTGCCTAATGCTTAACTATAAGTTAAGAGCTTGGTCATGGACAAATGCTGTCATAATCCAAAAATAATAACTAGATTCGACCCTGCTAGGATTAGGAATGATTAATCTGGACTGAGTGCTGTAGTCTGAGTCTGTGGCAAGATGTTGTCAGGAGAGCTGCCTTACAAGCCTCAATGTATCTCTTGCTATGTCCATACAAAAATAACTAATATTAAGATGTTAATGAGTGTTTGTCCAAGAAAAGGAGATAAACACCTTAAGAGTCAGGAGGGGCTTTGGAATGCCCCTAGATTGTGTTCCCTTTGAATCTGGCAGCCCACAGGAAGGGCTTTCTTATGTTGATTTTGCTACCTGGCTGTGTGTAGCCTAGGGGCAAGAGGGGGAGAGACTAGTGAAGGAGATTCAAGCACCAGATGCAGAGAGAGGATGGAGATAGGAGTGCAAGGATTGAGAAAGATGGAAGATGGAATAAACGACAACTGATTGATCAACTGGCTTGGCCCTTCGGGACTGAACCCCCATATCCGGGGGACTGCCAACGGGGACGGCCTACAGGGACAGCCGCTGGGGCTCTTCCCCCAGTCGCCCCCTGGCAGATGTTTTTTACAGTCCTCCACTTAGGAATATACATGTTTTAGCAGGGAACAAAATGACAAACCAACACAAACAATATTTCATATGATGTGAATCATATTGATGTCGGTGGGCCCCACGGGTGACTTACATGAAGTGGGGAGGAGAAAGACGGTCACTTTCTCCCCAACCGCCTCTACCACCCGGGACCCAGAGTTACTGGGTTCTTGTCTCGCTTGCGGAAAAGAATTTCAGGAGTAGACAAGCAGTGAAGTAAATAGATTTTATTTAGACATTTCTGAGGGAAGGAGAAAGGGATAAGTGGGAAAGAGAATGGTGGAAATAACGTGCTCAAGTGTTGGGGCTGAACTGAGCTCCCAGGGCAAGCCCATGTATACTGTACTGTACTATGGACAGGAACATAGGGACCCATGAAAATGGGCGAGATTTCTCTTGTATCCTGACTGGTTTGGATGAAGCTGAACTTTTTCCCCCATCAAGCTGCCTTTAGAAAAATAATTTCAGTATATTGAAAAGAGCCATTTTCCTTCTTTCACAGAAGCCTGGCTGTTCTTTGACATGCAGATGATGTTAGCCAGGCCTGACCTTTGATATTGTAAATTGTAGGCTCTGGCCCAGCCTAGTCTTTGGGATGTAGATTTCAGGTTGGGGGGGGGCAGTTTTGTCTTTGGGATGTAAATCCAAGTGCTTTTAGCCCAAGGAAGGTTTTGGTTTTGTATCTTCTTTCAGGAGGCCTAGATTACTGGCCTGCAGATACAAGGAAATAATGCTGCCTCAATGTTCTTCCTGTAACATCTTTTGATGCCTTCGGTGATGATGTCACTGTATTGCGCCTTTTAGAGCTACCATGTTCAATAAAAGGAGATCCATGAGGCTTTCTGCCTTTGCCAAGAGCCAGAGCGAGCCTGGTCGTCCATGAGACATATTTCTTCCGCTTCCTTATCTCAGTGCCTCCGACGGCACGAAGGTTCATGCAACACTCAAGAGAGAACGCAGGCTTCTCCGAGAGTGGAGGAAGCCACTACACATAACCGAGATTTAGACACAAAAGTATGAAAGCATGAAAGTACACATCTCAAGAGGGGAGATGCGGGCGACACATGTGCTTGGCCACGCGGGCACAAGCAGCACATGGGCTCAGGCAGCATATGAGTGCCTTTCCTTTGTTCAAGGTGTCTTTTATAGGGTTTCTTCAACCTGCCCGCAGGTGGGGCTTCTTTCCAGGTAAAAGTTTGTTGCTAAGGAGGTTACCAGGGAGGTTGGGAGTGGTGATGGCCTTCTTTGGGGAATCTCCTGGGAGGGGTCCATTATCCTCAGGGTCCACTGATGGTTTCCTCTGGGGTCTTTTGTTTTCTTGAATCTGCAAGTCTTAAGAGTCTCCTTCTCAGAGACTCTGTTAAATCTAAATTTTCATTGCCAAGGCCTTTCCCTATCTACCTGCCTACATCAATAAGAAGGTGATTTATTTAGCAGGATGTTAAGATTATGGTGTACAGGAATCAGGATGATTAAAATTTAACATAATATGGTGAGGGGCAATTATTTTTAGGTTTATCTGTGTTTGTGCTGGTGACAAAGGACCTTGTAAGGCAGAGATCAGGATCATGGTGAAAATAATTTCGAAATAAAGAAAACAGCAAGTTCAAAGTCTATGTAAGGGGAATTAATTTGAAATTTTAGAAAAGGGAAAGAAGTAGTTTGGCTAAAGTATATGAAGCAGGAAGCAGAATCATGTGAGATTGAATTAGAGAAGTGCCTGGACCAGATAATAAGAGCTCTGTGGGGAAATAAAAAGGAACTGGCATATAATTTTAATGGATATGTTTTAGACAGCTTTAAAAAAGGGGGGGGGGGAATTATATGACCTGATTAACACTTTTAGAAGACTAAAACAGAAATAATACAAAATAGGACATATCAGCAGAGGAAGTTTCAAGAGTATGGGGATGATTCACTAGGCCATGAATCTCACTTTGTTCAAAAGGAGAGTGAAGGAAAGCTCCTGGCATCTCTGCCTCATACATTTAAAATCATCAACTGTTGGGAGTGGGGAAGAGAGACAAAGAATACTAGGTTACCAAAAATAAAGTTTCCTTTCTTGCCTTTCTACTTTATCTATTCTCAAAGATGTAGTAGATTTCCATCCTAAAAATATTTTTTCAAGATGTGATTTTTTTTTGGTAATATATGTAACAGTATGACTGTATCACTGTCATCCCATTGTTCATTAATTTACTTGAGCGGGTGCCAGTAATGTCGGCATTTGTCCCAGCCCTGAGATTTTTAGCAGCCTCTCCTTACTTGTCTTTCCTAAAAATTGGAGGCTCTTTCAGGGTCAGGGGAATGAGACCTGTTATTGTTACTGTTTTTGGCATATTGGATATGCCACGGGGAGCTTGCCAGGCTCTGCTGTGTGGGCAGGATACTCTCAGTAGCTTGCCAGGCTCTCTGAGAGGCAACTATATATATATATATATATATATATATATGTATATATATATATATATATATATATATCTTCCTCTATGATTTTATAGAAAATGCGTAGAGAGTATCGGCTGCGCTGTCCAGGAATAGGTTGACTCATGTGTGAGGCTCGGCCCAAGCGTGTGGAAAGCAGCCTGGAGTATGGAGCATGGCGGCAATTGGGTAGTGAAGGTTGGCTGCTGGGCTGGGTCACTTGGGGTAGGGAGGGCTCTCACCTGACCCCTCTGGAGCGCCCCAAGTGGAAACAGATAATCTCTTCATTGGCCACCATCCAGAACTCATGGCTGTTTCTCCTGAAGGGAGCATAATTTGAGGCTCCCATAACCATGCCACCAGACTCCATGCTAGAGGCTGTTTCCACCCATAAGCCATCTCCTGTAGGCGCCAGATATGTAACAGTAAGTCAATTATCTTATCATCAGGACTATTTTCTAATTATTAATATAGGAACATTTTTTCTTTTTTTTTGTCAGCCAGTGTTTCACCCAGAATAATCTGTAGATAACCTGTGTAAGAATTACTATGTCAGTATGTGAAAGTAGCAAATTCTTGGACCTTACCCAAGTCTTCTAAGTGACTATCTTTGCATATGGACTCTTGTAACTGGAATATTCAAAAATTTCTCCAAATAATCTTGATGCACAATACATTTTGTGAACCATTATTTCAGACCTTACATGCCTTTGCTCTGACTATTGTCTCTTTCTGGACTACTGTTTATTTAAATGACTATTAAAATTCCTCACGTACTTCAATGCTCAGATTAAGTGTAATTTCCTTTGTCAAGGCATATCTGTTTAACTTTCTCATTTGTAATAAAACAGGGTTATTTTTATTATTATAAGTACCAAAAGGTTTATGGGAAGATATCAAGATTAGTGTGTTCAGGGGACTACTATGCATGTGCGTAATCACATGTCCGTTCAGTGGCCATGAGCTGGTTCCCCAGGAAGCCAGATGTGTAAACACAAAACAAAATAAGTGAAGATGGCATGGTCTCTCTCCTGCCATGTGCGTTTGGTGGCTATGAGTCACTTCCCCACCCCAGTCTGCCATGGCTGCCAACAGACGCATGAAGGAGGAAACAGGGCCACCAGGCTGGTTGGTGATCAGCTGCCATTTATTCCAATCTCCATCCAGCAGTTGATTCCATTCTCTCCATGCGCCTATTGCATTCTCACTGAGTGCCCCATTCCAGTCTCACACTGCCCCTCATTCCCATCTCCTCTTGTCCCCATGCTAGTCTCTTCCCACTCCCTCTCGAAGCCTTAGTCTAGAGCCCCACCTCCCAAGCATTGGGGGTAGCAACTACACACAGGTTGTGAGGAACTGGCCCAGAACAGACCACGGGAATCAATTTAGCTTTCTCAAGACTCTTTTTACAGGAGCCCGCATGGCAGAATTTTCTTGATTTTCTTGATTTTCTGCCCCTGAGCAAGGAATTCGGATACAGGCACCCTGGGTCGCAAGAAGGGTGGTGGTCAGACCAGATAACCAGACCCATATCACAAGACCCATTATCACAAGACCCAGGACTGCCCCCAGAACCCGCACATTCCTGAATATTGGCTCGAATACTGATCTCTAAAACAATAGGCTAAGGAGTGATGTCCTTTTAAATGGATTGGTTAAGAAAGTTTGTAATATTACAAATCCATTGGCTATGAAATGCGTGGGCTCTGCTGTAACAGCCGAGGAAGGCCGATATAAGATCTCCTTTGGAGAAGCTCGGGGTCTTTTGCCCAACCTGCTGGACTTACGTGTCCACATAGGCGGCTGGACTGTGGCTAGCCAGTCTTACAATAAACCCTGCTTGCTGTTTGCAGTCTCTGGAGTCTCTTTGTCATTATAGGGAGGTCTCTATCTGATCCGAGCCCTAACAAGGTGAGGTAGCACAGTCAACATATGTAAAGCCTTTCCTTCCAGGGAAGCTCTTCTAAAAGAAAGATCTCCTGCTAAGAGATCCACTTAAGGGCATGTTTTTATCTAAGAACATACTTCTCCTTTCCTTAGTCCATAAACAATTAACTTAGATTTACTTACTTCTTAAAAATATTACTCATTTTCTATGGACACAGTAAGAGATAATATTAGGCTTCTAGGGTGGCTCTCTTGGGGACATCTTGCTATAGATCCCATACTACTTTGCTCAGACCAGATTAGTCTTTCCTAACCATAGCAGGGCCCATATCCAGTTGTTTCTCTTTGGATCATGACATAATTTGTCCAGACCATGTTCTTAACTTATAGTTAAGTATTATAACACTTGGCCTGTCCCATTTTGATGCCAGGGGAGCTCACAGCTTGTCCTGGGTCCATCCAGTCCCTTTGTTGGGACCCTGCTTTTGAAGTGCTAGGAACTAAAGGGAACTCAGGCTTAAGTCAAGTAAATATGACAGACGCCCAAAAGTTATTCAGAGTGAATTAACTCCCAAGTTACAAAATCATAGCATAACTGTCTTCCTGTGTCTATACAAAAAGGACATTGCTCTAAAGTAAACTATGCAAAACATAGGGAAAAGACAAAATCGATAATTCACTTACAAATATAAATTCAGAGATTTCTGAAGACTTCATTTTCAAGTCATTTTACAAGTCACTACTTAGGGGAAATGAGTGATTAACAGGTGGAGAAAGCAGAGCACAGAGAAGTTAAAGATGGATTCCGAGGAAATGGGAGTGCTTCAGGAACATTGTGATGGGTATTACTGAGTAAACTTAAGCTTCTTGTGGCAGAGGAGAAAGCGCAAACCAGTGTTATCCTGCAGGTATATTGTAACAGAAATGTTTTAGTACTAGAGAAAAATTGCTGATGTAATATTTAATCTTACTCAGTCTCATTGAGGATGATATAAACACAGGCTTTTTAAGGCTTGTTAATTTATTCCCAAGTCTGGTTCTAGGCTAAAAATAACTATACAAATGATAATCTGTTTTCCTTAATACTTCATGCTAAGGGCTGGAGCGATAGCCCAGCGGGTAGGATGTTTGCCTTGCACGCTGCTGACCCAGATTCAATTCCTCCGTCCATCTTGGAGAGCCCGGCAATCTACCGAGGGTATCCTGCTCGCACGGCAGAGCTTGGAAAGCTACCCGTGGCATATTTGATATGCCAAAAGCAGTAACAAGTCTCACAATGGAGACATTACTGGTGCCTCCTCAAGCAAATCGATGAACAGTGCTGCAGTGATAATTCATGCTATCTGCATATCTAAAAGAGGGTTTCTTCATGGGTGTTCAGTAGATAATCTAGGATCTACTCATGTGCATTGTTAGGCTTAACACAAAAATCTCTGAATTAGATTATAACAGAGTATTCCCAGTGAATTTAGCCTCCATTTATTAATGGTTAACTGTATTGTTTCACTATTTTCTTTGTAGGAGCATTTTGGAAAGAAGGACAAAACAAAAGCAAAATCTATTTGAAGACACTGGAGAGATACTAAGAAATAGCATGTATGGTCCAGGAAAATGAAAACTGTGGCAGAGAAGTCTGGTCTTGAGTTTTGTCAAGACAATGTTCCCAAGAAATTCTGAATGAAAAATTAGATACTAAAGCTGGGATGCAAAGAGAAATCTTTGATGTTACAGAAATAGAAGGGGGAAAAATAGAATTTACATATTGAAAGGATTTGCTGCAAAAAATGACATATAACAATTGGTATCTTAAAATGACTGTCCCTTAATAATAAGGAAAAAGCAGGAACAGATGGGATCCTAAATGGTTGAAGTCTAGTTTTGACTTTGATTCCCATAGCTCAATTAAATGCCAGAAACAGTAGTTGTCCTCTCTGGAGGACAATTTATGATTTTGGATAATTTTCCATGATGTGCCTATTCAAACAAAATAAAAAGTATTGCCACTGTCACTGTCATACCATTGTACATAGATTTGCTCGAGCGGGCACCAGTAACATCTCCATTGTGAGAATTGTTGTTACAGTTTTTGGCATATCAAATACGCCTCGGGTAGCTTGCCAGGCTTTTCCGTGCAGGCAGGATACTCTCAGTAGCTTGCCGGGCTCTCCAAGAAGGGCAGAGGAATCAAACCCGGGTTGACCACATGCAAGGCAAATGCCCTACCCGCTGTGCTTTATATCTAATAAAGCTAAGAAAAGAAAATTAAGATAGAATCATAGAATATACAGGTACTACAGGCATCATACAGTGCTGACTTAGGTTTGATATACTCCACTCAATATGGTCTCTTTAACCCCATCAGGAGTGATCTCTGAGTGCAGAGCCAGGAGTAAGCCATGAGCACCACTGAGTATGTCCCCCAAACAAACAAGAAAAGGAAACTCAAAATTACTATGATTCAGGCCAGCGAGGGAGTACAGCAGGTAGGGGTGCTTGCCTTGAACACTGCCAACCTGGATTCTTCCCACAATATCCCACATGATCCCTTAAGCACAACCAGGAGTGATTCCTAAGCACAGAGCCAGGGATAAACCCTGTGTGCCACTGGGTGTGGCTCCAAAACAAAACACCACAAAACAAAATTTGCTTGAGTTCATCAATTTTTGCTTGAGCAGGCACCATTAATGTCTCGATTGTGAGACTTGTTGCTGTTTTGGGCATATGGAATATGCCACAGGGAGCTTGCCAGGCTCTACCGTGTGGGTGGGATACTCTCAGTAGCTTGCAGGGCTTTCTAAGGGAGATTGGAGGAATCAAACCCAGGTTGATGTCAGAAGTGGGATTACTATGATTAATAGCTTTATGGATTTTAATAAAAACAAGGAGAATTGTGGTATGGAAATTGAAATTATAAAATAAAGTTGCATTTTTTAATTGAGAAAAATAGTCAAATTTAAAAGTAAATCCATGAAAGTAAAAGCAAATTATACAATATCACACAAATTATTAGTAAAATGAAAGTTATAAAGTTGGATGATTTACAGACTCTAAGAACAATGAAAGATATTCAATAAAGTATTTAATAGGCTTGTGATTTAAGAGGCTTATGTAAAATAAACATTAGAAACACTGTATTTGGAAATATGTCACACTGAAGATACTAAATATTAGCAATGAAGAAAAATCATAAAAAATGTAAAAAATGCACATTAAAATTTATATAGAGAGGGTATATCCATATGGAGAGATAAAATAAATGCTAAGCTAAAAGAAAATTCTATACTCACTGAAACTATGACTTAAACATTATAGAACAATATAGTAAAGGGGGAAAATTAGGTTTATAGTGTTGTTTTATAAACATGGAACCTGGAGAAAACTACTTTAGTCAAATTATTAAACTTAATATAAATAGTGATGTCATTTTTACTCTGTGTTCTTTTACTAAAAGAACATTACCCTAATATACACATGAGAAGAAAGAAACTGAGAGATAGCACCGTGGGTTGGGCGCTAGCCCTGCTTGTGGCAGTCCATGGTTTGCTCCCTGGCACCCTATATGGTCCTTGAGTCCTGCCAGGATTTATCAACGAGTGGCTGGAGCAATAGCACAGCGGGTAGGGTGTTTGCTTTGCACACGGTCGACCTGGGTTTGGTTTTCAGCATCCCATAAGGTCCCCCAAGCACCGCCAGGAGTAATTCCTGAGTGCAGAGCCAGGAGTAACCCCTGTGCGTAGCCGGGTGTGACTCAAAAAGTGAAAAAAAAAGGAATTATCAATGAGTGCAGCACCAGGAATAAGCTCATAAGCTCTAATACAGACAGGTGTGCCCCTGTCCCCCAAAAATAAAAAAAAATTAAATGAGGTACAATCTGAAAACTACCTCACCAATATGTTCAATATTTCCAATGTCATTCAAAAGCAAGTAAAAGAAGACTGGTTCAAGTAAAAACTAAAGGAATAAAGAAGATAAAGGAAATAAAAATAACCAATTAATTTTAGTAATAATATGTTAATGTTGGTTCATTAATTGTACCACATTTTACCAATGTAAAATATTAATGGTGAAAAATAACTGTGAACTATGTTAGTGCATTGTGGGTTATATAAATTTTCAATAAAACAAAAAGTATTTGAAAATGAAAAATGCATTAAAAGAAAAAAGTGATGACAGAAGATACTTTAATATTAGTAAATTCGTAAATTAGTGAAAATAATCTCTAACATGCAGATTTAATGATGATGCAATCTAGCGTAAAGAACTATGGAAAAATAAAGTATAAGGACAAAATGAAAATGATTATTACTGTGTAAAACAGTAGTAATTTTAATACCATATATGTTTAGAACTTAAAACATATACAGTATTAAAATATCTGATGATAATAACCGAGAAGACAGGGGTGATAGGTGCATTTAAAGTATTTTCAGAGAAACTGGGGCCCATGTATAGAAAGGGTGCTGTGTGACTCTCACCAGGATGAAAATGCCATACAATTTAGTTGTAATATGTAAAGGATTTAATGAGCAACACGAAGAAAAAGTGTACAGTATGAATCAACAAAAAGCTCAGGGGGAGAATTTCAGCAAAGAGTAACAAAACCATAACACAAAAGAAACTCTAAGAGCCAGATGAGAATGGAGGAATAGAGACAAAACATTCAATGAAATAAGCACCTTGCCAAGGATACCTTACCCAGCAAAACTACCACTCATATTTGAATAAATTATATAATGCTTTGTGGGAAAGTAACAGCTTAGGAACTGTATAGATTTGAAACCTGTTTGAAAGAAGTGTTTAAGGAGCTGTTATAAAAGAGAAGTAAAGCTTTGCTACTACAAATTTATAGCAATTAATTCCTTCATATCAATAATCTCACTCAACATCAAAGTTCTAACTTTACTAATTGAGAGACACAGAGTAGCAGACTGGATTTGATAACTAAACCTAACATACTACCACTTATAAAGGACACGCTTATATAGTTAAGGTAAATACAGGCTCAAAGGCAAGGACTTGAAACAATCTTACAGGCAAGCATTTTCCTTACAGCGGAAGATGTGGTCATATTTATATCAGAGACATTTAGACTAAAACATATAAAAGGCTAAAGGGTATAGTCAAATTGTAATGGTCAAGGGATAAGTATAACAAGAAAACTTACGCTACATTTATGCACTTAATGATGGCCCATCGAAACATTTAATATAACTGCTATACTCATGAAAAGAGACATTGACAGCAACACAATAGTAGTGAGATTTTCACACTCTGCTATCAAACTGGATTGATCAACTAGGCAAAAACTGAACCAGAAAAAACTGATCTTGAAGGAAAAAATTGAAGAAATGGGCCCAGCCGCCAGATTTAAAGGGCCTTCACACTCAAAAGTTGAGTACACATTCTTCTCCAAAACACACAGAACATTCTCCAAAATAGAGAATGTGCTGGGTGGAAAAAGCCATTTCCATAAAATCAAGAATATAGACATTGTATCTATTATACATCTCAGATCAGGAGGTTTTGAGAATAAAAACTAATCACAAAGAGAAATGTGGGGAAAACTCAAACAATTGAAAATTAAATTATTTACTATCAATTATCCAATGTATCAAAGAGGAAATCAGAGATGAAGTCAAAAGAATCCTGCACAAAAATGAAAATAAAGACATTAGTTACCAGAACATATAGGATATAGAAAAAATTTTTCTAAGAAAAATGTGACAAAATTTGTTACCTAACTATATGTTATAAGTTCCTAGAAAAACAACAAAATTGTGGACTGGTGGTGAGTTAAGTCACATAACTTTCATGTGGCAGACCCTGTGATATCACCTCTGTGCACCACTAGGTATAGCCTTAGAGGTTCCTAAAAACTGTTGAATAGACTGGAGTGATAGCACAGTGGGTAGGGTGTTTGCCCTGCATGCGGCCAAGCCGGGTTCAATTCCTCTGTCCCTCTCAAGAGAGCACGGCAAGGTCCCAAGAGTATCCCGCCCACACAGAAGAGCCTGGCAAGCTACCCATGGTGTATTCGATATGCCAAGAAAAGTAAAGTCTCACAATGGAGACGTTACTGGTACCCGCTCGAGCGAATCGATGAACAAGGGGATGACAGTGTGACCATGCTACAATATATTATATATACACATATACATATATAATACATATATGTTATACATACTTATATATTATATATAAATGTACATATATATCCCTGCATTCCTCCAAACACCACTAGGATGGCCAGGTAATTCTGCCCATAGACCTAAGGACTACTGCATCATCCTTTAAACCAATGGCCCAGTTGACTGACAATCACTGAAAATAGACCTAGAATGTTGAACACCATTTATGACCTGTCCTTCAAAATGAACAGCAAACGGAGACCAAATTAAGCTAAAGCAAGAAAATAACAAAATGATGGAAGCCAATGAACTAGACAATCAAAATTAATACAAAATATCAATAGTGGCTGGAGCGATATTAAAGTGGGTAGGAAACTTGCCTTGTAAGGGACCAACCCAGATTCAAACCCTGGCATCCCATATACCCCACCAAGTCAGTACTAATTCTTGATTGTAGAGCCAAGGGTAACACTTAAGCATCACCGGGTGTCACCCAAAAAGGCAAATATCTTATAGATTCATGTCTACTATAGAGATCTTTAATCCATTTTGATCTGACTTTAGTGCCTGGAATTAGATAGAGTTCGGAGTTCATTTTTTTGCAGGTAGCTATCCAATTTTCCCAGCACCACTTGTCGAAGAGGTTTTCCTTGTTCCACTTCACATTTCTTGCTCCTTTGTCAAAGATTAAGTGGCCATATATTTGGGGGTCTGTGACAGGATATTCAACTTTGTTGCATTGGTCTGCAGGTCTGTTTTTAGCCCAATACCATGCTGTTTTAATTACTACTGCTTTGCAGTAGAGTTTGAAGTTGGGGACAGTGACACCACCCATCTTCTTTTTCCCAAGGATTGCTTTAGCTATTCGTGAGGGTGTATTGATTCATATGAATTTTAGGAGTGTTTAGTCTATTTTTGAAAAATGTCATGGGTATCCTGATAGGGACCGCATTAAATTTGTATAGTGGTTTGGGCAGTGTTGCCATTTTGATAGTGTTAATTCTTCCTATCCATAAGCAGGGGATATGTCTCCATTTCATAATGTCCTCTTTTATTTCTTGAAGTAGTGTTTTGTAATTTTCCTTGTATAGGTCCTTCACCTCTTTGGTTACACTGATTTCAAGGTACTTGATTTTCTAAGGTACTGTTGTGAATGGGATTGTTTTTTAAATGTCTCTTTCTTCTCTTTCATTATTTGTATATAAGAAAGTCATGAACTTTTGGGTGTTGATTTTGTAGCCTGCCACTGTAGTATACGGACCTATTGTTTCTAGGAGCTTTTCTGTAGAGTCTTTAGGGTTTTTTAAGTATATTATCATATCGTTTGCAAATAGTGATAACTTGACCTCTTCCTTTCCTATATATCTTGCCCTTGATATCTTTTTCTTGTCTAATTGCTATGGCCAGGACTTCCAGTACTATACTGAATAGGAGTGGAGAAAGTGGGAAACCTTGGCTTGTGTCTAATCTTAGAGGGAAGGCTTTTAGTTTTTCCCCATTGAGAATGATACTTGCTGTGGGTTTTGGTAGATGGCTTTGACTACATTGAGGAAAGTTCCTTCGATGCCCAATTTGCTGAGAGTTTTCATCATATATGGGTGCTGGATCTTGTCAAATGCTTTCTCAGCATCTATTAATATGATCATGTTTTTATTATTTATTTTATTGATATGATGAATTATGTTGATTGACTTGCAAATGTTAAACCATCCTTGCATCCCTGGGATGAATCCTACTTGGTCATGGTATATGACCTTTTTGAAGAGTCGTTGGATTCTGTTTGCTAATATTTTGTTGAGGATATATATAGGCAGAACTCTACATGACATTGAAGCTAAAAGCATCTTTAAGGATGAAACAGCACTGACCATGCAAGTGTTAGCAAACATAAACAAATGGGTATACATCAAACTAAGAAGCTTCTGCACTTCAAAAGAAACAGTGACCAAAATACAGAAAGATCCCACAGAATGGGAAAGAATATTTACCCAATACCCATCTGATAAGGGATTAATATCCAGGATATACAAGACATTAGTAAAGTCGTATAAGAAAAAAACCTCCAACCCCATCAAAAACTGGGGAGAAGAAATGAACAGAAGTTTTCTAAAAAAGAAATACAAATGGCCAAAAGGCACATGAAAAAATGCTACACATCGTTAGTCACCAGGGAGATGCAAATCAAAACAACAATGAGATATCATCTCATATCATAGACTCTGGCACACATTCAAAAGAACAAAAGCAACCAGTGCTAGTGTGGATGTGGAAAAAAGGGGACACTCTTTCACTGTTGGTGGGAATGGTGACTGGTCCAGCCTTTCTGAAAAACAATACGTACAGTCCCTCATAAACTAGAAATTGAGCCTCCATCTGATTCCACAATACCTCTTCTGGGAATATATCCCGAGGATGCAAAAAAGCACAGTAGAAATGACATCTGTACCTATATATTCATTGCAGCACTATTCATGATAGCCAAAATCTGGAAACAACCCAAAGGCCCTATAACAGATGACTAGTTAAAGAATCTTTGGTACATCTACACAATGGAATACTATGCATCTGTCAGGAGTGATGAAGTCATGAAATTTGCTTATAAATGGGTAGACATGGAGAGTATCATGCTAAGTGAAATAAATAAGTCAGAAAGAGAAGGACAGACATAGAAGGACTGCACTCATTTGTGGATTATAGAATAACATCACATGAGGCTGACACCCAATGACAGTAGATACAAGAGCCAGGAGAATTACCCCATAGCTGGAAGACTGCTACATGAGCAGAGGGGAGAAGGCAGATGGAATAGAGAAGGGATCACTAAGAAAATGATGGCTGGAGGAATCAGTCAGGATGGGAAATGCGTGCTGAAAGTGGATAATGGACCAAACATGATGACCTCTCAGTGTCTGTCTTGCAACCCATAATGTCCAAAAATAGAGAGAGTATGGGGAATATTATTTGCCATGGAGGCAAGTGTTGGGTGGGAAAGGGGGGGTATACCAGGGATATTGGTGGTGGGGAATGTACACTGTTGGAGGCATGGGTGTTTCATTGTTGTGTGATTGTAACCCAAACAATGAAAGCTTGTAACTATCTCAGAGTGATTCAATAATTTTTAAAAGCCAAATACCAAATATATGTGTATGTGTGTGTGTGTGTGTGTGTGCTTGCGTGTGTGCCTGCTCAACCAAATCGATGAGCAACGGGATGACAGTGATACAGTGATACATTTGAATCTTCTGCCCCTGCATGTGGCTGTCTTCACCAAGGGCCCCCTTGGAGGTCTATGGGTTGAGTCTCAGCAGCTGAAAACTTCCAGAACCCAGCCATAGCCATGCTCAAAGCCACTCTCCACATGCTCGGACAAGCCTCACCCATGAAAAAACCGGCAAAGGAACCCAGGTATGTGGGTATGTGGGACCTGTGGCTGAGAACTCTAAGCCTGCTTGGATCAGGATTTGGCCTCCTCCACCCTGATCCCCAGTTTTCCATTAGCTTGGCAGTCATCCACCCCCTGCCAGCCCCCGCCATGTAATTTTATCAACTACCAATATCCAAAGACTATAAAACAAAGCTCCCAGAAGAGAGCAGTGCAGAATCTCATAGGGCAGAGCCTGGCAAGCTACTGTGGCATATTCGATATGCCAAAAACAGTAACAATAATGGGCCTCATTCCCCCTGACCCTGAACATGACAGGGACATGCAGACATTACTGGAGGCTGCTTGAGCAAATCGATGAACACGGGACAACAGTAATAAAGTGACAATGATATATATATATATACATATATATACATATATATGTCTAAGTATTAGTTTTTTATAAAATGAAATCAACAAGGGGCTGAAGTGATAGTACATTTGCCTTGCATGCACCCGACCCTGGTTCGATCTCCAGCATTCTATATGTTTCACCAAGCACCACCAGTAGTATTTCCTGAGTGCAGAGCCTGGAGTAACCCCTTGTGCATTGCCAGGTTTGACCCACAAAGAAAAAAAAAAACATCAACAATCCCTTAACAGGTCTCTTAAAGAAAAAGACAAAGCTAGTAAATCTGATCAGAAGTGAAAGGTGAGAAGTTTCAATAAGTACCACAGAAATTCAAAAGGTTATCTAAGCTTTAAATGAAAACCTTTTTGCCATTAAATTGGAGAACTTAGAAGAAATGCATAATTTCTTGGAATACTGTAACATCCCAAGATTACTATACAGATTCAGTGCAATTCCTATGAACATCTCAATGATATACTTCAAAGATTTAATATAAATACCTCTAAAATTTATATGAAACCATAAAGCTCACAAAATAGTCAAAACAATTCTGAACAAAAAATGATGAGTTCCTATAGTCAAATACCCTGACTTTAAGCTACTGTATGAATATATACTAAACAATACGTCTGAGATATGGATAGTTAATTATTGATCTAAGTGGTAAATATATCAAGTGGAGAAAGGAAATTTTCATCAATAGTCCATGAAATAGTCCCTGAAATGGACTAATAGTACATGAAAACTGCAAATCCACATGCAAAAAAGTGAAACTGGACACCTATCTCATACCATGCACAACATTAAATTAAAAATGTATCAAGATATTGATAATAGAGCAGAATAAATAAAATACATTGTGAAAACATAGAGAAGAACTCCCTATGATATCAACCTCAGAGTTATTTGACTCTGTTGGAAAGGAAAACAAATGCAAAAATAAGCAAATGAAACTACATAAAGCTAAAAATCACTATTCTAGCACATTCAGGTGACATAATTATACTATATAAAAACAAAATGATTTAAGAATTAATTATAAAAATTAACAATAAATTTATTTATTTTTTTTTTTGCTTTTTGGGTCACAGCCAGCGATGCTCAGGGGTTACTCCTGGCTCTGCACTCAGGAATTACTCCTGGCGGTGCTTGGGGGACCATATGGGATGCCAGGGATCGAACCCGGGTTGGCTGCGTGCAAGGCGAACGCCCTACCCGCTGTGCTATCGCTCCGGCCCCAATAATAAATTTATTATAATGAATGGATGTAAGGTACATATACACAAATCACTTGCATTTATATATTCTATAAATAAATATGAATAATACAGATTTTTAAAGGTACCATTTACTATAGCAAAATAGAGAAAAGAAATAACAACTAGCCTCAGCCAAGATTTAAGTGCAGTGGCCACACAGGTGTGGCCTTTCCGCTGCTGCACGAGCATGATCCCAGAGACCAACTAAACTACTTTGGACACCAGCAGCTCGCAGATATGCCTCTAGATTGTGAACTGAGCCACTGTCCCATGCGGCGCCAGGGGGGTAGGGTTTCTCTCTCCAGGCTTTTCCATCTTATGAGCACCACAAGAGGGAAGTAAAAGCTTGCAGTGATGCAATTTCTGGCAAAATTTTCCCTGGGCTTTATACAGAAATCCAAAACCGCGTGGCCGCTGTGGCGGCTGTGTGACCTAATATCTCTTAATTGTCAGCAATGTGAAATGGTTCCTTTATAGCAGGTCTGACTTTTGGGGGAAACTCCAAACAATAGTGAGTTTTTTGTTGAAATATTGAAGGTAATCAGAGTAGCAGCCATGTCTCTAGACTGTGAACTGAGCCATAGCCCCATCCTTGCCGAGAAGAGGAAATATCCTTCTTTCTCAGTTTTTTTTCCTTTTCGGGGAGAAGCGGCGTGGTGTCCACCATATTATGTGGTCTATTAAGCAGGTACGAACTTGGTGGTGTGGGAAGGAGAAAAAAAATTGTGTACTTGGAACAGCGGGATGCTTGGGCAGTCTCAGGCCGGGGCCGATACTGGCACGCGCTCCGCTGAGATTCGACCTGGGTGGCCACACTTTTGTGCGGCCGCTTTGCTGTTGATTGACCAGGATCTGGAGACCAACTAGACTACTTTTGGTCCCAGAAACTGCTTGCAGCCATGTCTCTAGACTGTGAACTAAGCCATAGCCCCACGGTGGCCGAGGATGGGAAATATCCTTCTTTCTCAGTTTTTTTTGCCTTTTTGGGGAGAAGCGGCATGGCGTCCGCCATATTATGAGGACTATTAAGCAGGCACAAACTTGGTGGTGTGGGAAGGAGAAACAAAAAAAAAAGAGAGTTATGTACTTGGAAGAGCGGGGCTTCATATCTCTTCATTCTCAGCAATGGAAAACTAATTATCAAATGCTTCCTTGGCAGTAGGGATGTCTTTTTTTGGGGGGGAACTCCAACAACAATACTGAGTTTTGTGCTGAAATATGGAATGTAATCAAGGTAAAGAGAAAATTAAGTGAATTTTATCACTTATACATGCAGGGGTGAGGGGGCAGGGGGTAGGAGGTATACTGGGTTTTTTTGGTGGTGGAATATGGGCACTGGTGAAGGGATGGGTGTTTGAGTACTGTATAACTGAGACATAAGCCTGAGAACTTTGTAACTTTCCACATCGTGATTCAATAAAATAAATTACTTTAAAAAAAGAAAGAAAGAAATAACAACTAAATATCTAAAATTAAGCCTACAGAAAATCCATGATAGTTATTGGCAGAAAATAAAACTGAAAAGAGAGAAATACAACAATTTCATTGATTGGGAAATTCAATATTTAAAGATAAAAATTATCTCATATTTGATTATTGCAATTCCAATTAAAATCCATCTCTTTTGTTGATAATTAGTGACATAATTCTAATATTTAAATGGAAATCCAAAGGCTCAAGAATAGTCTTGAATAAGAACAGTGTTAGAGCACTTATAACTCCAGATGAAACCACTGCCTATGAAGTCATATTAATTAATACAGTGTGGTACTTGGTACAAGTATGCACTGTAGCACTATAGTCTTATTGTTCATCAATTTGCTCAAGTGGGTACCAGTAACGTCTCCATTGTGAGACTTGTTGTTACTGTTTTTGGCATATCGAATATGACACGGGTAGTTTGCCAAGTTCTGCCATACAGGTGGGATACTCTCAGTAGCTTGCCAGACTCTCCGAGAGAGATGGAGCAATCGAACCTGGGTCCGGCATGTGCAAGGCAAACGCCCTACCCGCTGTGCTATCGAGCAGAATAGGTACAAGTATAGACAAATAAATCAATAGAATATAATATGAAATACAGATATAGATGGGGTTGGAGTGATAGCACAGCGGTTGAGTGTTCGCCTTTCACTCGGCCGACCGGAGTTCTATTCCTCCGCCCCTCTCGGAGAGCCTGGTGAGTTACCGAGAGTATCGAGCCCACACGGCAGAGCCTGGCAAGCTACCCATGCTTATTGGATATGCCAAAAACAGTAACAATAAGTCTCTTAATGAGAGACGTTACTAGTGCCCACTCGAACAAATCGATGAGCAACGGGATGACAGTGACAGTGACAGATATAGACAAACACGTATGTAGATACTTGAGTTATTACAAACATGGCACCAGGAAGCATAGAGAAAAAAAGTGCTGGTTTATTTAAACAGTAATAAGGAATACACAAAATTACATTTATTATGTATCATTATACACCATGCAAAGGAATATAAGGTATTAAAGGTTCAAGGTATTAAAAATAAAATAAAACAAAATGAAAATAAAATACAAAGTATTATATCCCTGGGCTTAGATTATGGAAATTAAAAAGCATAAGAGAGCACAAAATGGAGTTGGGCATGTCTAAGAAGTGGTGAAGGAGGTATCTGAGAAAATTGTCAGGGACTTTAGGCACATGTAAGGCAGAGAGGTGTGGTGTATGTATGTATCTAAGGCTCAGAGACAACAATACTGTAAGCATGGGAGTCAAACTACTATAATCAATCTTTAAGCAGCACCTGGTAAAGAAGAAGGCCGGAGGATAAGAGAGAACCTGTGGAGATTGGTGGAGAGACGTTGATACTGTTGGTAGGATTGGGTGTTGGAACATTGTGTATCTGAAACTCTTTTTTGAATATCTTTGTAACTTTCAGTGCCTAAACAGTTTTTAACTTAAAAAATATCATTTTAAGATAAATCAATATGTGGAAGACAAAAACCAAAAAACTTCCAAAAAATCACTGTATCACTGTCACTGTCATCCTGTTGCTTATCGATTTGCTCGAGCAGGCACCAGTAACGTCTCCATTGTGAGACTTGTTGTTACTGTTTTTGGCATATCGAATACATCACAAGTAGCTTGACAGTTTCTCTGAGAGGGACGGAGGAATCAAACCTGGGTCGGCTGCGTGCAAGGTAAACACCCTACTTACTGTGCTATCGCTCCAGCCCTATTCTAAAAAATAATTTTGATAAATATTTTCAAAATTTAGGATTAGGAAATGATTTTGAACCTCAAGGAAAACCTGAGAAATGGAAGTTCATTAAACTCAGTATTTTCTATTAAAAAAATGACACCCTAAATAAAGTGACTATTCAAGGTCACTGAAAATCTATTACTGACAAAGTATGTGTCTCCAATAGTACATCATAAACAAAATATTGAATGAAACAATTTATATACAGAAAATAACACAAATGATATAATTCTGATTTTATAAAAGTTAAAATTAGACTAATCTATGTAGTTAGAATAACAATCATCTTTAGATAAGTAAGTGCGGTAATAAATATAATTAGTAAAGGAGGTTTTCTGAAGCTTATAATGTTAGCTTTACTGGTCTAATTATAACACATAATAATTATAACAGATTTATTCAATTTATTCTCATTTACTGTCACTTTTTATATGAGTCATAAAGTGACTTCATATTATAATATCACCTGCTAATAGCTTCTTGGTTGACTTACTGTCATGATCATACAGCTACTAAAAATTTGACTTGGCGACTAACATAAAGATGAGGATTCAAAGGATAACTTAGTTCTTATATACATTACTGTTAGTTATAGGGAAAATAAGAAAAAATCTATTAAGAACACAAAGCATTCCTTAATGCAAGACTATTTGAGCACATATTTCAAAAAGTATAGGAGTAAAACATAGAACACACATATCCATTTCTTAATGTCTTTATACCTATCATGGTAGGATACAAAGAAATGAGAAAAATATATATGAAAATGGTCTTCAGATTTTTCTTTATTTATACACGCGCACGCACACACACACTGTCCTCTTTGGCTTTTCTTCTGTTATCCTCTACTTTATAGTCCCATTGTTAGTGTCATTGGTCCTCACTGACAAAACAAAATAGTAGTCTTGAGCATAGAATATGGAATTAATGCCAAGGAAAGACAATCAGAAAAAGAGTTACATATGAATCTAATCCAACGGTTGTCAAAAATATCAGTGTAAATTATCATCTGTAGGACTTTGCGAAAATACATATTGTTAGTCCTTTCATTAGAGTATCTACATGTTTACATTGACATAGTCTATTCTGCTACACAGACTATTATGATAAGAAACACATATTTCATTCAACATTCTACCAGAACTTAATGTTATTATATAATCATACCATATATTAAGCCTGAGTTTGTTCAAAAATATTTTTATTGGAGGCTTGAGTGACAGTACAGCAGGAAGGGCATTTGTCTTGCATGTAGTTGGCCCAGGTTCAATCCCTGGTGTCCCATGTGGTTCCCAAGAGCCAGGAGTAATTCCGGAGTGCAGAGACAGGAGTAACCCCTGAACAAAGTCAGATGTGACCCAAAAGGAACAAAAAAAAGGTTTTGTTTTTTGGTTTTGCTTTTAGAGAGTTGTGAGGAAGGGGAGAATTGTGTATTTAAGAGAGAAAACAGGCTTTTTTAGAAATAAGAAAACAATGAACTGCAGAGACAAGCAAGTGAGATTCATGATTAAGGAAGATGAACGAACCCTCTTACAGGCTTGAAGCACAAGCAGAAAAAACTGTTTTAAATACATGTATTTTCAAAGTACAAAAAATTCAATGAAATTTAACAGGTGTCATAAATATTGCCTGTTTTCTGAAAATGTCCACTTGGGTTTGATTTTATTTCAATAGAATACCATTGAAATATGCGCTTAGAAAACTGGCTACTTAAAGGAATCCCATGTAGAATTCCCTATAAAATAAAAGCTTTTTCCTTGGAAAATAAGTACAGTGCATAGAGAGCTAGATTCATTTCCTGGATTCATCATATGGGTACCTTCGAGCATCAGTGGATGCAGCCCTGGAAGCCCCACCACCTCCTCGATAACATCTGTGTGTGATCCTGGACGCCCCTGATAACAGAGCAGTGGTCCTGCTATCCCCTACACTGTAGGGACAAATTAGTGTCATGTCCTTAGACCCTGGCATTGAAGAACTCCTGTTCTGTAAACTGAGAATAGTCAGAAGGGACCCAAACTCTCCTGAGCATGGCTTTGAAGTGCCTCCCCAATCTCAGTCCCTGATTTATTTGTTGGATCAATCCATATTTTTAATAAATCAAAACATATTTATTAAAGTTGTGCTTTCTTCATTGTCTACGTCTTCTTGGCTAGCCTTCTGCTCAAGATATGACCTCTCATAATCGGTGATTTAAAAGGAAGTATTCAGAGAAGTAAACAAGTAGAGTCATATGTTAACTACAGTGATTGGATTGGGGATCTGCAAAGAGACAGCAGAACCAAAGAAAATAGAAGCTAGTTCTCAGTATGGAAGAAAAACCGATGTACAGTGAAGAAGGTTAAAGTCAGAGAAATAGTCTCTAATATTGAGAATCTTGAAGATATGTAGTTATGAGACTGAAGAGCCAGAGGTTTGAAAAAAATTGTTTTGCGAGATTGATAGGAACTAGCAAAAGGAGGACTGAGTCACTATTCCTTCAATGACAAGGTATTTAGGAATATTTCTGACCTCATCTAGGCTATTATCATATAGGAAACAAGAAGCAAAGATCAGTTAAGAAAGACCAGTTAGAAAAACAAGGAACAAGAGGGCCCAGAAAGGGGATATATTTAAAAGCTATTTCAAGGCCATAGTATCAAATATCATAGTACGCAACAAATGATAGAGAGTTTTATATATGCATATATATATATATATATATATATATATATTTACCTCTCGGAGAGCCCGGCAAGCTACCAAGAGTATTCCACCCACACAAGCAGAGCCTGGCAAGCTACCCGTGGCGTATTTAATACACCAAAAACAGTAATGATAGGTCTCATTCCCTTGGCCCTGAAAGAGCCTCCAATCATTGGGAAATACAAGTAAGGAGAAGCTGCTATAATCTCAGAGCTGGGAGGAATAAGGACATTACTGGTGCCCACTCGAGTAAATCAATGAACAATGGGATGATAGTGATACAGTGATACAGTATCAAGGTTATTTGTATGTCTAATTGCCATATCTTTAACACTGTGTCCTTTGATATCCTCAAATCATTCATAAAATAGACTTGTTAAATGAAAAGAAAATAGCCAAAAGTTAATTACTGTGGCCTAAATTAATGCTGTATATCTCTCAGTTTACAGTCCAAAAGGAAGTCATGATGAATGAGGTAGGATGGTACTCTTTGAAACATACAATCTACATAGTAGAACAAAAAGGAAGCCAATACTATGGAAAGGAAGATTCAAATGTCTATCATGAAAACTGTAGTTCTGCCGTTTAAGCCCAGTATATGAAATGGCAAAGACCAGATTGCATAGATAGTATGTAACACATAGTAAATTTATAAAATTGTCATTCCTGGATCCAGGGATGCAGCTCAGTGGTAAAGCACTCACCTTGCAACTGTGAAATCCCAGGATTTGATCCCAGTACCACTAAAAAGAATCCTTACCTTCTGCTTAATTTCCTGCCAATCTAAACTTATTTTCAGCAGGATACTTTTTTAACTTAGAATGTCATGGTGAACCTTGGTATAATTTGGCACAAATTCAATTCAGCAAATTTTTTGTAAACACCTAGTATCTGCATAGCTTAATGAAGGACACAAAGACGAATCAAACATAACTTCTACAATAAAGGAGATAATCTATACATAAAAAAATGATTGGCACAGGTTACCTGGATTTCAAAAATAAGCCCAGATTTCATCCATATTAATTTCAGAGAATTCACCAGTTATTTTTACTCACAAGAATAAGAAGAAAGAATGAATAATTAATGTAATTTTATTTTTATTAAATAATAGCATAACTAACCAATCAATCTTCCAGACAGCTGTAGTCCAATATCTCATATTGTCAAACATGTGCAAGAACAAGGGAATACTTGAAGCAAGAAGGGAAGATTTTGGGGATTGCATCAACCAGCAAAATTATTCCTCATTCAAAAACCAAACTCTTCATCATTCATATCAAGAGAGGTATAAAGGTAGGAAATATAAGAACAAGGTCTCTTCACTGTGGTTTACTTAATTGCCCTTTTGACAAGTTTTCCTATCTCATAAAAACACAACAAAGCAGTAGTACAAATTTTGTCAGGAACATAAATGACTTCTCTTCCCAGAAATTCCATCATAGTCTCTTCTATAAAAATTCATCCTATGTTGAGTTCACCAAAAGATTGGTGTGTTCTCCTCTCTAAGTAGAGATTTTCCTTGGCCTCTGAACAATGTCATTTGCCTCAAATCATTTTACTAAACAATGTATACCTTAAGTCCTTGATATTTTGCCTTTCTTTGCACCTGAAATGGCCAAAGTAGCAAATATGCAGTTATCAAAATGAAGAGGATAGGTTGTGGTGGTTGTGTGAAAGAGATGGATGCAGAATGCTACTATCTCCTTCCCAGTACCTTACCTGAGGGTCTTGACTGAAAAACAGTTTAAAATTAGAGCAAATTAACTTTCCTATATATGAGTTTTGCATGAGTTTGTGGTGGGAGAAATAGGAAGAGGGTTATTTGTGATATCTGTGATATATCGACATTTATTAATTACAAGCCCTAACATGAGTGCATATTTCTTATGGAAATTAAAGAAATGCCATTGACCTATAGGTTGACATTGGACCAAGTAAAGAGAGAGTGGAGGAAGAAAGATAGAAATACGATGAAGAAATCAGGACTGCAGAGACAGTCCGGTGGTTAAGGCACTTGCTTGTATGTGTATGCAGCAGTATCAATAGTTAAATTCGAATACCACCTATGGTACCCTGAGCACAGAGCCAGGCATAATCTCCGAGCACAGAGCCAGGTGCGACTCCTGAGCACAGAGCCATGTATTGGCCCTGAGCACAGAAGTAGATATGTCCTCTGACCATAGAGCCAAATACCAGGTATGTCTCTCCCCACAAAAAGCAATGAGAACTCAGTGGAAACAAAACTTCAGAACCAGGAATGATTCTAAAATGTGAATCTCTTCGAATTCCTAAGAAAAATAAAACTTGGAAGAAAATCAACTTCCAAATGTATATGGAATGGAGTTCTAACACAATATTTTCTAAATTTCAAGGAGCAGAATATACACTGAAGGCATAGTATGCATGTACAATGGGATACTGTGCCTTACAAAGGAAAATGAAATAAATTATTGTTGCAATTCACTACAACTTGGATGGAATTGGAAGATGCCATGTGAAGTGAATTAAGTCAAAAGAAGAGCATATATTGGATGTTCCCACTTCTGTGTCGCATATAGAATATTACAAAGGAAAAACCTATGGTATTAAATGCTTGTCCCTAGTTATAACGGAAAAGACAGGGATGGAGAGAAAAGGAGGGGGGAGGAGCAACAAGTGGCATCTGGAGTTAACATCACTATATCACTGTATCACTATCATCCCAGTGCTCATCGATTTGCTCAAGAGGGCACCAGCAACGTCTCCATTGTGAGACTTGTTGTTACTGTTTTTGGCATATTGAATATCCCACGGGTATCTTGCTAGGCTCTGCCATTTGGGCACGATACTCTTAGTAGCTTACCAGGCTCTCTGAGAGAGATGGAGGAATTGAACCCAGGTTGCCCGCATGCAAGGCAAACACCCTATTTACTGTGCTATTGCTCCAGAATGAACTACCATAATTAAACTTAAAAATTGCCTGTCCAGGCTAGAACAATAGTACAGTGATTAGGGCATTTGCCTTGCAAGCAGCTGATCTGAGTTCAATCCTCAGCATCCCATGTGGCCTCCTGAGCAGCAGCAGGAGGAATTCCTGAGTGTAGAGCCAGAAATAAGCCATGAGTATCTCAGGGTGAGACCTAAAAAGGAAAAAAAAGTGCTTAGTAAGGAGGCAGGCTGGGATGGGAAGGAAACCTGGGAATATTGGTGAGTGATGCTGACACTGGTGGTGCGAATGGGTTTGGAATAATATTGTAGGTCTGAAATTTTATTGTTGACAGCTTTATAAATCATGGTGCTTAAATTTAAAAAATATAGGAAGAGCATAACAGACTTTGGTACAAACATTCTACTTGACACATGACATTTCTCCATGTCTTGGGTTAAAATCAAGTAATAATTGAACACAAGCTCTACTTTCCCTAATCCAAAATCTTAGGGGACTAGGCGACAGGGGGTGGGAAGGAGAGGAGTGAGGGAGGGAGAGAAGAAGGGGTAAGGAAGAGAGACAGAGACAATGAAAGACACAGACAAACTCTGAGATTTCTCTAATACTGGGAGTATAGAATTATATAAAGAAAAAGGTGAAGTAGTAAATGAGAACAAAGGAGAAGAAAACACAGCGAGGCAGTTGAAACACTGTAACATAAATTAAGATAAGCAGGGGACTAGAAAGAGAAAAATATGAAAAATAAAGTAAAAATAATTTTTATATCCAAATTAGAAAATCCCATTTCAAAATTCAACTTGTATCCATATCCAAACTGCAATTTAAAATTTGGACATTCTTTGGACTGGAGAAATAGTACAGCAGGTAGGGCATTTGCCTTGCATGTGGCCGACCCAGATTCGATTCCCAGCATCCTATATCGTCCTCTGAGCACCACCAGGGGTGATTCCTGACTGCAGAACCAGGAGTAACCCCTGTGCATTGTGACCCATAAAGCAAAAAAAAAAATTGAACATTCTTAAAAGAGACTATTCTAACGCTCATTATCTCTGAATTATTTCCCAATTTACAACATTGATGGGGGGGGCTGGATTTCTATTGTTTTTTTCTGAGTATTTCCTAATAGGAGAAAAGTTGCAAGAAATTTTTAACAGGTAACTTTCCCTAGAAAATTTCCTATTGAGTCTCTTCATATCATCACATCAGTCCTTCTATTTGGTTTCACCTTCTATTTTGTTTTCCTAGAGAACTTTTGCCATTCTTTCCTCAAATAAAAGAAAACCTTACCGTTTTTGGATTTTATTTTATTTATTTTTTTTTTCGGTATCAGTTGCAGTTTATTCCAATCTCCATTCCTCTTCCTCTTCCTCTTCTTCTTCCTCTTCTTTTTTTTTTTAAATTTATTTATTTTTAATTAGAGAATCACCGTGAGGGTACAGTTACAGATTTATACACTTTTGTGCTTATACTTCCCTCATACAAAGTTTGGGAACCCATCCCTTCACCAGTGCCCATTCTCCACCACCCGTAAACCCAGTGTCCCTCCCACCCTCCCCAATCCCATCCCCCCCCCCACCCCACCCTGCCACTGTGGCAAGGCATTCCCTTCTGTTTTCTCTCTCTAATTAGCTGTTGTGGTTTGCAATAAAGGTGTTGAGTGGCCGCTGTGCTCAGTCTCTAGCCCTCATTCAGCCCGCAACTCCCTTCCCCCACATGGCCTTCGACTACAATGTAGTTGGTGATCGCTTCTCTGAGTTGACCTTTCCCCGGAACGTGAGGCCAGCCTCGAAGCCATGGAGTCAACCTCCTGGTACTTATTTCTACAGTTCTTGGGTGTTAATCTCCCACTCTGTTATTCTATATACCATAGATGAGTGCAATCTTTCTATGTCTGTCTCTCTCTTTCTGACTCATTTCACTCAGCATGAAACTTTTCATGCCCATCCACTTGACTACAAAATTCTTGACCTCCTTTTTTCTAACAGCTGCATAGTATTCCATTGTATAGATGTACCAAAGTTTCCTCAACCAGTCATCCGTTCTGGGGCATTCGGGTTTTTTCCAGATTCTGGCTATTGTAAACAGTGCTGCGATGAACATACATGTGCAGATGTTGTTTCGATTGTACTTTTTTGCCTCTCTGGGATATATTCCCAGCAGTGGTATTGCTGGGTCAAATGGGAATTCAATATCTAATTTTTTGAGAGTCGTCCAAATTGTTTTCCAGAAGGGCTGAACCAGTCGGACACGGAACTAAGCAATCTAGTAAAAACAGAGATCAACAAATGGGACTACATTAAACTAAAAAGCTTCTGCACCGCAAGAGATACAGTGACCAGAATACAAAGACTATCCACAGAATGGGAAAGGATATTTACACAATACCCATCAGATAAGGGGTTGATATCAATGGTATATAAAGCACTGGTTGAACTCTACAAGAAGAAAACATCCAACCCCATCAAAAAATGGGGCGAAGAAATGAACAGAAACTTTACCAAGGAAGAAATACGAATGGCCAAAAGGCACATGAAAAAGTGCTCTGCATCACTAATCATCAGAGAGATGCAGATCAAAACAACTTTGAGATACCACCTCACACCACAGAGACTAGCACACATCCAAAAGAACAAAAGCAACCGCTGTTGGAGAGGATGTGGGGAGAAAGGGACCGTTTTTGGATTTTAAAAAAAGTATGCTATTCTCTGTCATATACGTTAAGGTGAACTTGGTCATTAAGATCTCTTGCCTCTGTATTATTTTCCATGGATTCTATAGAATCACATTTATGACACTACATAGAACTTATTCCAAAAATTGTCTCCTCTCCATGCATTATTATGGAGCCAGAGCCCTTAATGGAACCACAAAACAGCCCTATGAGGAAACCATTGCTTTTCTGCTTCTGTCAAGACTGTGACTTCTATTATTTTACAACTCCAAAGACCTCTCTCTAACAACAGCATATTTGTGGAGCTATGATTTTACCACCATAATAGCAGTTTATTGAGAAAAACACATGCTGATGGTGATTAGATTAAGTAGCGATCACCGCCCCTACATTAATTTGATTAAGAACAGCTTTTCAAGACACTACAGATGTCATTAAATCTACAGACCATGTTTAGTCCTCAAAAACATTCTTGAAATAATTCAATGCTACCCCTCCTCCCAAGTATAGGTCTAAAAGTTGAACATCATCAGATTTTCCTAACTGTAACAACATTTTCTTTTCAATATGTGTTGCAATATTACTTTTCTTTAAGGCAACTACTACATCCACTGCAACTCGGTCTTAGTGATCACACTGTTGGAGATAGTCTTTCACAATTCAAATATTAAGTTTTGATTACACATATGTGTATGTCTGTACTTTTATGACCTACACAAAAAGAAATCTCCAAAATCAGACTGTAACCTTGAAAATAAGACTCGTTACAATTTTTATCTATTTCTCACGGCTCCCACAGATGATATTCTAGTGCACTGTACAAATGATACTCAAACTATTATTAAATGGAAAAAATCAGTTCTTCCTGTCTCTGTGTACACTTTCTATTAGATTCTTCATCCTCCAATTTTATTGAATTAAATATAAATACCTTAACACAAAATGCTATTTCAGATCTTCATGATTTTATGCAACCTATTTTCTAGACCAGAACAATCATTTTCTATTTCCCCCCTGTTATATTTCATTCTGCCTACTTCTCTTATTTCATTATCAACACTTTAATCATCTGTTTAGAGGATTGCTTCACCATCTAAACTATAAAATTGTGAAGATGCAGCTTAGATTTTTCTTAGCTAGCATAGTATTTGCAACACTTAATTTGTTTTGGATAAATATTCAACAGATATTTGTTATATATATCTCTTCTTGGTTAACCTGTGAACTATTTGAAAATAGTGAGTGGGGCTGGTGCAATAGCACATTAGGTAGAGCGTTTGTCTTGCATGCGGCCGATCTGGGTCCAAATGCCAGCATCCCATATGGTCCCCTGAGCGCCACCGGAGTAATTCCTGTGTGCAGAGCCAGGAGTAACCCCTGTGCATGGCTGGGTGTTACTCCAAAAGCAAAAAAAAAAAAAAAAAGAGCGAGACAAAAGAAAATAGTGAGTATGTTACTGCTATCTCTAGATGATTAGCAGCCAGCAGGTCTCTGGCACTTGTTAGTTCTTTAATCCATTGATAAAGTTTGATATAGCAATAGCTAAGCTCTGATTGTAATCTGAATGTCTCATATATAAAAAACTGACAAGTCATATTATTTTGGAGTAGTCTTAAGGCACAGAAATTATTCTACTTCTAGTGCCTATTTTTCAGACCTAAGAGAAACATTACTTTCTGTCCTTGCATCTTAGAAATTTTAAGAATGGGGGTGAGTGCAAGGGAAGAATTTGTGGTATAGGGACTGTCATGCCCACAGACTGCCTCTGGGCACCTGGAGAAGGCAGATGGAATAGAGAAGGGATCACTAAGAAAATGATGGTGGGAGGAACCAGTTGGGATGGGAGATGCATGCCAAAAGTAGATAATGGACCAAACATGATGTACTCTCAGTGTCTGTGTTGCAATCTATGATGCCCAAAAGTAGAGAGAGAATATGGGGAATATTGTCTGCCATGGAAGCAGGGAGAGGGTGGAAAACGGGGGGTATACCCGGGATATTGGTGGTGGGAAGGTGCACTGGTGGAGGGATGGGTGCTTGATCATTGTGAGATTGTAACCCAAACATGAAAGCTTGTAACTATCTCAAGGTGATTCAATAAAACTTTTAAAAATTTTAAAAAATAATCAGTTAAAAATATAACTCCATCTCTAGCACCCTAACTAAAATGTTAGAATTTTTGGAGCAATATCTCACGCTTTATGCCACTAATATACCAAGAATAGCACACTACATTTGATGGGGTGTAAGGTAGAAGGCAACCGATATTACAAGGCTCAACCTGTAACACCATGTTAATGATTTTTTATACAGGGGCTTAATGGCTCCAAGGTGAGGTACAACAATTTTCACACTTTGCTCTAATGAAGCATTTTTGAATCAATAAATTACTTAACATCTGCTTTTGTGGCAGGCTTGGGTGGTGGTTGGAAAATTCAAAATAATGGTGGTGGGAAGGTGAGTGGTATGGAATTGGTGTGGAATATTGAATGTAATAAATTATTGTGAACAACTTTAACAAACTAAAATTAATAAAAGTATTATTTCAGAATTACTCAGTATTGAGAATAGAAGATTCAGAAGAATTGTTATTTAATTTTGCTTTTTCATTTTCCCTGACTTTGTGTCTCTAATAGGGACATTTTTGGAATTAACAAATAAGAATAAAAGCCTACTATTAGTTAATAGAAAAAAATTGAAGGAGGCTTGTTCTTCAAGTGTTTTCTCATGAATGCATATCTGGCTTTCTCGTCTCTGTTTCTTTGCTTACTTATTTCTATTCTAGAAAATGTGTTCTGTCTTGAATACACACCTCTCTCTCCCCTTTCACATCTGTCTAAATAAGTTCCAATGAAAGCCAACCTACCCTACCACAAAAACATTTAAGAATTAAAAATCAGAAGGTAGAAAGTAGAATGTAGACAGAGAATGAACAGAAATAGTGCTAGAATTATTGCTAGGGAAACCAACTGTATGCAGAATGTCTGACAAATGGAAGAAAGTAAGCAGGAAAGGGGAAGACAATATCTAAAAGTGACTAAAGAAGCTGACAAGCAAGAAAAAGACTATACAGGAAAAGGCCATTGTGATTCACTCTGCTAGCCTGAAGCCACAAAACACATGACCATCCTTTTTGGGGAGGGGCTGGGGTGGGGTCTCCTTTTTATTTCATTTAGTAGACTGGAGAGAAAAGATTATCTCTCTTTACTTAAGAGAGAACTGGAGTGATAGCACAGTGGGTATAGTGTTTGCTTTGCACGCGGCCAACTTAGGTTCAATTCCTCCATCCCTCTCCGAGAGCCCAGCAAGCTACCGAGAGTATCCCGCCCACACGGCAGAGCCTGGCAAGCTACCCGTGGTGTATTCAATATGCCAAAAACAGTAACAGCAAGTCTCACAATGGAGACATTACTGGTGCCCGCTGGAGCAAATCGATGAACAGCGGGAGGACAGTGCTACAGTGCTACCTAAGAGAGCTTACCAATGTACTTCACCTCTCTGTATGGAGTTAGTAAACTGTACGATGTATTTGAGAACCTTGTCCGGTGCAGACAGAGGGACAGAGACAAATAAAGTGAAGGAAATAGGAGAAGTTAATTGTGGTGCACTCCTGGGCAGAACTCCATGAACATTAGGTGAGGCTGGGGTAGAGCTGCACCCTGAGTTTTTAGTTCCCTTGGGTGAGAAAAGGGAAGAAGAAAACAAGGAACGTTTGCAACCAGTGTGCTTGGTCTGTCCTGTTGTCTGTAGGGGATGGATGTGAGGAAGCGTGGAATGCAGCCTGGTGGCTTCCTGTCACCCGGTGGGCTAGAAGTCCTGTCTTCAGTGCTGCTGGCATGGTGATCTTTGATTCTGGGAGTGTCGATATTTCATCCGCCAGTTGCCATTCAGTCCCAAGCAAACGTCACATTTTATATACAAAGGGCAAGATTAGAAATAGGTATGCTTTGTAGGTAATAGGGCCTCTCTTACAGCTAATCAGCTTTGCTACGACATTAAATCAAAGAACTTAGCTGTACACCACAAAACTTTCTAAAAACAGCCCCACAGGTTAGTTTTAGCACATGGGTCATGGTGAAAGAGGAAGCCTCAGTTTCCCCCTTGCTGTGAGACAGAAAGGCAGACTTCATTTTGTGCCTCGGGGCCATGAGTTTACAACTTCATAAGAAAAACATGCCAGACCCCAAGGGCAAGGACATAAAGCCCAGACTATCGATAACAAGGATGTAGCACTGTAGCACTGTTATCCCGCTGTTCATCAATTTGCTCGAGTGGGCACCAGTAATGTCTCCATTGTGAGACTTGTTGTTACTGTTTTTGACATATCAAATAAACCACGGGTAGCTTGCCAGGCTCTGCCATGCAGATGGCTTACTCTCCCTAGCTTGCTAAGCTCTCTAAGAGGGACAGAGGAATCGAACCCATGTTGGCCTCATGCAAGGCAAACACCCTACCCGCTGTGCTATCAAGGTGTGTTAACTGCTCTGTTTCCGCTTCTGTGCTTGAGAATGTACCTGGCAGAGGGCACTCATACATGCAGGTATGAACTCAGGCCGGAGGCCATACAGCTTAAACACTTCTCCCTAAGGGCACGCCCAGAGAGGGGTCCAGGTTGCTAAGCCTCAGTGCTGAATTCTTTTCATGAGTGCCCTCAGTGCTGAGTCTCTTGTATGAGTGAGTGCATTTAGGTGTGTAAATAAAACCTCGAAATACCTGTCCTGTCTCTGCCTGTCTCAGTATGCTGAGCTCAGGCTGGTCGCCACTTAACACTCACTTGTGGAACTTCTTCTTTCTCTTCCGCTTCGCAGTAAACCTTTCTAATTCCCTACTCTGAATCGGAGCACCTATATTATCCAATATTTTCATTATTGAAAATATTGAGGAACCTTGAAATCCTAAAGTACAGAGACCAGCTGCCACTTCCACCTCATCAGCATCAATAGTTTACCTCTCTTCTGAAAGGCTGCTGGAACTGGCATTAGGGACTCCATGTAAACAATGGCCAATAATGACCTTGCATTATAGCCGCTTTGCATTGTTAGACTAACGCTAAGTAAGCATGTTGACTAGGATGTTTGGGTTTATCTTTAACCTTACTGACACATTCACTGGGATGAGGGGGCAATAAGGAGAAACAACAGTACAGGATCTTAAAAGGCAAAAAAAAATAGAATAGAACCTAAAAAAAAAAAGGAAGTCAAATTGGACAACTTAGTGAGTTGGTGAGTGTTGCCAGGAAAGGCTAAGCCAATCAAGAAAAAGCACAATTGTAGGGTCCTGAGAGGGAGCCAATCCAAGGCAGAGAGGTCTGAACCGGAGTAAAGGGATAAAAAGGGACATTCACAGGGAGATGAGGTCGCCCTCTGTACTGGGGACCCTGGTTGGCCAGGCACCTGTGCTTGGCACAAATAAAGGAAATCTTTGCTTGCATTTCTGTCTCATTCCTAGGATCATGGACCCTAACATGCTCCACAGGAATTTCATTATGAGTTCCCCCACAAAAGAAATTTGGGAAATATTGATGGCACATGGGAATAATATGTAGAGTCAATATCATGATTGAAAGTACGTAGTTAAATGAACTTGAGTAAGATGCACTGTCTTTCAAAATTGAGTTACTCAGTTTTTTATAAATGAAATAAAATGGTTGGGAGAGATGGTCACTATGATCTTTTCTATAGTCAAAACTATGACTTTCCTGTTACTATCAAACATTTTTAGAAAAAAAAAAGTTGAGTCTTCTAATAGTCTCATAGGTTTGCTCCAGGCAAGTAGATTGGGAGGCCCAGGTAAAGAGTTATACTTTAGTAATAAAACTAAGGAAAAAACTAGATAATGAACAGAAGCTGCCTAGTTACCAGTCCAGATGTAGCCCAAGGACACAATATTTTGAGATGTAAATACTGACCACATCTCTTTGCAATATAAATCCTGAGCTCTTTGACCATGGAGAAAATGAGACATTACTCTGATGCAAAAATCAAGGAGGGATAGCACAGCGGTAGGGCATTTGCCTTTCACGAGGCCGACCCGTGTTTGATTCCTCCACTCCTCTCGGAGAGCCTGGCAAGCTACCGAGAGTATCGTGCCCGCATGGCAGAGCCTGGCAAGCTACCCGTGGCGTATTGGATATGCCCAAAACAGTAAAAATAAGTTTCACAATGAGAGACGTTACTGGTGCCCGTTTGAACAAATCAATGAGCAATGGGATGACAGTGACAGTGACAGTGACCCAAAGGAAAGTAAATTGTCTCAGAAAAAAATGGTTCAGGAGAAATTAAAGGTCATCATAAGAATATTAAAGACCAGCTTGCTCTTCAAGGTTCTGCTCTCCCTTGCCCAGGTATTTTGCAAGCTTGTGTCAATGCTCTTTTGGCTGCTTATTTCTACTCTGGAGCAGCCTGTGTTCTCTCTTAAACACATACTTCTCTCTATCCCCTCACATTTTTAAAAGAAATTTCAATAAAATCTAACGTGTCTTGAATCAGAGAGAGAGGGGAAGAGAAAGAGAGAGAGAAACAATATGAAGATATGAAGCCCATCCCGAGTCCAAAACTCTTTCCATTGGAAATATCCAGGCAACCTACATCAAAATCCCAGCAATCTTAGGTAGGAAGGGTTAACTTGGAAGAAGCCCTAATAGAAAACCAATATTGTAAAGACATGTAGTGAGTATTCTCCAACTTGGAGGGTCTCCTACATCTCAGTCTGATTTATGTAATTCCTTTATTTACTTTATGACATATTTTCCATTTTATGATGTAGTCTCCATTTATGGCACATAGTTTACTTATGGGTTTCCTGCATCACCACCTCAGATCTATACACTCAGAGTTTTCCCCTCTACAGCAGTCCAAGTTCTCTCTTGAACATGTATATCTCCTTCTCTCACCAATGTCTGGGCCTCTCCTCTCACTCATCACTCATTCCATGTCTTAATGTCTGGCCAATGTACAATTGAAGTTGGTGGGCCCCCGTGGGTGGCTTTTGTGAAGTGAGGAGAAGAGAGATGGTTGCTTCTGCCACTCCGGGACCCAGGGTTGCCAGGTTCTTATCTCACCTTGCAGAAAAGAATTTCAGGAGTAGGTGAGCAGTGAAGTAAAACAAATGTTATTTGGAGATTTTTAGAAAGGGGAAGGAGAGAGAGAAAGTGAGACAGTGTAGCATGCTCAAGAGAGAACATGGGCTTCTCCAAAGGTGGAGAGAGCCCTTACACACACCCCAGCATCAGATATGAAAGCATGAAAGTACACACCTCAAGAGAGGTCGTGCGGGCAACATATGTGTTCGGGCTCCACATGTGCCTGGCCACATAGACACAAGCAGCACAAGGGCTCAGGCAGCATATGCGTACCCTTCCTTTGTTCACGGTGGCTTTTATAGGATTTTCCCAAGCTGCCTCATGTGGGACTTCTACCTAGGTAAGAGTCCATTGCTAAGGAGGTTGCAAAAGGGGCAGAGTTGAGATTGGTCCATGGCCTTCTTTGAAATTCCTTTCCTGGCCTTTTGTTTCTGCTGGAGCTTCTCTCCAAGGGGGTTCAGCCTTCTCTGGGTCTGATACTGACTCAGGAGAAAGTCTTATCAGGCCTTAGTTCCGGTGATCACAAGATAGGCCCTGATGGCCTTTAGGTTAGGTGGTTTTATTACATTCTAGGAATTCCATTGCCATGGGCACTTCTCTGTCTACTTGCCTTCATCACAATATCCTAAACTCTATTCTTTGCTGTTTGCTCACCTTTCTTTAATGATAACCCAGTCTTATCCCTACACTATACTCTATCCAGTGTACATTTCACTAGACTGGAGCAATAGCACAGCGGGTAGGGCGTTTTCCTTGCACGGGACCGACCTGGATTCAATTCCTCCATCTCTCTCTGAGAGCCCAGCAAGCTACCAAGAGTATTCCACCCGCATGGCAGAGCCTGGCAAGCTACCCATGGCATATTCGATATGCCAAAAACAGTAGCAACAAGTCTCACAATGGAGATCTTACTGGTGCCCGCTTGAGCAAATCGATGAACAACGGGAGGACAGTGCTATAGTGCTACAGTGAAATCTGGAGCTGGAACCCTGTCACCTATATCCTCTTGCTGAGGATTGCTGCATGGCACTGAGCTTCTCTAAGACCGTTCCCCAGTAGATTCCTATACCCTTGGATTTTCTTAGTCTCTGGTCACAACCAAGTGCACATGGGTGAGATCCCTTCTATCCTGCTTCTGTCTGGATATAGGTGATGGGGCAAAGAAAGGGTGTTGTCTGAGTTGGGGCTTCTTGTAATCTCCTACACTCTCCCACCATCAGCCACCCCTCTACCTATTTTGACTGGAGAACTTTTCATGAACAAGACCAGTTAAGGGGCCCAAGAGGAAGAGCAGGTAGGGTGCATGCCTTGCAAGCTCCCAACCTGGGTTCAAGTCACCTGCACTCCAAATCATCCCCAGAACCTTCCAGGAGGTATCTCTGAGTGCAGATTCAGGAATAAGCCCTGAGCATGGCACTTTGTGGCCCCAAAATCGCAAATGAAGGAACATATTAATTAAATGGCCAACTAAGTTAACCAATTCGCCAGACACTCTTCAATATTTACTTCCACAGTATCACGTTAGAATGAAAATGACCAATTATATTAACTAATTCACCTGGTGCTTCAGCCTTTCACTCTACTGTATCATATAAATAGTTGCAGAGATGTCATTTTAATATTTTATTTTCAGCAGTTACAATAATGGTGAAATTTATGGTGGCAATATACAAAATTACTACAGTCCACTGAGACGAAAGTTCCTTCGATCCTCCATTACTCACCCTATGTCACCTGTAGCCTGGTCTTTTCATCACCAACCTTCCCCACAGTATTTGGTGATGTTTTGTCACTTTTTTCCAATGCCAAAGATTTGTCATCATCCAGTATTTGTCAATTCCTTCCCAACTAATTTGGTTTAATATAATACACTCCAATTCATATTGAAGCAAACTGCATGATTTCACACACACACGTGTGTGTGTGTGTGTGCATATGTAAAATCCATCCATTCATAGTTGGACATTTTGCTTATTTCCATATCCTGACTACTGTAGTATTATTCGATAGGCCAAAAACAGTAACAAGTATCACAATGGAGATTGTGCCTGCTTGAGCAAATTGATGAACAACAGGACGACAGTGCTACAGTGTGTAAAAAAGTAGGCATGCTGAAGGGCGTGTGCACTCGTGGGCTCTCAGGAGGCTCTGTCTCACCACCTGTGTTCGGTGCTCTGGAACCGCTGTGTATGGGCTGGATCGGGACAGCCGTTGGCCAAAGACAGGCGAAGGAAGAATGAAGACCAAGCGGGTTGCTGATTAGTTGCCGTTTATTCAATCTTTCATCTTTCTCATCTCCCACACTCCTAGCTCCATCCTCACTCTGGATCTACTGCCCCTCTCTCATCTCTCTTCTCCCCGCTTTTTCTCTCTCCCCCATACTCCTAGGCTACACACAGCCAGGTAGCAAAGTCAACATAAGAAAGCCCTTCCTGAGTGCCTTCAGGTTCAAAGGGAACACAACCTAGGGGCATTCCAAAGCCCTTCCTGACTGCCAGTTGGCAAAATACCTCTTAAGGTGTTCTTAAGTGGTTTTTCTCCTTTCCTTAGTCCAAACACTCATTAACATCTTAATACTAGTTATGGACATAGCAAGAGATACATTGATGCTTGCAAGGCAGCTCTCCTGGTAACATCTTGCCACAGACTCAGACTACAGCACTCAGGCCAGATTAATCATTCCTAACCCTAGCAGGGTCCGAATCTAATTATTACTTTTTGGATCATGACAGCATTTGTCCATGACCAAGCTCTTAACTTATAGTTAAGCATTAGGCGCTTTGACCAGGCCCATCTCGATGCCAGGGTAGCACACAACTCACCGCTTGCCCTGTGTCCATCCCGTTCCCATTGGGACCCTGCTTTAGGGGGTGCTAGGAAGTAAGGGCAACTGAGGCTTAGGTCAAAAAAACAGATGCCCAGGAGGAAAATATCATGCAGAGTCAAATGACTCCCATGTTACAAAAGCGTACCATTTGCTAGTCTTCCTGTGCCCATACAAAAGAACATGGCTCTGAATAAACTATGCAAAGGACTCAAGGAGAAGAGAAAAACAATATTTACAAGTAAACAGAACACCAAGAAAGAAGTTACAAATAAACACAGAGAAAAGGGAGCACTGTGATGGAAGTAACCCAATAAACCTAACCTACCTGAGGCTATGTTATCCTACAACAGTGCATTAATAATAATAATAGCCTAGTTCTCCCTCTTGGAGAACCTGACAAGCTACTGAGACTCTATTGCCTGCTCAGGAGAGCCTGGCAAGCTCCCCGTGGTGTATTCATATCCCAAATAGAGTAACAGATAAATACATACCTCTCAGAGAGCCCAGCAAGCTACCAAGAGTATCCCACCCGCACAGCAGAGCCTGGCAAGCTACCCATGGCGTATTCGATATGCCAAAAACAGTAACAATAGGTCTCATTCCCCTGACCCTAAAAAAGCCTGCAATCATTGGGAAAGACGAGGATAGGCTGCTAAAATTTCAGGGCTGAGTGTAATAGAGATCTTACTGCTGCCCAATCGAGTAAATTGACAAACAACGGTATGGCAGTGATACAGTGACTACTGTACTAAATTCTACAAAAAAAAATGTGTATATATCTTTTCAAATTAATGTTTTAGTGTTTTGAGGGGTAGACCAAGAAATTAACTAGCTATGTCTGTGTCATAATGGTCTTATTTATTTAAAAATACATTTCTAGTGCTTTCCCTCGAAGTTGAATCAGGAGACATTTCTACCAACCATAAATGCAGGTTCCTTTTTCATGGTATCTATGCAAACACTGGTATGTTATCTTTACTGGTGTTATCACAGAACCAGGAGTTCCTCTGAATACCACCAGCAGTTACTCCAAAACCTGACTAGCACAGGTTGGCATAGACATGCAAAGGTTGGCATAAAGCTGGTATCAGTTGGTACAACTTGACAATAACATGGGTTTACAAAGATTTACAGCACTCGCTCCAGTTGACACAAGCTGACATGAGTTGGCAAGACTAGCACCAGTTTGCAGGCATGGCACAAACTGGCTTTGAGCGATGAGGCCTTGAGGGTTGAAAGGCTTTGGTTAGCATAAAGTGGCTTTGACTGGCACTCCCTGGTGCTGACAGGAATTACTGACACTGAGTGATGTGTTGGAATAGACTGGCAAAAAGTGGCACTAACTGGCACACACAGGCAGTTTAGTATTGATTAGCATCAACTGGATGAGTACACTGGCTGAGATAGATTGGCATTGTTTGGCATAGGCTGGTACTTATTGGCATGTGTTGGTAGAGCACAACAATCAGCAATGACTAGCACAGGTTAATAAGAGACTGTCATGAATGGGCAGTAACTGGCATGGGTTGGCATTGAATGGCATATACTATCATGGTTTGGTTGGCACAGATGGTATTGACTGGCACTGGTGTGCTCAAGCTGGTATCACTTGGCACAGGTCAATACAGACTGGCACAGACTGGCACTGGTTTGAATATATTGGCATGGGTTGGCATGAACTTGCACAGAGTAGCTCTGGCTAGCATGGGGTGTCACATATTGATTGGCACTGACTTACATTGGTGAAATTGGCATATATTGGTTTACATTGGCATTGATTGGAACCAATTGACATCGTTTGGCACCAACTGTCATAGACTGATGCAGACGGGCACAGAGTGGCAGCAGTTAGCTGGAACTGACAGAATGGGACTGGTTGGCAAGGTTGGTATGGATTGGTATGATCTGACACAGACTGGCATCGACTTGCACCAACTGGTATGGGCTGGCATTGGCTAACACAGGTTGAAGCAGAATGAAGTTAACTGTCATAGAGGCACTGATTGGCACATACTGGCATAGATGGGCACAGTCTGATACCAGTTGGCATAGAGTGACATGGATTGGCAATGCTACACTGACTAGCATAGTCTGACAAGAATGGTTTGGGTTGACACAGGTTGGCACTAACTGGCATAGATTCACATGACTGATGATGGTTAATATAAGCTGACATCTAGCAGCAATTGGCATTGATTGGCTTGAGATAGCAAAGAGGGGCACTAGGTAAAACAGGCTGCCATGGATTGGCACTAGCTGCATGAGTTGGTACGGACTGCTATAAACTGACATGGGCGGTATTCACTGACATAGATAGGTACATGCTGACATCAAGTGACATTGGTTTACAAGCTAACATCACCTGGAATGCATTGGCACATGATGGCACTGACTGGCACAAGTTGGCACAGTTTGGCATAACCATGACTGGCACAGATTGACATTGATCAGTATAGGATAGCACAGATTGATAATGACAGGTATACTAACTGGCATGGGTGGCATTGACTGACACTAGCTGGCATAAACTGGCACTAGTTGACATAGACTGCCGCAGACTGATGCAGACTTATATTGGTTGGCATGACTTGTCACAGCTTGCCATGGGTTGTCAGGGACTAGCACAGCATGGCACGGACAGGCAAGGTTGGCAAGGCTGGCATTGATAGGCATGAGTTGGCACTGGATGACAGATTGGCATTGACAGACAAGGATAGCGTAGGTTAGCACCGACTGGTAAGGCTGGCATGGGTTGGCACAGATGGCCACTGACTGGCAATGTGATGTATGCAGGTAGACAGGGAAAGGCTTTCGGAAATGAAACCTAGGTCAATGAAATTTCTGGGAAGGAAAGTTCTAAGGTTGACCCACCTTGTGGATACAGAAAGCAAGACCCGAGATAAGACATTTAGCAGAGTACGCTGAGAATACTGGACTCCTTCCCAAGAAGGAAATCCCTCAAATACCCTTGGACCTCTCCCTTAATCCAATTAACTTTAGTGACTCAGCCCAGAGAAGATCCCAGCAGGACCAAAGGTCAAGAAAGGGAGTTTGAAAGGCTGCACCCAATTCTACCCGCTTAGCAATAGACTCTTATCTAGGTAGAAGTCAGGGAAGGTTGAAAAACCCTATAAAAGCAACTTTAACCAAATGGAATGTGCACATATGCTGACTGAGTCCATGTGTTGCTTGCACCCATGTGGCAGAGCACATGCAGTGCCTGAGCACATGTGTTGTCCACATCTGCCCTCTTGAGATGTGGACTTTTATGCTTTCCTGTCTAATACTGGAGTGTGTGAGAGAAGCCCAGGTCCTCTCTTGAGTTTGTTGCTCTCTATTCTTTCTCACTCTCTCTCCTTTCTTCCCTTCAAAACCTCCAATTAAAACTTTGTAATTTCACTGCTCATCTACTCCTGAAATTCCTTTACCCAAGGCGAGACAAGAACCCGGTAACACTGGGTCCCGAGTAGCAGAGGCAGATCAGGAGAAAGTGACCATCTTTCTCCTCCCCACTTCACATGAGCCACTGTGGGTCCCACAGACATCAAATGCACTAAACAAAACAGAATTTGTGTGCTTAAGACATGACCTCAAGGTTACGTTCATCATCATCATCATCATCATCATCATCATCCCGTTGATCGTCGAATTTCTCGAGCGGTCTCAGTAACATCTCCATTCGTCCAAACCCTGAGATTTTAGAAGCCTCTCTCTACTTGTCCTTCCAACGATGTTGTACTAGAGGCTCTTTCAGGGTCAGAGGAATAAGACCCAGCTTGGTACATTATCCACTCAAAACTGCCTTACCACTGTATTTCCAAACCCACCTACAAAAATAACCTGATGAAGTTTTTTGGGGGGTCACACCTGGCGATGCACAGGGGTTACTCCTGGTTCTGCTCTCAGGAATCACTCTTGGCGGTGCTCAGGGGACCATATGGGATGCTAGGAATCGAACCCGGGTCAGCCGCATGCAAGGCAAACGCCCTACCTGCTGTGCTATTGCCACGGCCCCATCCTGAGGAAATTTTTTAATGATTTTTTTCTATGAGAACAGACTTATGAATTGGAAGTCTTTGATCAGAAAGTCCCCACTTTTAGTGACAGGTCTGAAATGGTCACTAGTAAACACCTCCAGGGAGGTACCAAGAGCTCAACCCTAGCTCCTGAGGTGCAGGACAAGTAGAAATCCCTAGCATGGAAACCTGGGAGTTGCATGCTCCCCATCCGACTTCACTCCAAGAAGTTGTTTCTCTGGTGGAGTACAAAACTACCTTGGGTCCTGAAGCCTCTACAAACCCATGGCCCAAAGCAGAAGCTTTTCCTTGAAATTTCTCTTTACTTTTATGGGACTATAGACAAAAATCTGTCCATTGTGCAGTGAGCCTCAAGTAACTGACTTGCTTAGAGTTTAGCCCTAACACCCCTGTGGATGCTTCCCAGATGTGTGACTGGAAATCACCACAGTCACGCATGCTGTGTGCCAAAATTTGAACTTGTCCCTTTGATGTAGGCAGGCAGACAGGGAAAGGCCCCTTGGCAATGAAACTTCTAGAACAATGAAATTTCTAGTAAGGAGAGTTCTCAGGTATACACCTTGTGAATAAAGAAATAAGACCTCAAATTTATAAGGCCTTCAGCAGCAGACCCTGAGAAAATGGGGGACCCGAAGGAAAGTTCTCTAAAACCCACAGACCCCTCTCTTAATTTGATTAACCTTGGTGGTGGTTCAGCCCAAAGCAGTCTCCAAAACATTCTAGACCAAGACTGCCCTCTGAGAATCCCGCATTCTCCCTTGAGTCCCCCCTCTCTCCTCTCTCCTCTCTCTCTCTCTCTCTCTCTCTCTCTCTCTCTCTCTCTCTCTCTCTCTCTCTCTCTCTCTCTCTCTCTCTCTCTCTCTCTCTCTCTCTCCCTTTCTGAGTCCATGACTCTTCAAGAAATAAATTGATAAATTGGGTGGTGGGGATCAACTCCTGTGCCAAGAACACCGGGTCTCATCACAGACTTTCTCAGTTCTACTCTTCCCAGCTGGACCTCGGGTTGGCAGAGGTGGATTAGGAGAAAATGACAGTCTCTCTCTTCCCCGCCAAACATAAGACACCAGTGGGGCCCATGGACATCACCTTGAACCTGGGTTTTCCATTAGAAAACATTCTACTTAGAACCGGAAAACTGATTGTATCCAAGACAGGCTTTGAAGCTGATTTGCCAGCAGCTGAAACCTCTCCTAAGACATGGCTAGAAACTGGTTGCCAGGGGCTAAGGAAGCACTTAACAAACACCTTAACCTTTAAAGTTCTTTCTTTTATCAAAGCAGAACAAAAAGTCTGGACCTTTATTTCCCCAAATACAGATCCAACCTTTCTTGCTTTTCTTAGGAATAAAGAAACAAAATTTACTTATTTTTTTCTGAAAAGGTAAAACTTAAATTAACCAATCTTTCTTCTTGGGCAAAAATCCAAATAAATGTCTCCTTTGCAAAAATGAAGACACTATTTGTTGTCGTTATTATTATTATTATTATTATTATTATTATTATTATTATTATTATTATTATACTGGAGCGATAGCATAGCAGGTAGGACGTTTGCCTTGCACGTGGCCGACCAGGGTTCAATTCCTTCGTCCCTCTCGGAGAGCCCGGAAAGCTACTGAGAGTATCCCACCTGCACAGCAGAGCCTGGCAAACTACCCATGGCATATTAGATATGTTAAAAATAGTAGCAACAAGTCTTACAATGGAGACGTTACTGGTGCCTGTTCGAGCAAAATCGATGAACAAACGGGACGACAGTGCTATGGTGCTATTATTATTATTATTATTACTTTGCAACAGAAAAATCTGAAGTTACTATCTCTTGTTCAAGAAAAGAGCCTATGGGCCTGGAGTGATAGCACAGTGGGTAGGGTGTTTGCCTTGCACCCGGCCAACTAGGGTTTGATTCCCAGCATCCCATATGGTCCCCCGAGCACTGCTAGGGGTAATTCCTGAGTGCAGAGCCAGGAATAATCCCTGAGCATCTCTGGATATGACCCAAAAAGAAAAAAAAAAGCCTACATTTATTTCTTCCTTAGTAAATGTAGAGGTAAACCCTAATACATTCTTGAAAATGGCAGGACCCACATTAGCCATCACTTCTGTTAGAACAGAGACCCTGGAGACTGCTTTCCTGCACTGATGAAGCAAAACCTACCACTTAGTTTGAAAGGATTAGAACCAAAATAGTCAATCTTCTTATCAGGGAGAAAAAAATAAGGGAACATCTTTATAACTTCTTTTCCCATTTTCTCTACTTTCTTGTAGGTGGGGTCTAGATCTGCTGCCAGATTTGTGACCTTTTCTGAGTTATATCCCCCAGGCTAATAACTTGACTGTTAATGGTCAGCATTCCTTGAACAATGCCTTTTAACACCCTAAACCAAATGCATTTCATTCCCACCCCAGGCATTTAAACAAACCACAAAACAAAGCAGCAAAGTCAGGAGCAATATCCAAAGCGAAAACTTTTTCCATGATTCTGCTGAATTAATCTTGGATTATTTAAGGGGCTTTTCCAATGGAGAATAACAGGTTTGAGTCAAGTGAACAATTACCCTTGGAGGAGGAGATGGATTATGCCTGAAATACAATGATGAAATATGACATGGATTTGTTTTTCATCTGCCTAGATATCTATCTCTACCTTGTTAAATCTACTAAGTTCAAGTTTTGCCACTGGTTTATTTGATAAGTAAAAGAAAAATGCATTTCTATAAGTCTCTGGGTGCCAAAATGGGTTAGTAGAATCTCCCGGATCATAGTCTTTAAGGAGTAGAGGGGCCGTGTTGTGCACGGCTGCTCCAGATCTCATCTGGGCGGAGAGGGTGCTCGTAACACCCCCAACCCATGATCTCTTGCACGCCACATCACTACAAGCTCGTACTTCTGGGTTGTGAGTTCTAGAGAGTGGCGGACGCCACGTGGGCGCTGCTGCTGCTGCCACTGCTATCTTCCCTGTAGAAAGAAAGCGTTGGGAGAGAAAATCCTTCCCCCTCCCCGGGAGGCATGGGGTCGTAGCTCAGCTCACAGTCTAGATGCATTTCTGTAAGTCTCTGGGTGCCAAAATGGGTTAGTAGACCTCCCGGATCATACTCTTTAAGGAGCAGCACCCAAAGACTTATAGTAATGCTTCATTCAGCTTAGTCAGTGGCTGAATAAATATCAGTACTCATATATTTTTAAAAAAAGATCATCTATCTTCACTTTAATGAAGGATTTAACTAAAGAAACTGAACATTTCAGTAAATATATGAAAAGACTTAATTTTAGAAGTTAAATGTATGATTTGATATGCTTTGTTTGTATATACCTTGTCTTATTTTTCCTAAAAGCATAGTTAATAGATATTGGTGATGTTCTCTCAAAGATTTGGACAAGTTTGGGAACACTAGTTAAAATTTTAAAAAAATTATACTACCAGGTCTATGTAATCATTGTGTTGTTTTACCCTAGATAACTTTTAAACAGAAGTCTATTGTACATTTGTATAGTTTGCAATTAATACATACTTTGACATCAGCTTTTTTACTATAGCAGAGATGTCTTGAAGATTGTGTATCATCACATGTAGAACCATGCTTTAACTCTGTATGTGAGAGAGAGAACGGGAGAGGGAATAAATATAAAGGAGACATTTCATCTACTCAGACAGTACAGAAAGAGGAAAAGGGAGAATTCATTCATGATAAAACTGAATCATAACTGTTTCTCCAAAATCATTGGAGTTAAACACATCAAAATTAGGTCTAAAATAGAATTTTAAAAACCTACTATTATCTCATCTGTTGTTTTGAAAACCTTCAAATAGCTTGTAATATCATGGCTAGCTGGCATCTAGAGGGCAATTTTATTCAAGCCAGATGGTTTTTCCTAACAACACCTGCAAAATTAGATGAAATTGACTGAAAGACTATTTCAAATTATTAGCACTGCCCGCATGTACTCAAGCAGTGTTGTAAGAGAATTTCAGTAATTAAAATAAAGGAAAATATGCTCAAACCATAATACTTCAATACATTTCACCATCCCTAAAGGTCAGTAAAGTCCAAATATAAAGTTATAAAAGTCAGAATTCCATCCCTTCTTATATCTCACAATAAGAATCTGTACCATTCTGGCTAGATAATTATTGCAAAAAATTTTTTAAAATATATGTACTGATCTTAAAAATGGAAGTTAAAAAACATTTTTTTTTAGAATCCTGCATGAGGGAATGAAAAGAACAAAGAACAACGATGACCTAAATGAGCAGAAATCAAGTCAGTTCCAGAGTTCAAAATAACAATGTTAATGAACATTGTTTTCAGAGTGGGCCAGTAATGTCTCAGAGAGGTGACTAAGTCCCTTTTCTTTTCTATGTATAATATGTCAGTTCAATCACAGCACTGTAGCACTGTCATCCCGTTGTTTATCAATTTGCTCGAGCACGCACCAGTAACCTCTCCATTGTGAGACTTGTTACTGTTTTTTGGCATATCAAGTAAGCCACGGGTAGCTTGCCAGGCTCTGCTGTGCAAGCGGGATACTCTCGGTAGCTTGCCAGGCTCTCCAAGAGAGATGGAGGAATTGAACCAGTGTCGCCGTGTGCAAGGCAAATGCCCTACCCACTGTGCTCCAGTCCAGTTCAGTTCAATCATAATTAAAATAAAATCTATGCATACACAACTTCAAGTCCTTGTCACTAATCCTGTCTAACACTTTTAAGTCCTTCCACTGCGTATACTGATTACAAAAAAATGTGCTCTGAAATGGATTTCAAACCTTGCACTAATGGGGAGAACAAAGTTCCAGAACAAAAAGAGGGATGGGAAGGAAAAGATGACAGGGAGATAAGGACAAAGACAGAGAAAAAGGCACATTTTTATCTTGTGTTTCAAACTCATGACCTGATTAAAGTATGCCAGATCAGCAAATATGAGTCACACCAACATTGCATAAGGAGGAGGAAAATCTTATTCCCTTAGAAGGAACTGAAAGTTATTTTCTAAGGAATATGACATTTATAGAGAGGGACAACAGAATAGACACACATAAAAGACTTATGACAAAGCCTCCAAGTTACCAATAATCATTTCAGTGTCAAGGAATTTGCTATTTGTTATAAGGCTATGGTTCTTAAAAATTATTACTTAACTTGTACCTAAATGTATCTTTCTTGCTTTTCCATATTGATTGCCCTTCTTCTACCCTTATGTGGTTATCCAGAATAATTGTTCTTTTATTATCATCTCAGACCTTCATATATTTGAGTTAGTTTTGCTCTTCCTTCTATTGAACCCTTCCTCTTTGGGCTTCTTCATGTCATTATTCAGAATCTCTCCATATTCATTTATTTTCTTATAATCCATGTTTTCATACATGTTTGCATGACTTATTATTTCACAAATTTCATTTCAGATGTCATCTCAGAGATCATTGTTGATGACTCAAATCATAGTAGCATCCTCTGGGTAATATTTGTATTCTTTTTCAAATTTTCAGTACTTGGAGGCTAGAGAGAGAATACAGTGAGTATGTGTATATAGAGTATATTCAATATACATATAATGCATACATATAAAAAATTAAAATGCATGTTACCCTAATTTAACTTAAGAGAAAAATATTAATAATTTTAAAGATTATTCTGATCCTACCCCTACCTAAACTGTGGGACATTTTATTCTAAAACATTTTTGTTATGTCATTAAACTTTCTTTAAACTTTACCAAATTCATATGTACTCTTAAGAGACACATATATGGTTTTATATGTTTCTATTTACATACATGTATCATGCACAATGACTCTTGTATGACTTGATTTTCTTCTAAATAATATTTGTGAGGTTAATGTATACTTATGTGGGTACTAATAGTTAATTCATTGTTAAAATTGTAAAATGTTTTATTTTATGAAAATATGCTTTATTCATGATGTCCCATGAAATCCAGTCAGTAACGGCTCTAGTCCAAAAGAACACCTGGCCGCCCACCTACGAAATGGTCAGACTTTTCATGTTCCTAGAGTGAGTAGACACCATTGGGCCACACTAGCACGTGACACAGAGGAATGGGGACGTTACTGGTACCCACTCAAGCAAATCGATGAGCAACGAAATGAAAAGTGATACAAGTGATGTTTTATTCATGGGGTATGGTACCACCAGCAGGTCAACCTGTACCTGTGGGGTGAGTGCATCAGCAGCCTAATGGTACCTTCAGACTTCCAGATACCCCAAAATTGCTGCTGTGCCTTTGACCAGATCCCAACAACTTGGGGCCAAGTTTACCAAGAAATTAAATGGCCAAAAGTTAGGTATGTGGGAGACACATGCACAAACCACCTCTGGCTCAGCTATATAAGCTCAAAGCCTTCGCCTCTCTCAGAGAGCATGGCAAGCTACTGAGAATATCCCACCATATGGCAGAGCCTGGCAAACTACCCGTGAAGTATTTGATATGCCAAAAAGAGTAACAACATGCTCTTCATGTTCCTGGAGTGGGAAGGTGCAATTGGGCTACACTAGCACAGACAGGGACGAATGGAGGCATTACTGGCTCCCACTCGAGCAATCGATGAGCAACAGGATGACAGTGATAGAGTGATTTTTTTTCATTACTTGCCCATCAATAGACATTTGTGTTTATTCCATATGTTTTCTATTAAAAGCTATGTTGTTGCAAGGAGTTATTAAGTCTGTGAAGCTAGATTGTATAATGTCATAATGATGGATACATGCCACTATACATTTGTCAAAAAATGTGAAATATACAATACCAAGGGAGAACTGTAATATAAACTGTGGATGTTAGATAGTAATGGTGTGTTGTTGTAGGTTCATTAATTTTAACAAATGTACAAATCTAGTAAGGATGTTCGCAGTGGGGCATGAAGTGTATAGGAGTTGGGGTACATTGATAATAAATATACATCTATTTAATATTACTGTCAGTATAAAACTATTATAATGGAGCCAGAATGAGAGTGGTAGAACACCAGCATGTGTGAAGTACTGAGTACCTCTCACATAAAATATTTTATGCAGATCTCTCAGTAGGTACAAAGTTTGACTTCATGATACAGATGCAGTTAGGCACTAATGACCATGCCCCAGTGTCCTTCTCAGGCCTACTGTATTTTGGTATCACAACCACTTCCAGGCATCACCAACTGGAAGTCCAGGCCCACTAAAACTGGATAATATAGTGGCTGTGGGACATATAATTACAAATTGTTTTAAAAAATTTATTGAATCACTGTGAGATAGTTACAAGCTGTCATGTTGGGTTACAATCACACAATGACCCATCCCTCCACCAATGCACATTCTCTACGACCAATATCCCCAGCATACTCCCCCTTTCCCACCCTCTCCCTGCCTCCATGGCAGACAATATTCACCATACTCTCTGTCTACTTTTGGGCATTATGGCTTGCAACACAGACTCTGAGAGGTCATCATGTTTGGTCCATTACCTACTTTTGGCACATTATACCCATATAAACTGAGAGCTATAGTCACTGCTTGGTATTTTATTTGTGATCTAAGTTCCTGAAAAACATCCAGGTCAAAATGTATGTAAAGCCTCACTCTTAGACATCACTAAGGAAATGAAGAAATAGAGTCATTTATCTGCCCTTATGGATGAAGACAAAATGCTAAGAGGGATGCCAACTCTAAGAACTTCCTAAACTACCTGATAAAGTCTTATAAATAATCATGACTGAAAAGAGGAATCCAATGGAACAGAACATAAATAAGGAGAGATAATGAGTAAGAAACATTTAAAGAGAAATCATTGCATTTTGTAAAGAATGTAGTTGTTAAAAATATAGAGGGATTCAATAAAGATGGCAGGAGCTGAATAAATTAATTGAAGAACAAGGTAGAAAAACAAAGATAGATCAGAGAAAAATTGAAATGAAGAAAACATAAGAACTCTATAGAACAGCACGAAGAGAAACAATTTTGAATTACAGAGGTACAGGGAGACAAAAGAGAAGAGGGTGCCTTGAACATGGCCAACCCAACAGAAAATAAAGAATATATGAGGGAAGAGAAGAGGAGGGGAGAAGATAGGAGGGGAGAGGACAGGAGAGGATAGGAAAGAAGGAGAGGGATGGAGTGAGAAAAAGAGAGTGGAGAAGAGAGGAGAGTGGAGGAGCATGAAAGAGGAAAGGAGGGGAGAGGAAAGAAGGGAAGGGGAGGTGAGAGGAAGGGGAGAGAGAGGAGAGGAGAGAATTCTTGTTTAAAGAAACAATAATTTACATAGAAGGACTTCCATAGTCTAAGAATGAAATATACCAAGATTCTAGAATTTCAATGATCTCCAAACAAAATAATATAAACATTGTTAATTATTGTAATTAAATAGGAAAAAGCTGAAAACAAATTATCAAAAACAGCAATAGAAAAGCAAAAACCTAGAAATAAGGAAACCCCCTGAAAACACAGTAATTTTAATAGAAACTATAAAAGGCATAATTGAAATATATGATATATTCAAAATATTTAATGAAAATATTTCAGTATCTCCTATTCAGGTGTTAGAGTGATAGTACAGTGGGTAGGGCACTTGTCTTGCATGCAACCTACCTAAGTTCAGTCTGTGGCAGCCCATATTTTCCCCCAAGCCTACCAGCAGTGATCCCAGTGCAGACCCAGTAAGCCCTTTGTACTGCTGGGTTGACCCTAAACAAACAAAAGAAAATTCTATTCAGCTAGGTTATAACTCATAATTGAAGGAGTGATAAAAAGTTTTTCAGAAGAAAACAACAGTTAAAGGAATTCATGGCCACTTTTACAAGTTCTGAAAGGAATAATAAATTGCCTTCTATAATAGAAAAAGAAATAGTAAGATACATAATAAAAGATAAAATAGTGAGAAATAATGGAATCTCTGAGAATTTTAGAGACTTGCTTTAAATAAAATGTGGTAAAAATTTAAAACTGGGAATATAATGATGTTAAAATAAAAATACTTGGAACAAACAAGAAAAGGCAAATGAAAGTTGTGCACTACACTACAAACAGGTGACAAATTACTCAGAGAGAAAATAAGACAAAGTAAAAGACATTGGGAATCCATACAAAATTGATGTAAATTTCTATACTTAAACTTTTTTTTCCTGAAATGTCAATACACTGAACTCACCAATCAAAAGGGGCAAGTAGATCGACACTGACCCGCCATCCCTGTGCCCACGCTTGAGCCCTCGGACTCAGATCCTACCCTCCCCCACGTCCTGGACCACCATCCTACCCACTGCTGTTTGCAAACACCTTCACCTTGACCCCAGCCCTAGAATTGTGAGTCCTCCACTTACAGCATGGGTGGGAATGTGGCCTCCACAGCAGGGGACATGGGCTCCTCAGGAGTGGGAGTGTCCTCGGCTGGGGTCAGTGGCCACACACGGGACCAATTTTCCCCATTCCCAGCAATCTGCAGTCTCAATCTTTATCACCTAATTCAGCAACATCCTAGCTATCTAAAACAGAATAGGCCATCTACACAATGAAATACTATGCAGCTGTTAGGAGAGATGAAGTCATGAAATTTGCTTGTAAATGGATAAACATGGAGAGTATCATGCTAAGTGAAATGAGCCAGAAAGAGAGGGACAGACATAGAGGGACTGCACTCATTTATGGAGTATAAAATAACATAACATGAGTCTGACACCCAAGGACCGTAGATACAAGGGCCAAGGGGACTGCCCCATAGCTGGAAGACTGCTTCATGAGTGGAGGGGATAAGGCAGATGAAATAGAGAAGGGATCACTAAGGAAATGATAGTGGAAGAACCAGTTGGGATGGGAGATGCATGTTGAAAGGAGATAATGAACCAAACATGATAACCTCTTAGTGTCTGTGTTGCAAGCCATAATGCCCAAAAGTAGAGAGAGACTATGGGGAATAGTGTCTGTCTTAGAGACAGGGGGAGGATGAGATGGGGTTATACCCGGGATATTGGTGGTGGGGAATGTGCACTGGTGGAGGGATGGGTTTGTTTGATCATTGTGAGATTGTAACCCAAACATGAAAGCTTATAACTGTCTCATGGTGATTCAATAAAAAAATAGGCCAATAGTCCACTAGCCTATTCCAATTTCAGCAAAGTACTACTGAACACAAGCTGTACAAGTCCAATATAAAAGATCATATCCTTCAAAAGCTTCACTAGAGGCTCCACATAGGGCAAAAAGGAACACCTGAGAGGAAGGACATACTCTAGAAGGGGAGGGAAAAAAAGGAGACCACTATCGATCGAGCTCATCCAGAATACTTTCTCGCTACAAGAGCAAATAGTGATAGTGAACTGAAAGGTCACACCTCCATACAACCACAACAACATGAAGAAACAGCGCAAATCTCCACCACGAGGAGAAGATGATGAGTCCAAAAGCCTCAATAGGTGTTACCCACAAATTGAGCTCTCCGACAAAGAATTCAGAGATGAAATGCTGAAAATGTTCAATGAACTCAAAGAAACAGTGGAACAGGCATCCAGTAAATTAAAGGAGGATATGAAGGAAACAGTGGAACGGACAGCCAAGAAAATACAGGAAGAAATGTGAGCAGAAATTGGAAAGCTACGCACAGAAGTGTCACGAATAAAGGATTTGATAGATAAAATAAAAAACTCAGTGAGTGTCCTCAACAGTAGAATGATTACAGCCAAAGACAGAATCAGTGAACTTGAATATGAGATGCAGGAAGCTTACATACAGGCAATAAAAAACAATGGGAAAACACTTCAAAATAGTGCGAGGGAGAATCAGAGACCTAGAAGATGATTTCAAGAGGAACAACATTAGAGTCATTGGAGTACCAGAAGAACAGGGAGGCAACCCAAATGAAAAAGCCAAAGTTAAAGAAATAATTGCTGAAAAATTTCCGGAGCTGGAGAACGCAGGCATCGAGATTCAAAGAGCCTGAAGGGTGCCAGCTAAAGGAGAGCCTAATAAGAAAACTTCAAACATATCATAGTTAAATGATGGATGTCACGGATAGAGACAGAATACTGGAAGCAACAAGGTCAAAGAAGGAAATGACATACAAAGCAGCATCCCTCAGATTTACAGCAGACCTATTAGAGGAAATCCTCCAAGCCAGAAGACAATGCTGGGATATAGTAAAAAAACCTCAATGAAATGAACACTTCACTAAGAATACTTTAACAAGCTAAACTCTCACTCAAACTCGAAGGAATAATACACTCTTTTATGGATAAACACAGCTCAGAGACTTCATAGATTCAAAACCAAACCTAAAAGAAGAACTAAGGGGGCTACTGTAAGACAATAAAAACCCCTACACGCACAACAAACCCTTACAGAAACATGGCACAAAACCCCATGACAATAATCTCTCTCAATGTCAATGGTCTAAATGCACCAATTAAGAGACAGAGTGTGGCAAAATGGATTCAGAAACTGAACCCAACATTATGCTGCCTACAAGAAACACATTTAAACAGTCAGAGCAAACACAGACTCAAAGTAAAAGGATGGAAAACAATCCTGCAAGCAAACAACTCCCTCAAAAAAGCTGGGGTGGCCTTACTAGTATCGAATAACATAGATTTCAGGTTTAAAAAGATTAGAAGGGACAGCGAAGGGCACTTTTTATTAATCAACGGATATGTACAGCAGGAAGAAATACTCCTAAAGATATACACACCCAGTGAGGGACCAGCTAAATACTTACAACAACTGCTAACAGACTTTAAGGAGGACACTGCTAGCAACATAATAGTAGTTGGAGACTTCAATACCGCCTTATTGCCTCTGGATAGATCAACAAGATTAAAACTCAGCAAGGAAATATTGGCTTTGAGGGAATAAATAGAAGAGAGAGGGCTAATATATCTATACAGGACTTTACATTCCCCCCACCCCACCAAAGAACGCACATTCTTTTCCAGTGCACATGGAACATTATCCAGAATAGACCACATGCTGGGACACAAAACAAACCTCAACAGAACCAGGAAGACAGACATTGTCTATCTTTTCAGACCATGATGCACTGAAGATAGAAATTAATCAAGCACAGATGCAGAAAATCAAATAAAAAACCTGGAAATTAAACAACTCCAAGTTGAACAAGTGGTTAAGAAGGAAAATCAAGGAAGAAATCAAAAGATACCTGGAAACAAATGAGAATGAAGACATGAATACCAGATCCTGTGGGACACAGCTAAAGCCATGTTAAGGGGAATATTTATAGTGCTGCAAGCATTGCTCAGGTAAGAAGAAAGGGCCCACATAAATAACTTGGCTTCACACCTCAAGATCTTAGAAAAGGACCAACAAAAGGAACCCAAGCCAGGCAGAAGAAAAGAGACAATAAAACTTAGAGCAGAAATTAATGAGATAGAAACTCAAAAAACAATCCAAAAGATGAATGAAACCGAGAGCTGGTTCTTCGAGAAAATAAACAAGACTGATAAACCACTAGCAAGACTCACAAAGAAAGAGAGCGAGAACCCTAATAAACCGAATCAAAAATGAAAAGGGGACATTACAACAGAAATAAAAAAACTCAAAGCATCATCAGAGACTACTTTGAATGTCTGTATGCCACAAAACAAGAGAAACTAGAAGAAATGGATAAATTCCTGGATTTCTATAATTTCCCAAGGCTGAATCAAGAAGATCTGGAATACCTGATAAGACCTATTAATATCACAGAAAGTTAAACTGTAATCAAAGTCTTCCCCAAAACAAAAGCTGAGGTTCAGATGGATTCACTAGCAAATTTTCCCAAACATTTAAAGAGGACATATTGCCAGTTCTTCTCAAGTTTTTCCAGGAAATTGAAGAAATAGGAACTCTCTCAAACAGTTTCTATGAGGCTCCTATCTCCCTAATACCAAAAGCAAACAAAAACACCACAAAAAAAAAAGAAAACTACAGGCTGATATCCCTGATGAACATGGATGCGAAGATTCTCAATAAAATATTAGCAAATAGAATTCAACAACTCATCAAAAAGATCATACACTATGACCAAGTGTGATTCATCCTTGGGATGCAAGGATGGTTTAAAATTTGGAAATCAATGAACATAATCTATTATATCAATAAAAGAAAATATAAAAATCAATAGATGCAGAGAAAGCATTTGACAAGATCCAGCACCTGTTTATGATGAAAACTCTCTCCAAAATGTGTAATGAAGGAAATTTCCTCAATATAGTCAAAGCCGTCTACCACAGACCTATGGCAAGTATCATCCGCAATGGTGAAAAACTAAGAGCCTTCCCTCTAAGATCAGGAATGACACAAGGATGCCCACTCTCACCACTTCTGTTCAGTATATTACTGGAAGTACTTGCAATAGCGGTTAGGCAAGAAACTGATATTAAGGAAATTCAAGTAGGAAAGGAAGAAATCAAGCTCTCACTATTCGCAGATGATATGATACTATATTTAGAGAACCCTAAAGTCTCTACCAAGAAACTACTAGAAATAATAGTCTTATATAGTAAAGTTGCAGGCTATAAAATCAATACTCAAAAGTCCATGGCTTTTCTATACGCAAATTATGAGAGAGAAGAAAGTGACATGAAAAAAGCAATCCCATTCAGAATTATGCCTCAGAAAATCAAGTACCTCAGAATCAGCTAAACTAAGGAAGTAAAGGAACTGTACAAAGAAAACTACAAAATGCTACTTCATGAAATAAAAGACAACACGAGGAAATGGAAAGATGTCCCCTGCTCATGGATTGGGAAAATTAACATTGTTAAAATGGCAATACTTCCCAAAGCATTGTACAGATTCAATGTGATCCCTATAAGGATACCCATGACATTCTTCAAAGAAATGGAGCAAACATCCCTGACATTCATATGGAACAATAAGCCCACACAAATAGACAAAGCAATCCTTGGGAAAAAGAAGATGGGAGGCATCAACTTCCCCAAACTCAAACTCTTCTACAAAGTGGTAATAATTAAAAAAGCATTGTACTGGCAAAAAGACAGAGATGCACACCAATGAACAGAGTGAAATATCCTGACACACACCCTCAAATATATGATCATCTAATCTTTGATAAAGGAGCAAGAAATGTGAAGTGGAGCAAAGAAAGCCTCTTGAAAAAATTGTACTGGCAAAATTGGACAACCACATGCAAAAAAATGGGCTTAGAACTCGACCTGACACCATGCACAAAAGTCAGATCAAAATGGATTAAAGACCTCAACATCAAACCACAAACCATAAGGTACATTGAAGACAAGGTCGGCAAAACCCTCTACAATATTGAAGATAAAGGTATCTTCAAAGATGACATGGAACTAAACAATCTAGTAAAAACAGAAATCAACAAATGGGACTACATTAAACTAAAAAGCTTCTGCACCGCAAAAGATACAGTGACCAGAATACAAAGACTATCTACAGAATGGGAAAGGATATTTACACAATACCCATCAGATAAGGGGTTAATATCAATGGTATATAAAGCACTGGTTGAACTCTACAAGAAGAAAACATCCAACCCCATCAAAAAATGGGGCGAAGAAATGAACAGAGACTTTACCAAAGAAGAGATACAAATGGCCAAAAGGCACATGAAAAAGTGCTCTACATCACTAATCGTCAGAGATATGCAGATCAAAACAACCATGAGATACCACCTCACACCACAGAGACTAGCACACATCCAAAAGAACAAAAGCAACCGCTGTTGGAGAGGATGTGGGGAGAAAGGGACCCTTCTACACTGCTGGTGGGAATGCCGGCTAGTTCAGCCCTTTTGGAAAACAGTATGGACGATTCTCAAAAAACTTGAGGTTGAGCTCCCATTTGACCCAGCAATACCACTGCTGGGAATATATCCCAGAAAAGCCAAAAAGTATAGTCGAAGTGACATATGCACTTATATGTTCACCGCAGCACTGTTTACAATAGCCAGAATCTGGAAAAAACCCGAGTGCCCTAGAACAGATGACTGGTTGAAGAAACTCTGGTACATCTATACAATGGAATACTATGCAGCTGTTAGAAAAAATGAGGTCATGACGTTTGCATATAAGTGGATCAACATGGAAAGTACCATGCTAACTGAAATGAGTCAGAAAGAGAGAGACAGACATAGAAAGATTGCACTCATCTGTGGAATATAGAATAATAGACTATAAAACTAGCGCCCAAGAATAGTAGAAATAAGTACCAGGAGATTGTCTGCATGACTTGGAGGCTGGTCTCTCATTCTGGGTAACTCAGGGAAGGGACCACCAAGTAAAATGTGGTTGGAGGTCATGTGGGGGAAGGGTGATGCGGGCCGAATACAGACTAGAGACTGAACACAATGGTCACTCAACACCTTTATTGCAAACCACAACACCTAATCAGAGAGAGAGAACAAAAGGGAATTCCCTGCCATAGTGGCAGGATGGGGTGGGGGGAGACGGGACTGGGGAGGGGGGGAGGGATGTTGGGTTTACTGGTGGTGGAGAATGAGCACTGGTGAAGGGATGGGTTATCGAACTTTGTATGGGGGAAACATGAGCACAAAGATGTATGGATCTGAAACTGTACCCTCATGATGACTCTCTAATTAAGAATAAACTAAAAAAAAAAGAAAAGAAACTTTAGTACATCTACACAACGGAATACTATGCAGCTGTTAGAAAAGATGAAGTCATGTAATTTTCATATAAGTGAAAAGTATCATGTTAAGTGAAATGAGTCAGAAAGAGTGGGATAGACATAGAAAGATTGTACTCATCTGTGGAGTATAAAGTCCAAACCCATTTGCTCAACCCATTTGTTTCCCAAAACCTCTTCCCAGCAAGAGGTTTTAATTTTTATCAACATATATGTACCAAACAAAGAGGCATAAGAGTTTATAAAGAAACTACAATAGACTTGGAAAGATACCAACAGCAATGTAAAAGTAATAGAATTTAACATTAAGTCTAACCATTGGAGAAATCAACCAGATAGAAAACCAATAAGGAAATAAGCCTGACGTGAGTAGGTCTAAGAGCTGTGGTTAATAACATTTATAGGGCTCTCTACTAACAAAATTCTAAACACACATTTATCTAAAGGAAGTAGAATATTCTCTAAGTGAAACCACCTGCTAGGACACAAAATTACACTGCACTGTAGCACTGTTGTCCCGTTGTTCGTCGATTTGCTTGAGCAGGCACCAGTAACGTCTCCATCGTGAGACTTGTTGTTACTGTTTTTGGCATATCTCATACACCATGGGTAGCTTACCAGGCTCTTGCCGTATGGGCGGGATACTCTCAGTAGCTTGCCGGCTCTCGGAGAGGGATGGAGGAATCAAAGTCGGGTCAGCTGTGTGCAAGGCAAACGCCTCACCTGCTGTATCGCTCCAGTCCAGGACACAAAATAAGTATTTATAAAGTCATAGTGATTGAAACTGATAAATAAAATAGACCCCTATCCACAAACAGGCTAACACCAAGGCAGGCAGCTGAGTCTGAATAACATGATGCAACCCTGGAATGCAATTGGGATATCTAAGATGGCCATACTCTCACTACGTAACCGCAAAATGTACTCCAAATGTGTCTTCTATTTCTTCTAATGGTGGCTTGCATTTTTCAATGTACAAAAAATTTTATCTAATTTGTTACATTGATTATTAGAAACTTTTTGATGTAATTTTATATTAGATTGGTTCCTTGATATTTTTTCTCTTCTAGTTCCTGGTTTCCATTTGAAAATGTAACCGATTTTAATTTCAATTTTATCTCCTGCTATCTTCTGGTATATTTTGCTTCTAAGATTTTTGGTGAAATATTAAGTACTATCAATGTGTACATTGTCATATAATGTGAAAATTTCTAGGCTATATATATATGTGCAAAAATGTTCATCATTATTATCAGAGAAATACTAATTAAAATGACAGCAAGACATCGCAGCATACAAGTAAAAATGACCTATATCAAGGGGTTATAACAAGTGGAAATAGGGCTGTGAAGAAACAGGAGCTCTTGGTAGAAATATAAACTAGTTACTCTACGCCACAGATAAGCTAGATCATTCTGTGTTTGTCCTTCTTGTTCTGGCTTACTTCATGTAAGGTGATGTTTTCCAATTCCATACATTTTACAGCAAACTGCACAATTTCATTGCTCCTTGAAGCTTTCAACATTCTCATATTTGTTTCATCTGTCATGTCATATTGTACTAAGTGTGCATATATCTTTTTGAACGAATGTTTTTGTGTCCAGTGGGTAGATATCTGAAGTGGGTAAATACCCTAAAGTGAGTACTTACCCCAGAATGAAATTGCTAGGTCATACATCAGCTCAATTCTTAGTTTACTGAGAAATCTCCATAGTTTTTCAATGGGTTGAATGAAACAATATTTCAACCAGTGGTAGATGAGAGTTCTTTTTTTTACCACATCCTCATCAACACAGATTATTACTACTATTTTTGATGTGTATCATTCTTACTATGTGAGATGATATCTCATTGTTCTTTTGATTTGGATATCTCTAATAACAAGTAATGATGAACAATTAATTTCTCATGTGCTTATTGCTATTTGCCTTTTTTCCTCTGAGAAGTGCCTGTCCATTTCCTTTCCTCAATTTTGATAGTTTTTATTTTTATTGTTTTTGTTCTTGATATTTTTAGTACTTTATATATCCTCGATATATGTCAACTCTTTATCTGATGTGTTGAATGCAAATATTTTCTCCTCTTCAGTTATCAGTTTTTGTCTGAGGTGGTTTTTACTTTGGCCATGCAGAAAGTCTTTAATTTCATGGAGTACTCACAATGGAGACGTTACTGGTGTCCGATTGAGCAAATCAATGAACAATGGGACGACAGTGCTACAGGGCTACTATTTGTTTACTTTTTATTTTGTTTCCATTGCCAATGGTGTCAAACCACTGAAGACCCCTCTGAGGTTCAAATCTCCCTCAATGTACGTTATAGATTCTGGTTTGATCTGAAGGCTCTTCATCCTCTTTATAATTATTTTTTGGGGGTAAAGTGTAAAATATTAATAGGTTTCAATTTTTACATGCAGTTATACAATATAATAAAGGTGGAATTCCACCTAGACCCTTGAGTAATAGGGAGGAGAAAGGAGAACCTTAGAAATAAAGGGGTAAGTAAAATTAGGCAGTCAGGAAGTAATGGAAGGCAGGGGTGGGTCAAGGACCTCAGGTACAGTGGTGATGTAAAATAGTAAAACGGCTGTATATGCAAACTACAGGCAATAACAATGAAAGCAGGAGATCCAAACCTTAGCAACCAAACTTAAAAGAGTTCCGGTCAAAGAGGTAGACTGGGATGTGATGGAGTGGGACCAAACCTGGGGAGCCTGGTAGAGGGAAGTTGACACTGTGGCAGGACTAGTGCCAGAAAATAACAATACTAAAGTTCTAAAGTGAATAACTTTGTAAATCATAGTGTCTTAATAAAAAAGAAAATATCACTTGTATCACTTGTATCACTTGTCGTCCTGTTGATATTCGATTTGCTCAAGCAGGCGCCAGTAACGTCGTCATTTGTCCCTGTTGCGTGCTAATGAAGCCCAATGATATCTGCTTGCTCCAGGAACAGGAAAAGAGTTATATTGTTTTTTCAGGGTTTTGACGAAGAAATATGACCATCTAGGTGATAGGTGGCCACTCGGTCTTGTGATGTCCCATGGAATCGAGTCGGTAACAGCTCTAGTCCACCGGTCATCTCTGAATCACATTACATGACCAGCCCATCTGATTTTTGATGCCTTGGCAAATGAGACAATGTCCCCAATTCTTGACCGTCGACAGAGGTCAGAACTCCGGATTCCTTCTCTCACTTGAGTGAAATGTGATACTCCAAGCATAGTTCTTTCGATTCCTCTTTGGGATACCTGAATAGCATTCTCAACCTGTTTGCATAGGGCCCAGGTCTCTGAGGCGTATGTTAGTGCAGGAATAACAGTAGAATCAAAAAGATGTGCCTGGAGTCAGAGGTTCTTCGCCCTCTCAACCACTTCTTCGACGCTCTTGAAGGCATTCCATGCTGCTCTCTTCCTCCTGTGCAGTTCTGGCGCCAAGTCGTTCCTCATATTGATTTCTCGACCCAGGTCCACATAGCTGCTGCATTCAGAGATGTTTGTTCCATTGAGAGCAAACGGAGCTTCAGGAACCAGTTCGTTTTTCATGAGCATCGTCTTGTTGAGATTCAGCTGTATTCCAACATTTCCACAATCGCAGTCAAAGTCGGCCAGCATTTGTGCCGCCTGGCTAATGTTTGGTGTTATGAGAACAATGTCATCAGCGAAGCGAAGGTGGTGTAATTGCCTACCATCTATCTTCACTCCCATTCCTTCCCATTCCAGTCATCGCATGATGTTATCGAGGGTGGCACTGAAGAGTTTTGGTGAAATGGTATCACCCTGCCTCACCCCTCTCTTTACATCAATTATCACTTCCTTGTAGAATGGTGAGATCCTGGTGGTAAATCCACAATACAACTCGTGGAGGATTTTGATACACTGAGTTTGAATGCTCTGTTTGGCTAGGGCTTCGATGACCGACTCAGTCTCAACAGAATCGAAGGCCTTCTTTAAGTCAATGAATGTTAGACAGAGTGGCATCTTGTACTCTCACGAAACTTCACTGAGTTTGGTCACTGTGTGGATATGGTCTATCGCGCTGAATCCCCTTCAAAAACTGGCTTGCTCACATGGTTGTCCTTCATCTAGTGTTTTGCCTATTCTATTAAGGATGACACGAGTGAACAACTTGAGGACGACAGACAGCAGGCCGATTGGGCGATAGTTGCCGATGTCGTGGATGTCCACTTGTACAACAGAACGGTCCTACTGGTTTTCGACTGAGACAGAATCTTGCATTCAGACAGGTAGTATGTAAACAGCCGAGCCAGTGTATTGATGAGTACTGGCAGCAGATTCTTCAGGTTTTCGGGTCTGACCTTGTCCGGACCAGGTGCTGTACATGTCTTTACCACCGAAATGGTGTGTTGGATTTCGGAAGGGAGGAGGTTGGGAATGACATATCCATCCTGGGGAATTTGGTATGTGGGCAGGTGGACATGGCTGTCAAAGAGATCTGAGTAGAAGTTGTGAATAATCCTCTCCACTGCCTTTCTGGAAGATGTGATAGACACATCAGGACGTCAGAGGGTAGTTATCTTGGTCTTGTAGTTGGGGAAGGATAAGCAAGCATTATGAATATTTTTCCTGGCTTCTGCCACATCGGCCAACACTGCTGCTCTTCTCTCTTTGAGATCTTCCTGTATCGCATCTCTGCACAGCTTTGCAAGCTGGGACATTAGCTTGTGGTTGCCTGAGGCTCGCACCAAACCACGTTGATGAATGAGTTCGAGAGTTTCCAAAGACAGGCGTTTGTTTGTGGCTTTCTCACTCTCGGCATTCTTCGTACAGTCCTGGAGGTGCTGAAACAGTCGATTGTATTCTTCGTCGATGTTGTCAAGGACGGCATCTTCCCACATTGCCACAAGAGTGCCAAAGAGCTCCCAGTTGGTGGTCATTCTGGGAGTTGCCTTCTTAGACTTAAATTTTGCAGACCTTTCTTCCCGCTCTGTGAAGTAGAATTTTGCACAAAGAGATGGTGGTCTGATCCCGTTGAAATTTTGGGACAATAGCGACATTGATCAGGCAAAACCTTCAATTGAATATGATGTGGTCAATTTAATTGTGGAACTGTCCACCAGGAGACTCCCATGTCCAGCGTTTAGATTCAGCATTCTGGAACTGTGAGTTACCATGGATGGTTTTGTCGACATGATGAATTCAGACAGTCTCTCACCCTGATCATTCCATTCTAGGCCATGGGTCCCAATGTGGAGTTCTTCGGGCAACTTTCTTGGAACTATCTGGGCATTAAATAAAAATAAAAAATAATAAAAATAAAAAACATGCGCAATATGTAATTTTAAATCAAACTAAAATAACATAGAGACACTATATCAGTTCTATATTTGTTGCAGGGAATTTATAATAGATTTTTCCAATTATTCCAACTGTCCTTTGTGATGTTTTTCTAATGTATTCCATATTCCTGTACTATAATTTTACAGGCGTGAGGCTCAGCCTGAGTGTGTGGGAGGCGGCCTGGAGCGTGGCAGCAGTGGGGTAGTGGAGTTCATCTGCTGGGGCTGGGTCCCTTCGGGCGGGAAGGGCTCTCACCCTCCCCCAATGGGGCACCCCTGGTGCAGAGTCCACACTGTAGCATTAAAGCAAATAAGCATTTACAGTCGTGCAAACCAACATTCTGTCACTATAAAAAACAACACAAATAAAATAGATGTTCAAATTAAGACAACTTGCCTAGAATATATTTTACTAAAAGTCTGAAGGGCAAGTCAGAGAGATAGTACAGAGGTTATGGTGCTTGTTTTGCATGTGGCTAACTCTGTTTCAACCCCCGACACTGCATATAGTCCCTGAGAATAACTAAGAGTGATCTTTGAGCACAAAGCCAGATGTAAGCCCTGAATACCACCAGGTGTGACTCCCAAACAAACTCTGAAGTTGCTGGGAGAACAAGTGATTCTCTTCCCAGTTAAGAGTGAATTAAACAGATAACATTAATTGTATAAGTTGGATATAGTACAGTTTGTAGAATTTAAGCAAATCAAAAATAAGTTTGCTAGGTTGGAGCTGAGTGAACAAAGAAGAGAGTAAACGGACATAAAATCAGATTAGCCAGGAACTGCGATAAAACCAATTACATAGATCCTTTTTAAGACAATGGTTATAATTTGGGCATTTATTCTGAGAGGTGAAAATTACTGATGTACTATGACATATAGGGAATATGCTGGAGCGATAGTACAGTGGTTGGGCTTTCGCCTTTCATGCAGCCGACCCGAGTTCGATTCCTCTGCCCCTTTCGGAGAGCCCGGCAAGCTACCGAGAATATCAAGCCCACGCAGCAGAGCCTGGCAAGCTACCCGTGCGTATTGGATATGCCAAAAACAGTAACAATAAGTCTCTCAATGAGAGACATTATGGTGCCCGCTTGAACAAATCGATGAGCAATGTGATGACTTGACTATTGACTATTTGACTATGCATATCTACAGTATTTAATAGAATTCCTTATTTTGAAGGTAGGCATATCTTCAGCATAGTATAATAAAAGGCAAGTTATTTTCAAATACAACCACACCAATATCTGATTCATTGTATATGACTGACACCAATAGTTCTATAGCTTCACCAACATTATATGTTAATAGAATTTAAAATAGTTTTGCAGGGTCCAGAGAGACAGTACAGTAGGTAAGGCACTTGCCTTGCACATTACCAACCTGGGTTCAATTCTCTGGCACCCCTGAGCTTGTTAGGAGTGATCTCCAAATGCACAGAGCTACGAGTAAGCCCTGAGCACAGCCAAGTATGACCCAAAACATCAAAATAAATAAAATAATTCTGCAACTGGACAGAATTAAAATTTATGGATGATATATTTTTATTTCCATGACAACATATATATAACTTTTTTCCCCAAAGAATACTGGTATTCCAATTCTTCACATCTATCATGAATACAGTACTGTTGTATCCAAACCAGATTTTATGAATCACATTATTTTTTATTCTAGTTAGATTGTTTAAGACATGCCAGTGCTGCAATTTGTATTTCTTGCCATCTGGTAGCTTCATTAATAGCGCTGTCCTGCTTTGTTGAATGGCACAGAACAAAAATGCAATATGAAATTTTGGCAACAATAACCATTTGTGTCAATAGTTTGTCCAATGGGACATCCAAGTGTGAGCCACTGTAGTAAGTGCAACATCGATGTTTTCATCTAAGTATAACGCTTTCAATGGAAATTTTATCCTAAACCTCAAATAACCTGTTTTTAAATTTCCAAAACACAATGACTTTCAGCATTATAAAACCTTGTAAAATTAAGAAATAATTCATATACAGTAAAATGCACATATTTAAAATGTATATACAGTAAAATGCACAGATTTAAGTAATTTTTTACAAATGTTTACATCTGTGTAACCTAGAACCCAGTTGGGAATGGAAACCATTTCATTACATCACTTTATTTCCTTTTGCTGCCTCATAGTTCCCTTAGCCAGATCAGAAATAAACAGATTTTACTTCAAAGTAGGTTAATTTTTTGTATTGTAAAAATAAACATAATCATCATGATATATAAACATATAAATTCTTGTATCATATCTTTTTTCTTAGCATGCCTTTAAATTAATTCATATTGTTCCATATAGCAATGGTAAATTTTAATAATATTGAGGAGTATCCCATTATATGAATAGCCAGTTTATTTATTCTGTTGGCGTATATCTTATTAATTCTAGTTTGATATTAAGGGACACACCCAGAGCTACTTGGGTTTTATTCCCAGAGGTTCTTCGGGGTAATTAATATTTTTGATAGTGCTGTAGAGCCTTATCAAACAATGTTTACTGTTTATAAATGTTTTCAGTTTTCTTGGATAAAAGCCTGGAAGTTTAAATGCTATAAAGTCAAATCTGCCAAATTCTTCAATTTTCTCAACATTTTTTCAGTTTTCCCTATTAGATTCCTACCAGTAATACATGAGCTCAAGTTGCTTCCAAACCTTTCCAATGTTTTATTATATCAGTCTTTTTTCATTTTAACCATTTTATGTATAACATCTCATTGCAAAAGAGTATCACAGTATCCTATTGTGTACTATTCATGTTTTTATATTATTTGTCTTTCCTCTTCTATGAAATATCTAAGTCCATATTTCTTTCAATTAATATCCTTCTTTTTAATTTTGAGGAATTATATTTTCTGATTCATAATCAGGAATATAATGTTTTGTATGTTACAAATATCTTCTGATGGCCAATTACTTTCATGAAAATATATTTTTCTCATCAAAGGTTCTCATTTCAATGCCAGAAAATTAAACAATATTTTTCTTTGTGATTTGTATTTTCATTTTATTTTAATTCTTGTTCTTGTGTTTCACAGCTTGTTCCTGGCAGGCTTGGAGCTTCATGGGGACACAGTGATCGAATCTAGGCCTTTTCAGTGTAAAGTAGGTACTCAGCAACTTGACTTATTTTTTTGGTCCTCACTTACACTTTAAAACTTTTCATTTTAGTTCCTATGAAAAATTATTGTTGGGGGTTTTATTAAAGTAATCAATTCATAATGATTTTATATATTTACAAAATTGATATTTTCTTTTCATGGACCAAGATGTATTTCGATGTAATAGCTTTCACGGGTGTTTTATAATTTCACCTAAAAGATATTGCACATTTTGATTAAATTAAACTGAATTCCATCATGATTTAAAATGTTTTAAGTGGTGGATTTTAAATATCTTCAATTCAATTAATGATATTATCTATTGTCTGTTATCGGAAAATGTCAGAGTCTTAATATTTTCTTTATTGTGTCTGACAATCTAGCTAACCATTTAGTTGCTTTTTTTGTTTTGTTTTGTTTTGGGGTCACACCCTGGAATGCACAGGGGTTACTCCTGGCTCATGCACTCAGGAATTACTCCTGGCCGTGCTTGGGGAACCATATAGTATACTGGGAATCGAACCCGGGTTGGCTGCATGCAACGCAAATGCCCTATTAGTTTTAATACATTGTTCTTTAAAAATTGCCTAGTTAATCATTATTTTACATAACAATGACATTTTGTCATCAAATTTTCTAATCAGTGTAACTTTATTTTTGTGCTTATTGAACAGACCAGGATTGTCTGTAAATTGATTTAAAAATGATAATTGTTAGCATTATCTACTTTAAATTTTAAAATAATGATTTTTAAATAATGTTTCTGTGTCATAAAGAAAGTACAAATGGATAGGGCGTTTGCCTTACATGCAGACAACTTGCGTTCCATCAGCGGAACTACTTAGGGTCCCGAAATCCCATCAGGAGTGAACTCTAAGCACAGAGTAAAGAATAAGCCATGTATTCAGCTCTGTATTGCCCCAACCCCCCAAAAAAATAATAATTCTGATGAGTCCAATTTTATTATGAGGGTTGTTAAAACTCCATTGCAGATATGCATTATAGTGAACAAAGTCCTTTGTTGCATTTCATTAGTTATAAAATTTTAGAAGTATAGCTTAGTACCTCTCTCTATATATTAGATACTCCAGACCCACCGGCAAAATTCCAGTACCATTCCACCACCAAAAAGGCCCCCCTGTCCATTCATCTACCTTCCAAGTTCCCTTTGATAACCACCATTGTTTTCACTGAATAGTTTTGTTCTTTTTTTCGGTCAATTTATTTGTTTTGGTTATATTTCACGTGAGTTTTTACTTTCTTATTTTATTTTGCGAAACCAACTCAGCAATAATCCATTCTGTCCCAAATGGGACATTTTGCATTTTATAATGGAAAAAATAGCATTCTTTTACATATAGAACCACAACCAACTATCATCCCATGAACATTTGGATTGATGCCATATTTTCACTGTATGAATAATGCTTCTATAGACATAAAGGTGCAAATATCTCTCCAAGTTAGTGTTTTCCCACCCTTGAACATATACATAGGAATGTTGTTAGTATATTATGTGGAATTACATTTTTTAAAGGCAACTTTAAACCGTTTTCCACAGCAGCTGTACAATTATGTTCTCACCAAGTCACCAGAGTTTCTTTAAGTTAAGAAAGTATTCTTATAGTCAAAATTTTTGAAGAATTTTTAAAATTATAAATGTGTTAAATATACTTTTTCTTTATGTATTTAGATGATCGGTCATTTGACATATGTTAATTTTTTAAATAAATAATGTTGAGTTTCATTAATAGGATCTAATGTTAAACTAATGTCAAATTTCTATAAAATGCCTAATGCATTTTTGAGATATTATTATTTATTTAACTTGATAGACTTTGTTGAAAGTACAAAAGGTACTATGTAAACACTCCTGTGTACTCATGAGAGCATGCACTCACGGGAGTGTACGCTCATGAGAGCATGCACTCACGGCAGTGTGCACTCACGGGAGTGTGCACTCACAGGAGTGCGTACTGATGGGAGTGTTTGCTCACAGGAGTGTGCATTCATGGGAGTGTGCACTCGCAGGAGTGTGTGCTTGTGAAAGTGTTTGGTCATGGGAGCGTGTACTCTCACGTGAATGTGTACTCATGATTCCTCTTTAGGATACCCGAATAGTGTTCTCATCCTCTTTTCATAGGGCCCAGGTCTCTGAGGTATATCTTAGTGCAGAGAGAATGGTGGAGTCTAAAAGATGTGTCCAGAGCTGGAGATTCTTCGTCCTCTTAACCACTTCTTCAAAGCTCTTGAAAGCATTCCACGCTGCTCTCTTCCTCCTGCACAGTTCTGGCCCCAAGTCATTCCTCATATTGAGTTGAGACCCAGTACACATAGCTGCTGCATTCAGAAATGTTTGTTCCGTGGAGAGCAAATGGAACATCAGGGACTAGTTCATTTTTCATGAACATTGTTTTGGTGAGATTCATGAATAAATTATTATAAAACATAATTATTAATATTTATAAAAATGAAAAAATTTCTTTCAAAGTACCATTTGTACTATCTCTTCAGGCCCAAATATTGTCTTTAAGACAATTGGCCAATTTAATGGGTAACAAAAATGTGCACACTCCTGTGAGCAAACTCTCCCATGAGTCAGAAGTGAGTGCGAGTGGGGCTCCAGAGACTGAACCAAAGGGCTCCAGAGAGAGATTAGAAGAAGAGAGATAGGAAGAGACCAGAGGAGAGACTACAGAGACAGAGACAGAGAGACAGACAGAAGAGAGCACAGCGGCACACACAGAAGCAGAGCACAAGGAGGAGCCGTCCCGATCCGGTCCGTACACAGTGGCTTGAAAGCACCGAACACGAGTGGCGAGAGAGACAGCGCCGCCCTGAGAGCCCGTGAACACAACACACACATCACCCCCTTCTGTACGCGTGCATGTTTATCTTTTTTACAACATCCATGTGGTTGATGGTGCCCCAAATGCCTATTTATGGGGAGTTCTCTGCTTCTTAAAACTTCACCTTCAGAAAATCTCAAAGAGAACAGATTCATAAATTTAAAACCTATTTTGGACTACCTGGTAATTCTCTCTCACGCTCTTCATTCCTTTTCCCCTGAATTAAAAAAAATGAAGTAATATTTGCTTATATAATTATATATGTTTCCAAAATACATGGTTATAAACCAATTCTATGTATTACACCACGTTGTTCACCAGGATTCTCATTTATATTTATCAACATATAGTAACCTGTCTTCACCAGAGCCCTTCAGAGCGGGGCGGGTTAAGTTTCCCTCTCCACCCCAAGCAGAGCCCCAGCAGCTGAAGACCTCCAGAACCCAGCCTCGGTCATGCTCAAGGCCCCTCTCCACACGTTCGGACGAGCCTCGTGCATGAAGCAACCGGCAGTGGAACCCAGGTGTGCGGGACCCGGGGCTGGGATCTCTGAGCCTGCTCAGATCGGGACTGGGCCTCCTCCACCCAGACCTAGTTTAGCAGTCCTCTCTGAACCGAGTTACGTGTCTAGCCCATCTGATTTTTGACGCCTTGGCAAACAAGACAGCATCCCTGATTCGTGATGGCAGATGGAGGTCGGAACTCTGGATTCCTTCGGAACTCCGGATTCCTTTTCTCACTTCAGTGAAACGTGATATAACATAAAAATTACAAAAATTAAATTGAAAATTTCAAAATTAAATCTCCATTGAGATATTCACACTGATTTGAGCCCTTGCTAATTTTGTGTCAAATAGAATATTTCTGGAATAGATTGATCCCTCTGTCTTTAAGAGAAACACAAATTTATTCTATTGGAAGTGAGACTCTAGAGGAGATCAGAATCATTTCCAATTAATGAATTTAGGTCCTTAATGATGAAGTAACAATGATGGACCTCATTCCCCTGACCCTGATGAGCCTGTAAGTGGCACCATTAAAGAAAGGCTGCTAAAATCTCAGGGCTTGGGTGAATGGAGACATTACTGGGCCCACTCGAGCAAATCGATGATCAATGGGATAACAGTGATACAGTGATACAGAGTTTGTTGATATTTTAGTTCTGATATTTGTGTTTACGTTAAGTAAGGAGACAATCTTCACTTTTCCTTTCTTATAATAATCCTTTTTTTCTTTTGGATAACTTTCTTAATATTATAATAAAATTTATGAGTTTGGATTTTTTTATTCTCTTTTCTCTGTGAGAGTAGAATTGATTATGCAGTGCTTAAATATTTCACAAGTTTCAACTATAAGCCATACAAATATTGTGTTTTTATTATGGAAAGATTTTATACTTCATAGTTTCTGCTTCTGAGTGTGATTAGTTAAGCTTTATTTTCAAAGAAAATGTTACTTTTCATCTAACTAAAAATGTAATACCATATAGTCATTTTAATAATATTTAGTTTTATTTTAATGTCTATTTAAGTTGCAGTTTTATCAAGGATTTGTCAGTAATTTGGGTCCTTTTTAAAATGCCTTTTTAATCTGTTTATCTTCTTTATTAGTGCTTCTCAACTCTATATTTTTATCCACATTGGAAGTTCGAAAATATAGTGATACCTTAGATATGCTTACTGATGGTTCAGATACAATTCATCGAGAATGATACCTGAATATATTTTTAACTTCTAAAGTAACCCTACATTTAATATTTAGTGAAAACTGCTCACTTGTGTAACACCTAAACTTTTACATTTTTATCTGTTTCGTCTATCAATTAGTTCGAGAGGAATATATAATTTCTTATTATTCTTATTATAGTAGTAGAGCAGTCAGTTTCTCTAATTTGTGATCCTTAATTTTAATGTCCCCTTCTCTAGCAACTCCTTTCTGAGTTACTATCCACTCAGGTGATCTAGAAAGGGAACTTAAATGCACAGGATCAAGGACAATCAGATCTGGGAATGGTTCTTTGCTCAATAATAACAATTTTTGCTTAATTTGCATATGAAAGAGGGATGTCAAAGTCCATAATGAAAGAGAGCAGTAAAGGGAGAATAATCTAGACATTTAACAATTCTTTATAAAACATAAACCATAGAGAGAACCATATCCCTGGTTATGATCCAATTCGAATCAAAATACATGCCACAGTATTTTGTAGGTCCTTTTGAAATAAGAAGCTTCCTGTTTTTAAGATGCTAACAATCTAAGTTATAAATATAGAACAAAAGCACTCCAGAAAACCAGGTGATGCCAATGAAAATTATCTAAAAATACATCGACCCAAATAACCAGGGTGATGGGTGATTTCCATAAAGTAAAGACAAAATGCCTTATGCACGTGTGTCAAGACATCAGCTCAAACATCAGGCACCCTAGATTTTGAAAATACATTTAGCTACTGGCAGTCTCAAATTAATTACAAGCTGCTCATCCAAAAGAAAGCAGTCAATTTTAAAACACAAGTCCTAAAATTCATAGAAGAACTAAGATAGTACTGCTGGAAATCTGGCATTATTGATTCTCGTACCTATTCACATACATCCTCACAGTTCATTTTTCAACCTTTGACTTTCCTTCCCACTCTGCTTATGACTCTAAGCTTTAATGTATCATTTTCTTTCCTACAAGAGAGCGTTTGTTTATTATTTCTAGTACATTTAACCTGGGGCTGGAGCGATAGCACAGCGGTTGGGCGTTCGCCTTTCACTCGGCCGACCCGAGTTCGATTCTTCCGCCCCTCTCAGAGAGCCCGGCAAGCTACTGAGAGTATCGAGCCCGAGCGGCAGAGCCTGGCAAGCTACCCATGCGTATTGGATATGCCAAAAACGGTAACAATAAGTCTCTCAATGAGAGACGTTACTGGTGCCCGCTCAAACAAATCGATGAGCAACGGGATGACAGTGACAGTGACATTTAACCTGGACATACATACATATATAAATAACATAGTTCTGTAAAATATAATAGTGCATAATATGTAACATGAAATACATTTATATGCACACATAAATATGTATATGTATACATATACTTTTTATATATATGCTTCAGCCTCATTTCTCCTTGACAGCAAGTTTAAAGGTGAGAAACATAGCTTTAAGTACATTTTCTGTGATAAAATGACCTTCATTCTGCTCCTTTTCCATTCAGTTCTGCCATTATTATTGGAATTGTTTTCTGTATTCCGCCTGATGAAAATAACCCACTGATTAACCATTTGGCACCTCAGAAAAAGGAATGGAATAGTAGCAAGTTTCCTTTTATCCTTTTGAAAAGAAGAAAAAAAGTAGCTTTGATAAATAACACTGAAGAACTGAGAGGCTGGATTGTCCAATGTTGAAAAGACTTGATTTTATCTCCCTCTGGAAAAAGAAGAGTGGAATGAGGCAGCCGGGAGTAAATGATGCTTCTATAGAGTAAAAAACAGCCCTCCACAGCCTCAGAGGCATCACTAAAACAGCTTTTAAGCTAATATATGTCATCCTTCAGTAGGACGTTTAATCAGCAGGGATCAGTTCCTCCTAATGTCCCAAATTCCATAAATCAACAAATGCCCTAATTAGAATCATCTCTCAGTAAACTATGCAGATTACTCTAAGAAGTACAAAAGGAAAACCAAGAAATAATGAGACTTCTGCTGTTCAATTTATTTCTGCCTCTCATTTCTCTATATTTCTTTATTTTCACTTCACAAATATTTACCAAGTAACTAGGACATGGAGGCATTGTGTTCAGCCCAGTGGGGAATAAGCCCTACACTCAGAAATTTTAATAGGACAAGAGCCCTGCCCTCAAGGAGTTTCTAAGAAAGGGATATATAAAAGGCTTCGAGAGTTAAGAAAATAGAGTGGAGGGGAGTCTGGGATTCAAGTAGAAGAAAGAGAAACCATGATATATATTACCACTTCCCTGGTTCAGTTCACAGGCAAAACATAAGATGCCCAGACAACCTTAAATTTCATATAAACAGAAATATTTTAAGTAGAAGTATGCTACAGTGTGATTTGGAATAAGCTATAATAAGGAAGTGTTTATTTATTATGTGAAACTCAAATTTAACTGGAATCCTTTTAATTTGCTAAATTTCACAACTTTATGGCAGAGCCTGGCAAGCTACTTGTGGCATATTTGATATGCCAAAAACAGTAATAATAATAATGGGCCTCATTCCTCTGACTCTGAACGTGACAGGGACAAATGGAGACATTACTGGTGCCCGCTTGAGCAAATCTATGAACAACGGGACAACAGTGATACAGTGATACTGATTTATTATGTCTCTTTATGTAATTCTCCAGAGAGATTTCACTGCAAAGAAGGGCAATACACTAGTATGCAGGCTTCTTTTGAGTTTTATCCCTACCTATATTTCAAGGGGAGTAATTCATAGTCAAAAAATTCCTATTCAAAGCATGTATCTAATCATGTAATTCTCATGCTTAATACCTTCTCTTTAATTCCTATCACATGCAGAATAAATTTCAAACGCCTTACCAAACTCTGTAAAATTCACACATTATCTTTCTCCTGCCTATATTTCCAAATTTCACAACAGCCTTATGAGGACACCATTACTAGACACATTCTATAGGTGTGAAAATGGAAGCTTAAAGAAGAACATTCCATAGCAGATATCAAAACTAACAGTATTAAATCAGGTTTGGCATTAGTATAGTTCGTGTTTTTTTTTTTTCTGCATTTTGGGTCACACACGGTGATGTAGAGGGATCGCTCCTGGCTGTGCACTCAGGAACCACCCCTGGCGGTGCTCAGGGGACCATATGAGATGCTGGGAATTGAACCCGGGTGGGTTGCGTGCAAGGCAAATGCCCTACCCGCTGTGCTATCGCTCCAACCCCTAGTATAGTTAGTATTAAAAAGATTGAAAGAGGCCAGAGAGGTAGTACATCAGGAAGGGCATTTGCCTTGAATATCAAACCCTCAGGTTGGATCCCCATAATGAGCACTACTAGGAATGATCACATAAGCACAGAGCCAAGCGTAATAAACCATGGATGTGCTGCCCTCCCCATTCCATCTAGATCAGAAAACATTTATAAAGTGATAACATCAAATATTGGTAATGATGCAGAGCAAAAGGCAATTTTGTGCACCATACTATGAATTGGTCATTCTATTTTGACTGGACTATTTGGGACTGGAGCCATAGCAGGGACTGGAGTGATAGTACAGTGAGTAGGGCATTTGCATTGCATGTTGCCGACCTGGGTTGATTACTCCGTCCCTCTAGGAGAGCCCAGCAAGCTACGGAGAGTATTCTGCCCGCACGGCAGAGCCTGGCAAGCTACCCGTGGTGTATTTGATTCACCAAAAACAGTAAAAAGAAGTCTCACAATGGAGACGTTACTGGTGCCTGCTCAAACAAATCTATGAACAACGGGACAACAGTGCTAGGTGCTATTTTGCAGGAAGATGGTACTGTGTATAACCATGTAAGTTTTCTATTTTTGAGCTCTTCAGATCTTAGCTCTTGTGAATAGTACTGCAATGAGAATAGGAGCACAAACATCTTCTCAAAATCGTATTTTGGGAATAGATGCCTAGAAGTGGAATAGCTGGGTCATATAGAAGCTCACTCTTTAGAGTTTTTGAAAAACGTCCATATTGTTTTCCAAAGAGGATGAACCAATCAATATTCCCACCAACAGTGAATGAAACTTCACAATAGTTAAGGTCTGGAAACAACCTAAATGCTCAAGAACAGTTGACTGAGTAAAGAAATTGTGATATACAAACAATGGAATATCACTCAGCTCTAAGAAAAAATGAAATTATTTGCTGCTATGTGGTTGGACCTAGAAGGTGTCATTCTGAAGTAAGTCAGTCAGATGAAGAGGGAGAGGTACAGAATGATCTCTCTCATAAAGTGGTATATAAACATAGTAAAGGAACAACAGATGATCAAAGGAAACATAATTGTAAAGATAGTATACACATCTGAGTTTGGGGAGGTGGGGGAGTGTGGCTGGAGGCACGCCTCAGACAATGGTGATGAGTATTAGATTGATATATATGTGAAACTGTCTTTAACAGTATTGTAAATCATTATATATCAATAAAAGTGTAAGAAAATACCCTCTGATTAAACAGTCATAAGTATTATTTTAATTTCATGTGTGCATATATCATTCATATATGCAAATGTATAAAATATGATCAAAGCATACACAGTGTATACTCTTCCAGCATTTACCTCTTGGACAGAGAGTGACAGTAGGCAGGAAAGGTCAATAGGAACTTTTGTATTTTACTCTATACTGTATCTATCTTTTATCTGTGTGCCAAGCCCAGTGATTCTTAGGGCTTACTCCTGTCTCTATGTTCATAAATCATTCCTTGTGGTGCTCAGGGTTTCATATAAGGTAAAGAGGAAAGAACCAGAGTTGACTCTATGTAAGACAAGTGCCTCAATCCCTTCATTAACTCTGTGGCTCCCAAAATATTCTCTATTAATGAATGACAAGGATGCTTTTGTGATTTTGTTGTACGATTCACATCATTTTTTAAAATTTTATTGAATCACTATGAAATAGTTACAAGCTTTCATGTTTGGGTTACAATCTCACAATGATCAAACACCCATCCCTCCACCAGTGCACATTCCCCACCACCAATATCCCGGGTATACCCCCCCTTTCCCACCCCCCCTGCCTCCATGGCAGACAATATTCCCCATACTCTCTCTCTACTTTTGGGCATTATAGCTTGCAACACAGACACTGAGAGGTCATCATGTTTGGTCCATTATCTACTTTCGGCATGCATCTCCCATCCCAACTGGTTCCTCCAGCCATCATTTTTTAGTGAACCCTTCTCTATTCCATCTGCCTTCTCCCCTCTGCTCATGAAGCAGGCTTCCAGCTATGGGGCAATCCCCCTGGCCCTTGTACTACTGTCCTTAAGTGTCAGACTCATGTGATGTTATTCTATACTCCACAAATGAGTGCAGTCCTTCTATGTCACATTATTTTCTTAAAAGAAGAAATAATGCTAAATGTATATACTCCAAAACTTTCTTTTTTCAGTAATAAATGATTATAAGTTAATTTTATTTTTCTTCTTAAAGCATAGTAACCTTATTATTACTGAAAATCATCTCTAATATTTATAGAAATATTGATGGGAATAAGGGAGAAACACTGTCATGTAAAAACTACAAGCCATTTTCTCTCTTTCAAATGATAAGAACTCAAATCACCTTTGGAGTAGCCTGTTTTTTTGTTCTGTGAATAATATCCTAAATACCCCTATATTATATATAAAGAACTATTTTTCCTGGGTTAAACAATAATATGTTCTGAAAGTAGATGTTTTATAATCAGAAGTAGTTTTGTTCAATAATGTGCATAGTAGTATATGATTAAGTCAGCGTTATATCTGTAGATTTTATTGCTTTGGGGTATGGCGACTTTCTATTAATCTAATACAATATGCTTGAGCTGATGCTATTCACTTGGAGATGTGGAAGTGCTTACCAATTTTTCACCAGATAGCTGTATCTGAGGCCTAGAAAATTTCAGGGAAATACACAGATGTGATCTTCACCAATCTCATAACTCTAATGCTTATCAATGGAGAACCAATTACAAAATTGAAGATAAAACTTATAAAATCATATTAATAGAGACAGAAATATTTTGACAAGATGAAAGATCAACTTATAATAAAGTTGTTAGCAAAATAGAGATAAGATGGACATATCTCAACGTGGTAAGTGCATTATGAGGTAAACCCACCACTAACATCATACTTATAGTGAAAAACTAAGTTTTTCTTTGAGGAAGTTTTTGTCTTTGCTTTGCTCCATTTTTTGACGGGGTGGTGGTTTGCTTTAGTTTTTGTAGAGTTCTACTAGCACTGCTATATCTTGGATATCAACCCTGTAACAAGTGGGTGGTGGATATCAACCCTTTATCAGGTGGGTGGTGGAAAAATATCCTCTCCTAGTTTGCAGGGTGTCTTTTTATTCAAATTTCATTTTTTTCATTGCAGAAGCTTCTTAGTTTTATATATTTCCATTTATCTAACCTTTGTTTCCATTTACCTGACATCAATGGCTTTGAATCATTGAAGACATATCTGGTTTCAATGTCATGACATGCTCTGCCTGTTTTCTTCAACATACTTTATGAATTCAGGTATGATAACAAGGTCTTTTTCCATTTTCGATTTTACTTTTAGGCATAGTATAATACGGGGATATAAGTTGTTTTTTTTTTGCATGTGGCTGACCAGTTTTTCCAGCACCACTTGTTACACTTTATATTTTTGCCTCCTTTGTTAAAGATTAACATCCATATGCATTTCTGGTGGGATATTGATTGGTCCAACTCTTAATGTGACAATGTAGACACTTCTCAAACTAGGAATTGAACTTCCATATAACTCAGAAATTCTGCTTCTGGAATTACTTCAAGAGTCCAAACACTTATCTTATAAAAGACATCTGCACTCTGTGTTCATTGCAGCAGTATTTACAACAGCTAAAATCTGAAAGCAAACCAAGTGTCCAAAATCAGATGTCTGAATAAAGAAACTCTGGTACAGTAAAACAATGGGATATTACTCAGCAGTAAGGAAAAAATAAAATTATGAAATTTTATACGATTTGGATAGAGCTGTAGACTATCATGCTGAGCAAAGTCTGTCAAAATAAGAGGACAGACACAAAATGATCTTTCTTGTGTAGGAAATGAAGAAACAGAGTAGGGGAATAGCAAAGGCTTGAAGGCAACAAAAACTGAGAATTTGTCTTTAGTAGGAAGCTTAACATGGGGGTGAGGAGGATGGGTGAGGGAACCTGGGACAATGGTGGAGGGCAATGGAAGCAGGGCTGGAGTGTGTGATGCTAGAATATTTCATGTACAAATTCCTACTAATAGCAGTTTGCAAACCAGGATGCCTCCCTGATATTTTATAATTTGGTATTTGAGCTGACATCATAAATTACATAAAGAAACGATAGATAGGACACTTCCATAATATTGACTTTCATGATGCACTTGTGGATCTAACTTCAATTGCAAGGGATATAAACAAAAAATGTATTATGTCAAATTATAAAGCTTCTGCACAGCAAGATTTACCATTGTTAAAATTTAAAGACATCCTAATTAATGAGGAAAATATTTGTGCACCATATATCTGATGAAAGGCAAACATCCAAGATATATAAGGAACTCACAAAACTCAACAACAACAAAAAATTTTAAATATAAATAATAAGGAAAATTAAGAAGATACTTCTCCCAAGAAGACACAGAGATCACCTATAATTACATAAAAATATCATGATTTTCATTGACAATTAAATGTAATAAAAGTCTTAACGGCAATGAGATAACCTCTTAGCATTGAGAATGGCCTATATCAAAAAGGCTACAAACACAAAGATTAGTGGATCTGTATCAAAAAAAGAAACTAATATTCACTGCTGGTAATATAAACTAGGAATATAAACAAGTTTTGTTTCTGTGGCACAGTGTGGAGAGCTCCTAAAATAGTAAAAATAGATGTACCATATGACCCATCAATTTTACGTCTAGAATCCTATATCAAAATAAACAAAATAATTCAAAGAGATATATTCATAACTATAGTCATTGCAGTACTCTTTACAACAGCTCAAATTTGGAAACAATATGAGTCCAATGATGGACTAGTGGATAGAGAATATGTAGTATCTATACACAATGAAATATTACTCAGGTATAAGAAAAGATGAAAGTTTTTTCCATGTGTTAAAGGACCAACAGAGTTGGAAGGTGCTATCTTAAGTGAAATTAGACAGAAAGTGAAAGAAAAATACTGAATTATCTCACATACATGTGGGATATAAATTTGGAAAGTACACTGACACTGAATAAACAACTTCTGTCTTTAGTACTAAAGAGTGTGCAAAATAATTTTATAAGGCCTGAACAAAAGGATAATGGGAGTTGCTTTTCCAGAAGAGCTGACATTTCTATCAGTAGTCATTCTGAAACATGACAGGACTTCAGGAAGGAAGGAAGAATATGGGAATTGTCATCATTTGAGAGCAAGGAGAAACTTGTTTTCTTTTCTTTTGTCATGGAAGGAGATGGAGTTTAACTGTATGAATTTACTGTACATGGTCGTACCATCGATTGCTTGGGGAAACAGAGGTAGTTATCTAACTCTGACCAAACAGAAGGAAAACAAAAACTAGGAAGAAAGATATCTTTAATTATTGTTTTGATTGTGGATTTGGTTCAATATGCCATGTGAAGAGCTACATATAATATTATTGAGAGTGGTTAAGTGTCCTCTATGCTATATTTGTTCTATTTGTTCTTCTGTCACTCCTATACTTTCAGCACATTGTTCTGAAGAGTACATTGACATAAAACAATTGCAGCTATACAGAGGTACACACTTAAAATGTAATACAATTATTTTAATGTTCTGCATCTGCCTCCTTGAAATTTATTCTTTTCTGTTGGGGGGTGGGCCACATCCAGCAGTGCTCAGGGCTTTTTTCTGGCTCTGCACACAGGGATCACTCCTGTCTGACTCAGGAGACCATATGGGGTGTCCAAGATCAAGTCCTGGTCAGCTGTTGCAAGTCAAGCACCACTCCTGTCATACCATCTCTCTGGCCCCAATCTCCTTGAAACTATTAATCAGGCTTGGAAAAGGTGCACATAATTCCTTTTGCTTCAAGACCAACACATTTATATTTCAAAATTCTGGTTTCATTCTTCAGCTGTGAGTCACAGGAGATATTTCAGAGAGTCTTTATTCTGTGGTTGGCATAGTAATAGCAATAATGGACATGGGGGAAAAGAAGCATCTGTACACAAGAAAAGTCACTGAACCTTAGGAACTCTGGCAGAGTGACAGAGTAGATCAAGAAGGACAACTGTAGAACAACAATAAAGATTCTCATTAAGAATGAAACCTTAGGCATATAAGATTTAGAGAAGATTTAGGCATATAAATATATTATGTATGTATATATCATATATACATATGAAATGTAAAGAAGCAAAATGTGACTTCACTTAAAACACATTATCTAGAAGCCCTTTTGGCTTGTTTTGATTTTTTAACTTTTTGCTAATGGATGTAAAATAATTTTGCAAAATTTAAAGAGCCATACATTGTAGAAGTTAAAAGGAATTTTAATGTATACTTAGTTTAGCAGTTACTGTCCTTGTTAAAAGCCATACTCTTCTGTTTCTGGGATTTAAAGGCAACGTGGCCATTTGTAGTCAGGGTAAATAACATATCTTGCCATCTCCTCCATCTAAACTGCTTCCTCCATTTGCTTGACTACCTCCTACTGCTGCTGTGGGTCTTAGTTTAGGCAAGATATACTGTCACTGTCATCCCATTGCTCATCGATTTGCTCGAGTGGGCACCAGTAGCATCTCTCATTGTGAGATTTATTGTTACTGTTTTTGGCATATTCAATACGTCACGGGTAGCTTGCCAGGCTCTGCCGCTCGGGCGCGATACTCTCAGTAGCTTGCCCGGCTCTCCGAGAGGGGCAGAGGAATCAAACACAGGTCGGCAGCGTGAAAGGCGAATGCCCTACTGCTGTGCTATCGCTAGGCAAGATATACACAGGAAAATCTTTTTTGATGACCTTAGGCTGCATTTTGTGTTCCTTCTCTGAGCTATACCTTGTACTTGTACTAGTATACCTACCATTCTACAACTATATGTTAACCTACCTGTCACCCCTATGAGCCGTTAGTCTTTGAAAATAGACAACTTGATTTATTTGTCTTCATTCTCCCAACACTTGGCAGAGCTCTTGCTACATATTAGATGCTAGTAAATTGTGGCTGTATAAATAACCAAATGAGTGAACAAAGTACTACATTTTTCAAGCATATCAGATGATGCTATAAAGAACATATTCATTTTTATAGTTTTACTTTTGATAAGTAAGTATTCAACTCACGGGTATATTAAATATACATTACTGTCATGGAAGACTATAAAATTATTGGATAATAAAAGGCCCATCATAACTTCAAATATTGAGAACCACCTATATCGTTTAACTCTTATTGTTCAAAGGAAGGTACAGAAGAGACAGCATTCATTGGCTCAATGTCTCAGGCTTTATCAAGGGCAATCAGGCCAATAGCTGGCACATCAGCATGAGCTTTTTCTTGACTTCTCTAATTTTCTATTTGGTCCACAGATTTGGCAATTCTTCCTGTTCAAACAAGATTGATGTAAAATAGTTTTCTTGCACTCGCATCTCCCTTATCCCTGTTAAGCAGCAGAAATGGCTCATGTCTCAAGACCCAGTAACTTAGAGACTAAATATGAGAATAAGACAAGCCAGTGAGAAAGCAGGATAAATGGGTTAGAAGGAAGTCAATTGACAGGGAAAAACAAAATTATCATGCATTTTGTCCAACATAAGGCCTGGAAATATCAGACGCTGATCTAACAGATGAAGACATGACAAAGTCCTGCAGTCAAAAGTTCCAATACATTACTCCTGTGTCTTATGCATTCTTACTTTCCTATTGCCTAACATGGGCTGGAGCAATATCACAGCGGTAGGGCATTTGCCTTGCACGCAGCTGACCCAGGTTCGATTCCTCCACGCCGCTCGGAGAGCCCGGCAACCTATCGAGAGTATCTCGTTTGCATGGCAGAGCCTGGCAAGCTACCCGTGGCGTATTCGATATGCCAAAAACAGTGACAACAAGTCTCAAGATGGAGATGTTACTGGTGCCCACTTGAGCAAATCAATTAGCAATGGGATGACAGTGACAGTGACAATGATGGCCTAACATAGCATCCTGGAACATGACTTGTGTTTGATACACATTTACTGACAAAGTGAGTAGGTGAAAAACAGCAATTGAGCATAGAGAGGTCTTAAAACCTCTCCAAAAACTTTCTAAAAGGGATGGAATGATAGAGTGGGTAGGACGTTTGCCTTGCACGTGGCCGACCCGAGTTCAATTCCCAGCATCCCTTAGAGTCCCCTGAGGACCGCCAGTAGTAATTCCTGAGTGAAGAGCCAGGAACCCCTGTGCATTGCCAGGTGTGACCCAAAAAAAGTAAAAAATTAAAAAAAAAAACTCTCTAAAGAAATGTTTTGCACATCTACCCATTTGACTCCAAATGAATACTCCAGGATCTTCAATGATATATTCTTAATAGAAAAATTATTAGACAAGAGTGACTCTTAAAGAAAAGAGAGTTGCCCATAACCAAGTTTTAGACTGTTCTGCCCATATTCTCTTCTGTGTAATTTATAGATTCTGGTCTGATCTCAAGATCTTTGGGTTTTTGTTTGTTTGTTTGTTTATTAACAAATCACCGTGAGGGTACAGTTACAGATTTACATATTTTCATGCTTGTGTTTCAGTCATACAATGCTCAAGTACCCATCCCTCCACCAGTGCCCATTCTCTTCCACCGATGACCCCAGCATCCCTCCCACCCTCCCATCCCATCCCCCCATCGACTCCCCCCAGCCTCTGTGGCAAGGCATTTCCTTTTGTTCTCTCTCTCCTTTTGGGTGTTGTGGTTTGCAACGGGACATTGGATGGCCGTTGTGTTCAATCTATAGTCTGCTTTCAGCATGTCTCTCCCCTCTCAAGCGGGTCCTCCAACCACACTTTAGTTGGTGTTCCCTTCTCTATCTGAGATCTCAAGATCTTTGATTCACTTTGCATTGACTTTTGAGCTTCACACACCAGAGAAGTCCTTGTTAATCTTAAAATTTTCTTTCCATAATGTAATTGGGGATCTTGAGGTTTTAAAAAAATTCTTCATCTCTTCACTTCCCCTTACCTGTATAGATGCATACTTAGTGGCCATTTCAAGGTGACAATTTTCAATTTCCTCTACCTGCATGGAAGCCATTTCATGAAACCTTTTAATTCAAATGTTCATATAATTATTTTAACTTCTTTAATGTCGTTAGGAACCAGTGTCCTTTAAGGTCATCCATTGCATTTCCCAAGAGTGAGTACTCTTTTTCTCACCTTGCAAACATTTCCTAATTAATGGTCACCACCGCCTTCTCATTAATGTTCAATACAGGAGGCAATTAATGATCACTCATGCACCAGATGAGATTTTCAGGCACGGCTCACTCTAATACTGCTGTGGCTTTTGTGACCTCAGTCAAAATTAAATTTCTCTGTCCTTTCTGTAAAGGTAAGATGCCACTATCTCACTTTCTCTATTTATCCCCAAGCAATTGATTATTTCCATCAGTTATTAAACATGTGCTCTCCATACATCTTTAAAGTCTCAATACAATACAAAGCTACATAGTACTTTGACTCTTTCTCCTTCTCTTAAACTCATCATAGCCTTTTTCCATGAGCAATCCACATTCACCGCCTTCAGTTATGTTTTATTTCATCTAGTTTATTTCATCTGGTTACAGAAATACTTTTGCTACTGAAATTATCTAACTAATAATATTATTAACTATCTGCCACTCTCACTGTCACTGTCATCACGTTGTTCATCGATTTGCTTGAGTGGGCACCAGTAACATCTCCATTGTGAGACATGTTGTTACTGTTTTTGTCATATTGAATATGCCACGGGTAGCTTGCCAGGCTCTGCTGTGCAGGCAAGATACTCTCGGTAGCTTGCCGGGCTCTCCGAGAGGGGCAAAGGACTCAAACCTGGGTTGGCCAGCGTGCAAGGCAAACGCCCTACCTGCTGTGCTATTAACTATCTATAAATTACAAATATTTTACTTATATGTGCCAAGTATTTCAACTGACAACTTCCTACTATTTATTTTGGAGATGTCTGCTTCATATTTTTTCTTTTTTAAATTAAATTTATAACTTCTCACTCTCCTTTACTAGTTAATTTTATTTTGTCTATCACTCAAATATTTAAAGACCAAGGATTCTTTCTTGACTCTCTCTAAAATAGTCTAGAAAACTCCGTCTACTCTGTTTTTCTACTTTCTCAACTTACTAATAGTCTTAGAAACCAACATCACTGTGCTTAATAATAACAACAACAACAACAACGATGATGATGTTAATTAAAGCATATTTCTTAGGAACCAGTGTGCTAGCTACTTAGTATATCCTTAGTATGTCTTTAGTATATGTTTTAAAAAAATAGTCATCACTGTTTACAAACCGTCATTGCTAGGGATAATAGACCAATAGATATTATTGATATTAATTGATTCACACAATTAATATAATACTAATATCAATATTAATATTGATAATGCAATGTTTTTGCTAGATCATAACAAACATTCTAACACCACACCTTCTGCCAGAGTCTCTGCTTCCCTCCACTATTTTCCCAGAAGCCCCTGCCCCTTAACCTCATGGTAAGTTTTGTACTGAAGATCAATTCTCAGTTTCTTTCCTTTGAAAATTTGTTATTCACCTACTATGTTTCTTTCACATATAAGAGTGGTTATTCTGTGCCTGCCCCATTTTTTAGGACTCACTTCACTTAGTATGATACTCTTCAGATTCATTCACATAGCAGTAAATTGTACATTTTCATCTTTTCTTATAGTCAAGTTGTCTTCCATTGTGTGGATGTACCATAAATTCTTTATCCAGTCATCTGTTTTTGGATACTTGGGTTGTTTCCACAGTTTAGCTATTGTAAATAGTGCTGCAATAAGTGTAGGTATGTAAATGTTTCATTTAAATCGAGTTTTTGAATTCTTAGGTAGAGTAAAGAATTTCTCACTAGTGTGAGATGATATTGCATACATTGTTGCAATTTGCATTGAACTGATGATAAGTGATGCCGAGCATGTTTTCATATGCCTACTGCCATCTGTGTGTCTTCTTTGAGAAACTGTTATTCATCTCTTCCCCTTAACTTTTGATGGGGTTGGTTCTTTTTTTCTCTATTATATTTCCGATGTTCAAGTTAATTATCAGGCTTTCTTCTGAAAATCTTCACTTAAGAAACAACAGGTACCTCATACACAGCATTTTTTGAAATTAGACTGTTATTCATGTTGAATTTATTCTTCCACCTCTTTTTCCTTCAAACATAAGTATTATCAACATTCCTTCCTGTTTTTTATAATCCCATCTTTCTGTATAGCTCCCACTAACAGATTGCCACTACAAGTATAAGATATAAAATACAAATTTCACAAAACAGTCCAATTTTCTTATATTTAATTCTATTGTGTTGGCAACTCTGTTCTAAGCATAGTGTTATCATGATCACTCATGCACCAAATGAGATTTTCACACTTACCACGTTTAATCTCCTAGTTTATCTTATAGTACCATCTCTTTGTGATTTGATCTGACCTCCTTTTCACTTTCCATACAAGGATCATAACTTATTTGTATCTCACTAAATGTATATGATTTTCTTGCTTTTCTTTTTTTTTTGTATAGACTATTTACTTTAGTTGAATTTTTCTAATTATTTAATTTAATTTAATCATTAAGTAGAAATAAGTACATATTAAGGAACTATTATTTTCTGGTCATCCAATGATGGGGAAATATGTTCATTGGTTTTCTTATCGAGGAAATTCCATCTACATTTCTATTAATAAAATTCATTGTTACTACAAGAAAATGACTATATGGGTCTGTGGTGTTTGGGTGTAAGGTAGAGAGTAAGATAGAGGAACTTCAAGTGAAGAAAGGAAGCAAGGGTGACATATCTGCTCAAGATAACTTTTAGCCCAGCCAAGAAAAGATTACCCATATTGGGCTTGGGTTACTCAAATATATTTGGAGTACATTTATTCAAGAATATAATCAAAATTAAGTCTTGTACAGTACAAAATCAAAATTCTGAATTAGGTAAGTGAAAGATTTTGAAGCTTTGTTCTCATTCTAACATGAAGAACATTAAGAAAGATCCTCTGATTTTCAGTGAGTTAAGCCCAAAAAGGAGACATAGAAGGAATTCTTACATCTCATTATAATTGTTTTGGTCTTTAAGATTTTTATTTCTCAGCAATATACTTAATCCATCCTTTTTATTAAAACTCAGCTTGTTTTCTCAGTATATCCTTCAGTGCATGTTCCTCACTTGTTGCAATTGCTATCTATAAGAAGTTTATTTTTTTTTCAATCTAATTTTCCAGCATAATACTCCCTTCTGACCATTCCTGACCCTCTTACTGTTTTGTTTCACTCCCACTTGGAACGTGTTCCCAGGACTGATGCTCTGTATAGAAATAAAATTCATTTCTTTCCTTCTTCTGCAACCAACAAAATACAGTCCAGGGTAAGGCATACAACCTGATATTTAAATAACTTTTTTTCCTAATGTATCACAGATATTCAAAACAAAATTAAATCTTTAATTTTTAAATATCTCTAGTTACTGTTTCTAGTGTTCATAATTTATAAGAACTGCATTACTAATAGAAAATTGCCTTAAAAATCAATTTATAAAATACTATTTCCTTATTTCACAACCAAAATTACAAACATGTACATAAAACGTACATAAAACTTATTATGTACTGGATACTATTTAACTTCTAGGGTAAATGTATGTATAAAATTATATTAATCCCTACATTAAATTGCCTTTGAATCAGACTTTACCATTATTTGAACTTTGCTGATAAGTAGCCACAAGGAAACTAGGCAGTTAGTAAATGTGAGAGGAAGCTTTTAACCTTGGTCACCTGTTCTCAAGCCCATGCCCTTAACTACTGCTATTCTTGGTCCACATTAACTACTAAGTCAGAGCTAAAATGCATCTGACATTTTACTCTCTCTCCCAGTAGACAGTCAAGATATCATAACTAAAGATATATTCTAAAATGTCTTCATCTAAATCTCATATGTGAGCCACCATTATAGTAGTTACTGGATGAATGTGGCTATTGAGTTCTTAAAACATGCCTAGTGGAACTGAGCAGCTGAACTTTTAATTTAATTTTAATTGTTTTTAAATTAAAATAGCCACACATAGAAGGGACTATTCTCTTGAATATCGTAGTATCATAGGCAGTTTCTTTTTTAGTGATCAAAAATATGGATGTTGACTATATATATCTCTAAATATATCACGCTTTCACTTTAGTGAAAATGAATGCATATAAGCCTGGTCTTTTCTCCCAGTTGAACAGGAAATGATTGGGAATCTAGGACACAAGGAAAAGCAAAGAACTATTTAATTTTGATGTTAAATTAATATTGATACCAATACAATGCAGGCCAAGAGAAGTTGACTAACTGAACCAAGTCATAAGTCATGTTAGCATCATGACGAACAGGTACAAGGTTATAAACTTAGTGTCAGGGATAAAGGTCAAAAGCACATGGGACGACCAAAAGGAAAAGCATTATGTTAGAGTCTAAAATATTAAAGATTAATAGGAAATATAGCAACATCTGTGGTATCCAAACTGAGACAAGTCAAACTTCCCAAACAGGCCAAAGAGCTTAGGCTAGATGTACAGGCAATGATTAGTTTACACTGGGCATCAGGCAGCAAAGGATAAAGTTGAAACAGGAAGACAGAAAGGCATTGAAAAGGATTTAAGTGCAGACAAGTACTTCCACCCTACAGATGAGTTAGGGTAGACCTTTGATCCCAATAATAATAGGATCTGTCTAGTGGTTACTTATAATGAGCCAGACATAATTCTAAGTGCTTTATACATACATAATATAACTTAACCTTGTGAAGCAGGAGCTATCATTATCTTCATTTTATAGATGAGAAAACAGAATAATAGTGAGGTTAAATTGACTTGGAAAAATAATAAAACTATTAAGTTGTGGAACAAGGATTTGAACAAAATCCTGTTTCATTTCAACACCCATCTAATTGCATTGTTCCATAAGGTATCTACAAAGCCGATATAGTTAGATCCAGGCAGAAGAAAAAATTTTTGGTGGGTCAAGGTGGGGAGAGTCACAAGTTTTACAAGACTGAATGGTAAAAAATGGTAAAAAAAACCTATCACTTCAAAGAGAAGTTCAAAAAGTTTCAGAACACAAATGATGGCAATAGTATTGGTATATTAAAGAGAAGTACTTTTTTTAAAAAAATTTTTGTTGAATCACTGTGAGACAGTTACAAGCTATCATGTTTGGGTTACAATCACACAATGATCAAACAGCCATCCCTCCACCAGTGCACTTTCCCCAGCACCAATACACCCAGTAAAACCCCCCTTTCTCACCCTCCCCCTGCCTCCATGGTAGACAATATTCCCCATAGTCTCTCTCTACTTTGTTGCATTATGGCTTGCAACACAGACACTGAGAGGTCATCATATTTGGTTCATTATCTGCTTTTGGCACACATCTCCCATCCCGACTTGTTTCTCCAGCCATCATTTTCTTAATGATCCCTTCTCTATTCCATCTGCCTTCTCTCCTCTGCTCATGAAGCAGTCTTCAGCTATGGGGCAATCCTCCTGACCTTTTTATCTACTGTCCTTGGGTGTCAGCCTCATGTGATGTTAGAGAAGTACTTCTTGGGGGCTACTGGGATAGTATAGAGAATAGTGTGTCTGCCTTGTGCACTAGCCATCTGGGTTTGATCTCTGGCACCCTAAATGATCGCCTGTCTGCCAGGAGCACAGAGCCAAGAATTATCCCCAAACACATCTGGGTGTGGACGCAAACCAACAAATAAATAAGAGGAGTGCTTCCATGAATATAGGAGCAGAAAATACTGCTGACAGTTCAAATAGAAAAGAGACATGTAAAAGTGTAGGGGATATTTTGACAATAATACAAAGGGTGTAGTAATGTTAATATTAGCTCCTATTTATCAATGTACATACCACTAAACTAGATGTTTCTCACAGAACTAGATGATTTATAGCTATTATTTATAATTCTCATTTAAATGGTTTATGGGAGGTTTATGAACTGCAATTCACAGTTGAAGACTAGAGTACATGAAAAGACACGAATAATAGATGGCTGAGGGCCATCTTATTCTAAGTCATACTTTTTATTTTTGAACAAATAGCTTCTAAGCAAGGCCACATGGACACCTTTGATTTCTTCCTCTATTTCAAATGCTTTCTCCTGAGATATCTTGTGAAATTCTTAGATATTTATTTAGATTTGGTACATATTTCATTGAGCAAATATCCAGACTATCCAGGGATCTCTTTGTCTCTGAAGAGCATGTCCATTTTTCGGCTATTAATTTCCACAGTAGTAAATACATTGGTGACACCAGGTGAAAAGTTAGATAAAAACAAATACAAAGCAAAACAAAAATAGAAATCCATATAAAAGAACAAAATGTCAGTAAGTGCCATATATAAAATAAAAACAGTCTAATATGGAAAGGTCTGAATGCACCAAAAAATACACAGAGTATTTGGATGGATTAAAATAATAGTTTCTGTATGGTGAGCTTTTGATTTGGGTTCCTAACTGGGGTTTCTGTTTTGAAGCTTCATCTTCATAGCAAACTAATAAGAATATGGTTCTTGCTTTGGTTTGCATGAAAGGTTTTACAAACTAAATATTAGATTGCTTTAAAATGCTTTATTGAAGAATATTTTGCACAAAAGAAATACATATATCATAAGGAAACAAATTTAATGAGTGTTTTGCTTGTTGGTTGATTGGTTTTTGTTTTGGGGCAACACCAGGCAGTGGTCAGGGTTTACTCCTGACTTTGCACTCAGGTATTACACATGGTGGGCTTGGAGAACCATATGGGGTCCCAAGGATCAAACCCAGGTAAGTCTCATGCAAGGCAAGCACTGTAACTGCTATACTATCACTCCAGCCCCCAGATTTAATGAATTTTTTAATTTTGGAAAGTAGAGAAGTTTATTGTCAAGGAAAAGAGAAAAGAAAAGGAATTCCCCAAGTGGGGAAGAACTTAGTATAGGACTCAATTTAATGAATTTTGACAAATGTATACACCCCTGTAATCAGTACCTAAACAATGTTATGGAATATTTTTAATCACCCTAGAAGAAAATTCCCTTCTCTTACTACACCCTTGGCCTAAGCAAATATTGTTTTGATTTTTTACCCATTCTTGACATTTATTTAGCTAGAATGACACAGCATACTATTTATGCCTGTTATCTTTCATTCAACCTTGTATATATAAGATTGGTTTAGTTATTGAAAAGAATGTCCTTTTATACTATATTTTGTTTGCCAGCCTTAAGATAAATAAGAAAATCCTGTCATTTACAAAAACAGAGATGGATCTGCAAGACATTATGCTAAATGAAACAAGCCAGACATAAAAGAACAAATACCATATATTTCCAATTATATGAGTAATCTACAATAGTTAAACTCATAGTAGCAGAATGGTGGATGGCGGTTTCTAGGAAATAGAAGTGGAAAAACAGAGAATGTTATTGGTCAAAGTAAGTTTCAATTATGCAGAATAAATCTTATAGATCTACTGTATACCATACTGCCTTTAATTAATAATACTCCCTTGTATACTTAAAACTATGCCCTGTATATACTAAATGTACTTCAATGAATAAAATAAAGAAAGCAGAGGGAAACTTTTAGAGATGATACATGTTTTTCTGGTACATGTTTTTTTAACCTGCATTATAAAGTTAAGTTCATGAATATACTTGTATCTAAACTTGTAAAACCATGTACGTTAAAGGAGGTGCCCATATGGGTGCCAGAGATCAAACCCAAGTTGGCTGCATGCAAGGATATGCACCCCATCTTCTATACTACCTATACTGCACCCATACAACTATTTTTATGAGCTATTTTTAGTTATCCAGGGAAACATATCTAGGAGTTAAAATGGGTCTCAAGGTCAGTGTATTATTAAACATAAGGAATTTCATGATAGTTTTTCAAAGTTGTAACATTTTATACTCTTGTGAGCAAATTATAACTAGTATGGTTGTTTTTCATACTAGTGGGTATGGAGTGTTAGCAGGCAAAATAGTTTCAATTCATGTTTTGTAATGAGTGGCATCAAATACTTGTTCATGTATTTAGTAAGCTTGAGCTGTTTTTATGATACTATGCTATATATTGATTCTACCAGTTAAGTTGAGATATTATTACCTTAAAGTGCTTTATGGAGATTATAGGATGATGGTCTAATGCAAGAATAATTTCTGGACTTGGTTACGGTGTCTGTCCCAGCCAAGGACTTCTTTTTATTTCTGCTGTTGCTACTCTTGTCATAACATTTAAAAACAGCAAACATTTTTATTTTTATTTATTTTTTAAAATTTTTTATAAGTGAATCACCATGAGGTACAGTTTCAAATTTATGAACTTTCATGTTGCATTTCATTTACATCCCTCCACCAGTGCCCATTGTCCTCCACCAATGTTCCCAGTATCCCCCCACCACCACCACCCCAACCCCCACCACCCCACCCTGACTCTTCGGCAGGGCATTCCCTTTTGTTCTCTCTCCTGTTGGATGTTGTAGTTTGCAATAGAGGTATTAATTGGCCATCATGTTCGGTCTATAGTCTACCTTCGGCATGCATCTTTCAACCTGAGTGGGTCCTCCCAACATTCTCTACTAGGTGTTCCTTTCTCTATCTCAGCTGCCTTTCCCCCCAGCATGTCAGGCCAGTTTCCAAGCTGTGGGGCAGATCTCCTGGTTCTTATCTCTATTACTGTTGGGTGTTAGTCTCCCATTCTGCTACTTTATATTCCACAGATGAGTGCAATCTTTCTATGTCTGTCTTTTTCTTTCTGACTCATTTCACTCAATATGATACTCTCCATGTTGATCCACTTATATGCAAATTTCATGACTTCATCTTTTCTAACAGCTGCATAGTATTCCATTGTGTAGATGTACCAATGTTTCTTTAACCAGTCATCTGTTTGGGGGCACTCTGGTTTTTTCGATATTTTGGCTTTCTAAACAGTGCTGCAATGAACATACAAAACAGCAATTATTTTTAATTGAGAAATTACATTCTCAGTATTCAGGATTTCAATTAAACTTTTTTTAGGCATATTAGAAATCAACCTAAGATTATTTCTCTTTCCGGGAATTAAACTTTATTTTCCAGAGGAACAATAGGGAGTCAGCATCAGAAATTTATTTCCTCATAGTTGGCACACAACTCTGAAAATGGTATTAATACTGTATATAATTCTATTATAACCTAGGTCCCAGCAAGATTTTTTTTGCATTCCCCCCAAAACATAAGTTTAAAATTAAGTGTTAAAGAGTCACAAGGCATAGATAAAATCAAATACATTATGACAGAACAACTTATTTACATGAAAATAAAGAGATACCAACAGTTTAAAAACTAAAGAGATTCCAAAACTATTAACCACACTGATAACTATCCCTTGCTTAACTCCAACATGGTAATTTTCTCTGGAAAATGTCTCCGACAAGACACCATGTTATAAAAGTGACCAAACACAGATAATAGTGGGACTATACACTTTTAGAAAAGACATAATGTAGTCTTTTATTTGTTGTTTGGTTTTTGGGCCACAAGGTGCTCAGACCTTACTATTGGCTCTCTGTTTATGGATCATTCCTGGTGGTCTTCAGGGAACAATATGTAATGCCAGGGATCAACCCAGAATCTGCAGGCTGGCAGAGCATGCAACCTTAATCCCTGTATTATTTCTCTCTTTTTTTTGTTGGCTTTTTGGGCCATATGCAGCGATGCTCAGAGGCTACTCCTGGCTCTGCACTCAGGAATTACTCCTGGGACCATATGGGATGCTGGGAATCGAACCCAGGTCGGCCGCATGCAAGGCAAATGCCCTACCCACTGTGCTATTGCTCCAGCCCCCCTGTACTATTTCTCTAACCTCTCAATAGACCTAATTATATTTCATCTTGTTAGTTTTAGTTCCACTGCTTGAGCTTCCCAAGACAATGCCATAACATGTGAACAATATTTGTGATTTCAGTGCACGCATGTCTGTGTGTGTGTGTGTGTGTGTGTGTGGTGCAAAGGATGAAATTCAGGGTCTCATGCATGTGAATCATGTTCTCCACTACTGAGCTATATCACCAGCTCTCACTGTTTTTACATTGTAAAATTTTCCACAATATCTCAGTGTTCTCTAGAACCTAGAAACTTATGTTAGATGACATAATTTTACTTATTTTTGTTCTTTAGGAAGAGATAGGTAGTGATAATGAACTGCAATTCTGAATAATTAAGGGCCCTAAGTTGCTTTATTATAACACAACCTAAGTTTCTAATTATGTAATATTTGAATTTCAACTGATTATTAAAATAATAAAGTTAAAAGGCTTGATCAGAAGCAAATGTCTGCACTATACCTTTGTGCAAAGAATGGGGTAGCTTCACTCTTTGATGTATTCTCCTTTACTCTCTTAACATTAGAACTTTATAAAAGGCCAACTTGTTCTTTATGTTTACCAGAATAATGCAGGTGAGCTTACTAAAAACGTATCAATCATCTATGCTGAAAAGATTTAAAACATTATAATGCAAGTATTCTTCCCAGAGATTTGACATCTTTCATATTACCACTCAAGAAAGTATATTACCAAGAGAATTCATGATGAATATGTCAACACTCTATTACTGCTTTTCAGAAAAACTAAAATGCATTCACTCCTCCCCATTTGTCTTTATATCTAAATTTTCACTGTCTAGCACTCTCATTCTAAAAACTAATAAAAACTTTTCTGAATCTTAGTCATATCAATCTTATGCCCCAATCTTTATACTTTATCCAAATCCTTTGTTTAGAACAGATCCAGTAATTGTATGCACTCAACCAAAGAAGTTTAAATACTCAAAATAAATTTTATTTTATTTTATTTTTGCAACTTTATTTATTTATTTATGTATTATTAATGAATCACCGTGAGGGTACAGATACATATTTACATATTTTCGTGCTTGTGTTTCAGTTATACACTGCTTGAGCACCCATTCCTCCACCAGAGCCCGTTCTCCACTGATGACCCCAGCATCTCTCCCATTCTCCCCATCCCATCCCCCCCACACCGCCTCTGTGGCAGGGCTTTCTCTTTTGTTCTCTCTCTCCTTTTGGGTGTTGTGGTTAGCAATGGAGGTACTGGGTGGCCATTGTGTTCAATCTATAGTCTGCTTTGAGCACGCCTCTCCCATCCCGAGTGTGTCCTCCCGCCACACATAACTTGGTGTTCCCTTCTCTATCTGAACTGCCTTTTCCCCCCAGCATGTGAGGCTGGTTTCCAGGCCATGGAGCAAACTTGGTGCTGATTTATACTATTCTTGGGTGTTAGTCTCCCATTATGTTGTTTTATATTCAGCAGATGAGTGCAATTCTTCTATATATATATATCTCACTTTCTGATTCATTTCACTTAGCATGATACTTGGTACATCTACACAATGGAACACTATGCAGCTGTCAGAAAAGACAAAGTCATGAACTTTGCATATAAGTGGATCAAAATAAATTTTAAATACTCAAAATAAAGTTTTCAAAATTAAATCTATGATAATACCAATCAGAAAAAATATATACAGCTTAATCAGCAACAACTAAAGACTTAATTTCATTAAAAGAAAATTCTCAGTAGTTTCTATGCTTATTATATATACATTATGATAATATCTGTGACCAATCAAAATAGTTTGAAAAATAATTTAACTGTTTTGATTTTATGTCAATGCTTTGGGAAAACTTCAAGTCCCCCACCCTATTTTTGTGGTAAGAACTGAAATATAACATTTCAAAGTGTCTATAGTATGTTGAATAATAATGTGGGTTTGCATCAGGAAGATCTGCTTTCCAATCCCATTTCAGCCTGTTATCTCAATGTTAACATTGGAATAATAAAAATTTAATAAAAATTAAAAAGATAGTTTTTATAAAGTATGTGGCATATATAATATATATAATATACTAAATAAAATGAAGTCCATTATCATTTAAATTAGTCTTACAACAGTGTCAAGTTTAGTATCACTGTCATCCTGTTATTCATCAATTTGCTCGAGTGGGCGCCAGTAATGGCTGCATTCATCCCTGTCGCATGCTAGTGTAGCCCAATGGCATCTGCTCGCTCCAGGAATATGAAGAGCCTCAAACCATTCATTCAGGTCGCTGGTGAAGAAATCTGACCATTTTGTAGGTGGGTGGCCACGTGGTCTTTTGACATCCCATGGAATCCAGTTGGCAATAGCTCTACTCCAGCAGTCGTCTCTGAGTCTCATTATGTGTCCGGCCCATCTGATTTTTGATGCCTTGGCAAACAAGACAGTCTCCTTGATTTTCAGTCGTCGACAGAGGTCAGAACTCCGGATTCTTTCTTTTACTTGGATGGAATGTGATACTCCCAGCATAGCTCTTTTGATTCCTCTTTGGTATACCAGAATAGTGTTCTCATCTTGTTTTCATAGGGCCCAGGTCTCTGAGGTATATGTTAGTGCAGGGAGAATGGTGGAGTCGAAAAGATGTGCCCAGAGCCGGAGGTTCTTTGTCCTCTTAACAACTTTTTCAATGCTCTTGAAGGTGCTCCATGCTGCTCTCTTCCTCCTGTGCAGTTCTGGCGCCAAGTCATTTCTCATGTTGAATTCTCGACCCAGGTACACATAGCTGTCGCATTCGGAGATGTTTGTTCCATTGAGAGTAAATGGAACATCAGGGACTAGTTCGTTTTTCATGAACATTGTTTTGTTGAGATTCAGCTGCAGTCCTACCTTTCCACACTCTTGACTTTGGCCATCATTGTGCCGCTTGGCTAATGTTTATATATATATATATATAAACATTATATATATAATATATTTATCTGTAAAAATTATATACATATATATAACATATATATAACTATATATACCTATATATGGAGAGGAAATTCCAGAATATTCTATTTATATTTGACTGTTTAAGTGAAATAATCTGTCTTCATCAGAGTTAAAAGACTATACATCAAATGAGAACAATATAAGAACTTTAAACCCTTAATTATGCAGTGAAACTCAAGTTCAGTTAGCCTCCTCATGAACAGGGTTTTCTTATATAATACTCAATGTAAGGTTCAAATAATTATTCTTCAAATAACAACATAAAAATTTTGTAACAAATCTCACAATGGAGATGTTACTGGTGCCCGCTCAAGCAAATCATTGAACAAGGAGACTACAGTGCTACAGTGCTACAGATTTACTAGCTGCAGATTTTGTTTTGTGGATATGTGACAATTTGATGTGTGTGTATGTGAGTGTGACATGTGTGTCTTCACATGTATACATGCATGACTCTACTTTCTTTGTTTTCTCTAAACACATGTTTGGAATACTCTAAGATTAAGGAATTTATATCTGTTATAGTAACAATTCCACGATGAGTATCATGTATGTTCTCCCCATTAGACTGAGATTCCTAGCATACAAAAATCAAGTCTAATCTAACTCAGCCCAGCGTCTTGCTCACAGTCCCTTACAGATGAATTGTGTGAATATAGAGGATGGTATGAAGACTAGTGATAAGATCTGAGGACACATGAATATGCATCAAAAATATATGCCACACAATATTGGGTTCTAGATTTATGATATCTTCCATGAAGTAATTTTTGAGTGAGGTATTTAAATGGCTAAGGAAGCTGAAGATGTCTACCTACATTAATAGGATTATAATCAATAAGATGAAGAAACAGAGCACATTAAGAACATAATTTCTGGGGAAGTTTTTTTGAATGTAAACAGTACTGGGCTGGAAACCTGGTTCTCTGCCCTGATTTTACCGCTAACTTTATTGTAACCATGGCTAATTCACCTTATCTGTGTTCTCAGATCCTTGTCATTTATGAAATGGGTAAATGAGACTGTATTTTTCTCCCAGTTCTAACATTTAACATCAATAAAAATTGATGATTCTATCTCATAACTCATGCTAAATTTAGTTTATATTATCCAGCTTAACATATTATGAATTTATTCTTCAGTCTTAAATTGCTTCTTGTATATTCAGCTTATGTCTTTAGTTCAAGCATCATGAATCACACACATATATTTTAGGTTAAAACCTAGGTCATGTCTGTTCAAACTAGTATGCCTGCTAAAAGATCTGCATTGGTTGATCTGGAATATAATAAATATGACTACTGACTTGGCCTCACGCCTGTGATGCCAATATTAACAGGGTTATGTCCATTGACATTAGTATTGCTTTGAGATTGTTAAATAAGAGATTATATAATTCAGAGCAAATGCACAAACTATAATCAATTTTCTATCTATCTCCATCTACTTTCAGTATTAGTAACTATGAGTGCAGAACTATCACATGAGTGCAGAACTAGCAGTATGCCCTGAGCACAGTTGGGTGTGCACCCCCAAAAAAACAAAAAAAAATTTGGGGGCCACACCTGGTGATGCACAGCGGTTACTCCTGGGTCTTGCACTCAGGAATTTCTCCTGGAGGTGCTCGGGGACCATATGGGATGCTGGGAATTGAACCTGGGTCGGTCGCATGCAAGGCAAATGCCCTACCTGCCATGCTATCGTTCAAGCCCCTAAATTTTAATTTTCCTCTAAATGATAAAGTGCATCGAGGAGATTACTTTTAGTCTTCATTGTCATTGTATCCTTAATATTTGGTTATAGATGCGGTAAAATAATCACCTATCAAAGGTTTGTCAAAGTAATAAATACATATCAAAAGAAGAATCCAGCAGATTATGACAGGAAAGGTAGATGAATAGCAAGGAAGTCGCAGCTGAAATGAGCTAGCATTGCTGTAAAGGATCAAATTTGTAACTTTCCTTAAACATACTCCATACCAGAAAACAAAATAAGAGGTGGAGACAATTCAGGATTTGTATGCCAAGGCAAGAACTTTGACAGATTGTCGAGGGATAAGGATATTAGGATGCTAGCGATCATTCATCAAAACAGCTCCCAGCTGAGTCCCAGTAAGTATGTAGGCAGACAAACCACAGTGGGAGGTACAGGGCTGGGAAAACTAGGTGTGATTGAGTGTTTGAAGGTGATCATGGAGGAGAAAGAGGAAGAGAAGGAGGAGGAGGAGAAAATGATTCAGCAGGAACTAAATGGTAAACAACCATAGAATCACAAGTGACTCTGGTTAGAGAAGGTGACTGGAAATCAGGCTCATTAATCAGTGCTGTTCTCAGTGATGATGGAAGGCATGTGATGGCTGAGATGAAAGAGAAATGTAGATTTAGGGAATTAAAGTTCAGGGCCAGAATCCAAAGACTCTCCTCAATTATTCTGCACTCTCTAATTTAGTTGTAAAATATCTGCTCTGGCACCATTGAAATTAGTGTATCAGAAAATCTACCATAGAATCTCTATTCTTCCAAGTGTAGTTTATCCCAGCATCTGAGGACAATCTGAAAAATTCCTAGCAGCTACTGACTACTACATTTTAGAATGCAAGCAGTACAACTTGTCTCTAGATATCTAGCTCTAAGGCATGTTATCTGGCTCTTAGGCATGATAGTTACCATTTTTCCTTTTGTACTAAAAATTAGTAACCTTTTTCAAAGGGCTCTAAAGGAGTTGATAGCTAACCTAACTCATAAAACAATTAGGAATATCTGAAATTGTCTATGCCTTACCATTCCTGGGTTACATTTAAAAAAAATTGACAGCATGCCCATATAAGGGTACTGACAATGGTAGACTTAAGCCCATCTATACAGGCAATATCCCCGTGTTCCCCTACTGTATAATTAAATATCTGTGTGGAATAAGCATATCCTGGTGGCACTGCAATCTAAGTAGATTAAACCTAAATCTGTATTATAGGTCCTCTGATTGCTGAGGAAGAGCAACAAAAATATAAGAAAAAAGAAAAGGACTCTAAACTTCACATATCTTTTTCACATTTGACATGCCCTCCATGGGGAAAGTGTCCCTCCCTGGAATACGAGGCCCTCAGGGATAGATTTCCTGGGGAATCATTTTGAAATCCATTAGTGCAAACATGCACAATGGTTGCTATGATACTATAGATCAGGAAAGGAAAACATCTCATAATAGTGGGTACATAAAGGCAAGTGCTGGCCTGTTTTACAGACTATTTACTGGGCTTTTCCTTATTAGCATCATGATTAAGATAATCTCCAACAGCCCTTGTCTATTTTCCTTCTGGAAGATAGGATGTTATTGCATTTCAATTGGCAAAGAGTGTTTATAATTCATATTTTTGAGGAGTGATTGAATTTGTGGAAGTTGGGTCTCATAATTGCTACTGAGGAATCTATTAATGAGTGAGAAGGAGGCTGGGGTGTGCATGTGTGTGTTTTCCCTGACTATTAAATGGTAACTTCAATTTGGGAATGAAATCACCCTCCATTGATTCCCAGTGTATTCTGCCATCATCCAGATAGCACTTTCAAAGAATTCTGTAAATGAGATTTGTAGCTGAGGTAATTGCTGCAGCAAAAGCATGCAATAGAAGGCAAGCTTTATAACCGCCACTTTCTTGATGTTGTAACTTAACTATCTCCTTTCCAAATCAAAGCTGAGCGGGACAGAAAATGAATTTCTGTTTGATTCTTGACCTTGCTTCTTTTCACCTATCCGAGGAGACACTCCAGCAATACTCTGATCCCAGTACCCCTCTATGACATCATCTAGTTGAAAAAAACACTATTAAAGCAAACTTCTTGGTATCTATGATCACAGGTGTGATTACTCTTAGATTTTTTTTTTTTTTTTTTTTTGGGCTGAATTTTATTTTATTTTATTTTATTTTATAGTTTATTTTTAATTAGTGAGTCAACGTGAGGGTACAGTTACAGATTTATACATTTTTGTGCTCATGTTTCTCCCTTACAAAGTTTGATAACCCATCCCTTCACCAGTGCCCATTCTCCACCACCAGTAAACCCAACATCCCACCCCCCCTTCCCAGTCCCGTCTCCCCCCACCCCACACTGCCACTATGGCAGGGTATTCCCTTTTGTTCTCTCTCTCTGATTAGGTGTTGTGGTTTGCAATAAAGGTGTTGAGTGGCCATTGCGTTCAGTCTCTAGTCTATATTTGGCCCGCATCATCTTTCCCCCACATGACCAACAACCACATTTTACTTGCTGTTCCCTTCTCTGAGTTGCCCAGGATGAGAGAACAGCCTCCAAGCCATGGTGACAACCTCCTGGTACTTATTTCTACTATTCTTGGGTGTTCGTCTTATAGTCTATTATTCTATATTCCACAGATGAGTGCAATCTTTCTATGTCTGTCTCTCTCTTTCTGACTCATTTCACTTAGCATGATACTTTCCATGTAGATCCACTTATATGCAAACGTCATGACCTCATTTTTTCTAACAGCTGCATAGTATTCCATTGTATATATGTACCAGAGTTTCTTCAACCAGTCATCTGTTCTAGGGCACTCGGGTTTTTTCCAGATTCTGCCTATTGTAAACAGTGCTGCGGTGAACATATAAGTGCATATGTCACTTCGACTATACTTTTTGGCTTTTCTGGGATATATTCCCAGCAGTGGTATTGCTGGGTCAAATGGGAGCTCAACCTCAAGTTTTTTGAGAATTGTCCATACTGTTTTCCAAAAGGGCTGAACTAGCCGGCATTCCCACCAGCAGTGTAGAAGGGTCCCTTTCTCCCCACATCCTCTCCAACAGCGGTTGCTTTTGTTCTTTTGGATGTGTGCTAGCCTCTGTGGTGTGAGGTGGTATCTCAAAGTTGTTTTGATCTGCATCTCTCTGATGATTAGTGATGTAGAGCACTTTTTCATGTGTCTTTTGGCCATTCGTATCTCTTCCTTGGTAAAGTTTCTGTTCATTTCTTCGCCCCATTTTTTGATGGGGTTGGATGTTTTCTTCTTGTAGAGTTCAACCAGTGCTTTATATACCCTTGATATCAACCCCTTATCTGATGTGTATTGTGTAAATATCCTTTCCCATTCTGTAGATAGTCTTTGTATTCTGGTCGCTGTTTCTTTTGCTGTGCAGAAGCTTTTTAGTTTAATGTAGTCCCATTTGTTGATCTCTGTTTTTACTAGATTGCTTAGTTCCGTGTCATCTTTGAAGATACCTTTATCTTCAATATCCTGGAGGGTTTTGCCTACCTTGTCTTCAATGTACCTTATGGTTTGTGGTCTGATGTTGAGGTCTTTAATCCATTTTGATCTGACTTTTGTGCATGGTGACAGATCGAGTTCTAAGCCCATTTTTTTGCATGTGGTTGTCCAGTTGTGCCAGCACCCTTTGTTAAAGAGACTTTCCTTGCTCCACTTCACATCTCTTGCACCTTTATCAAAGATTAGATGATCATACCTTTGAGGTTGTGTGTGGGGATATTCCACCCTGTTCCATTGGTCTGCAGTTCTGCTTTTGTTCCAGTACCATGCTGTTTTAATTGTTACCGCTTTGTAGTAGAGTTTAAGGTTGGGATCCAGCTTGTTACTGGATTTAGCATATGAATACACCATGGGACTCTTGCAAGGCTGTCCCATGTGGGCAGGAAACTCGCAGAAGCTTGCCAGTTTCTCCCAGAGGAAGAAGTAGGCTATAAGATATCGCGAGGCCGCAAAGCAGCTGCATGCTTCTCGGAGCTCGCTTTTAAGTCTCTGGATATTGGCCGTTGATGGGATTACACACACCTGGGTTCCTCTGCCAGTACCTTCATGCGTGAGGCCCATTCGAATGTGTGGAGAGGGGCCTCGAGCATGGCTGTAGCTAGGTTCCGGTGGTCTTCGACTGCTGGGAGCTCTGCTCGGGGTGGGGAGGGAAGCTGGAGTCCATCCCCTCCAAGGGGCCCCGGAGAAGACAGCCAGGCATGCGGGCAAGAGACTCTCTGCATCGCTCTCTTCTGGGAGCTCGCTTTTAAGTCTCTGGATGTTGGCCATTGATGGGATTACACACACCTGGGTTCCTCTGCCGGTGCCTTCATGCGTGAGGCCCATTCGAACATGTGGAGAGGGGTATCGAGAGCATGGCTATAGCTAGGATCTGGTGGTCTTCGGCCGCCGGGACCTCTGCTGGGGGTGAGGAGGGAAGCTAGAGCCCATCCCCTCTAAGGGGCCCTGGGGAAGACAGCCAGGCATGCGGGCAAGAGACTCTCTGCCCAGTGATTAAATAACAAAAAAATTTAAATGGAGAAACAGGAAAAAAAAGAAACTGTTCTTTAGGGGGGTTGGAGAGACAGTACAGCAGCTAACTCAATTTCCTTGCATGTGGCCAATCGGGTTTGATTCCTGGCATCCCATATGGTTTCCAGAGCACCACCAGGAGAAATTCCTGACTGCAGAGTAATGAGTCAGGCATGGGAATTGCTGGACATGGCCCAAAGTCCAAATAAAAGCACATTAATTTGTTTTTATCTTTATTTACATTATGAATCTCTATTAAATTTATAGAGAATATATGATGACGATGATGAAAGTATGACATGGCTGAAGGTTATTATCTGCCCTGACAGATTTAATTCCTTCTTAGACCTTTTGCTTTCCATTATGTGAGACCTAAACATACTTTAGTGCTGTCATCATTAGATTAGATTCCCTGCAAAATACAACTGTTCAGTAGTACAAAATAGGGAACTTTCCCAGGGAAATCAGGAACCAACAATGAGGAACCAAAAAAATGAAACAGAATGTTAGCCAGAATTTCCCTATTACAATAAGCTATGCACCACAAAGCTAGGGCTGATAGCACAGCAGGTAGGGTGTTTGCCTTGCATGCACTGACCTGGGTTTGATTCCTCTGTCCCTCTCGGAGAGCCCAGCAAGCTACCGAGAGTATCCTGCTCACATGGCAGAGTCTGACAAGCTACCCGTGGCATATTCTATATGCCAAAAACAATAACAACAAGTCTCACGATGGAGATGTTACTGATGCCGGCTCGAGCAAATCGATGAGCAATGGGATGACAGTGACAGTGACCATGAAGCTTGCCTAAGGAATTGTAAGTCTGGGCTCACTATTTGTTTTTGCTATTACTGGTACAAGCTGCTAAAAATGACAAAACCAATGCCTGAAAGTCAAAAGAGATGACCATTGATTGGCAAGTACTTACTCATGATTCAAGTCACCTTGACACAGTAGTAGAAGAGCAGCCTGACTGAAGGATTTGCTTCTTGCAAGCAAGAAAAGAGACATCTTTCTTTACTATTCTTTATTTTATCAATCTTAATCCTGATTTCTTTCTCCTAGCTGTCTTCCACATTCACCCAATTTTCTTAGAAAATACCAAGTGAAGAAAAGAGTAGAATAAGCAATGAACTAGTACAGAGTAAAGCTGAGCCAGGAATTTAGAGATCGCTAAAAGAAATGCATGTTGACAGAAGTCAAGGGAGGAACTTAACCTTGAGTTATGGAGTTCTTGTCTTCTGGACTCAGGCACAGAGTTTTCTTTTGTTTTGCATCTTGCTGAAAATGCAAATTGTGTTCAAGTATCAGAAACAACAACCCAGAAAACCGAATTGTAGCAAGACAGAGTCTAGTGACTCTGAGTCAGTCATAATTCAGAGACAGGAGCAAAAATTAAAATTTCAGAAAAATGTATTTATACCCCTTATAAAAAGTAAATGTATTTTGTTTGCAGTAGTATGCAAAGTGTCAAAGTATTGTTCTTGCACTTCTGATAATCTCAAAAATCCTTTACTGGGACCTATAAGGTTAACACAAGTTTCAAAGAAATACTAAAACATAATTTGAGTTTTCCCCTCTGTTGAAATTATCACCAATGATGCAAAAGTAATGGTTATAAATTCACCTGTACCATGAATTAAAGCAGTTGTATCAAAGTGTTATTATTACTATGTTAATTATGGGTTGTCTATAATGCAACTAACATATAATTATATGACTTCATTATTTACCTTTAACAAAGTATTTTCTGAGTCTGTCTTTATTTAAATTACTTAGTTTTATACCCATGAAAAAATGTTTCAGTTTGTCAAATATATATAATCCAAAAATATTTGGATTCTATGAAATTTTTTTGTGGAGAGCTACATCCAGTAGTGTTCAGGGCTCACTCCTAGCTCCCACTCAGGAATCACCCCTGGTCAGGTGCATGGGACCATATGGGACATGGGGAACCAAACCCTGGTCGTCCATGTGCAAGACAAGCTCTTACCCATGGTTATATCACTCTGGCCCCTAAATTCTATGTATTTACTACTACAAGAGAAGTCTCTGACAATAAGAACTGTTACATATTAAAGTACAGTTAATGATTTTTTAACAGAGAATTCTTCTCCATAAATAATCTATCAGCATGCACATGTCTTATTTTCTATTGGTCTGTCACATTTATACTTAACCACAGTTTGAAGCAGAATTTCTGCGATTTTCTAGGTTAAGAGCAAAATTTCAATATTAAATCCTGTTTTTATGCCAATTTTACAACACTAGTCTATTTTGTTCTGTCACAAGAGTCAAGTTTCCAAGTTTAAAACCTAATTCCTACTTCTGTAACATAATGATTTCGAAATCTGTTTTCCTATCACCCCCATTACTAACAAAATATAATCCTTATGTCTGTAATTGACAAAAAAATTTTAAAAAGTTAATTTTAAGGCACTCTTTAAAATAAAAAGTCAAAGAGGGCCACTGGTTATTGTCAATAGCCTATTTTTTTTTATCTGGGTAGTGGTAACATTTATGCTTTCTTTGTTATAATTTATTGAACTGTGCGTTTATGTCTTGTGTACTTTGTATGAGCTCTACTTTACAGTAAAACATATTTAAAGGGAAATGAACTAAACAAAGAGTAAAGGTCATGAATGTTCACTTAGGAGGAGAAAGCACAGAGCTTCGATATTTTGGTTCTTAAAATATAAATTATGTGAGGAAATTGATTTTAAAATAAGTTATGTCTACTTTAGCCTCTAACACAGCCTTAAATCTATCACACAGAAGCCCACTTCACTGAATAATGAGTTGTTTTTATTGTTTTAAGACTCCATTCAAATGGTAGTTCATTTCTAGCAGCCAGTCTCAAGACAAGGTATGGAGAGAGGCACCACATTATTTCAGACTATCCCCACAGCAGCTTTAACTGCTCCTAGTACTCCCCATGGTCTCCGAGAATGGCAGATCTGATCTTCTAGGTACCTAGAAGTAACATCATCTGGTTAAACACATTGCTAATTTGGAATCTCTTGGCTTCCTTAAGAGTTCCGCCCCCACCCACTCCATACCCCCATACAATGCTACCTAAAAAGTAAGAGTATGTGTAAAGGGGGCAGAGTAATATTACAGGACACTTGTGTTGCTTGTGGATGACCCAAGTTTGAACCCCAACTGTGTAATCACAAAAAAGAGGCATCAGCGCTCTATTTCTCCTGCCGCCTGAGTTCAGTAGTCTCACATTGCTTCCCCTACCCCCTACCCCGGGGAGGTCAATGGCAATGGGCAGGTGAAAGAAGGAACGGAAGCCAGGCTGGTTGGTCTTGATTGCAGTTTATTTCAATCTCCTCTCTATTCATTCCTGTCTCTCTATCTGCTCCTCTCCACCCCCCACCCCCAGCCCTCTCTTACAGCTTCGTTAAATCTCCAAGGTATGAGGGGTTGGGGATTACACATAGGTGTGGTCACAATCAATAGGGTTAAAGTTCTTTCCCTCAGGGGATGCTGCTTCTAGGACAGATTCTCTTTCAGCAGGAGGGCACACCCAAGAGCGGAATTCCATGTGTGTTTCTTCTCTCCTTGTCCAACAAACATATAAGCATACATAATATTAATCATTTTGTATGGAAACAGTAAGAGATGCATTAATCTTAAAAAATTGCTCTCCTGGAAGGTTTGCTCCATGACTTGGAAGCTGGTCTCACATGCTGGGGGAAAAGGCAGCTCAGATAGAGAAGGGAACACCAAGTAAAGTGTGGTTGGAGGACCCAATCGGGATGGGAGATGCATGCCGAAACTATAGATTGAACATGATGGCCACTCAACACCCCTATTGCAAATCACAACACCCAAAAGAAGAGGAAAAACAAACTCTTAACTTATAGTTAAGAATTGTGCCGTGTGGGCAGAATACTCTTGGTAGCTTGCTGGGCTCGCCGAGAGGGACGGAGAGAAATCAAACCCATATCGGCTGTGTGCAAGGCAAACTTCCTATCCGATGTGCTATTACTCCAGTCCAATGCTATTTTAATTAAAGTAAATATATAAAGGGATGTGTAGGATAACATTGGGTTTGTCCTTTCAGCCTTGCCACAGAGAACTTAGTTTACCTTAAAGAAATGTCCTTTCTGTATGGACACAGGAAGACAGTTAATATTATGCTTTGTAACTTGGGAGCTGATTGACTCCAATAATATTTACTCTTGGGCAACTGCTTTCTCGACTCAGTTGCCCTTAGTTCATAGCACCCCAAAAGCAGGGTCCCGATGAGGGACAGAATGGACCCAGGGCAAGCATGAGTTACCCTGGCATTGAAATGGGCCAGGCCAAAGCGCCACAATACTCAACTATAAGTTGAGAGCATGGTCATAAACAAATGCTGTCATGATCCAAAAGTAACAATGAGACCAGGACCCTGCTGGGGTTAGGAAGACTAACCTGGCCTGAGGACTGTGGTCTGAAATGTATAGTGAGATGTCCACAGGAAGAACCAAACTTTAAGTCTGATATATCTCTTACTCTGCTCATACAGAATGACATTGCTAGAAATATTAGAAGTAGATTTACTACAACTAATTAAGTGAATTACTAGCTAAGGAAGGAAGAAAGCGACACACCCTTGTTTGGATCCCACCCTTGAGCGGATCTCCTAGTAATCTGGAGTAAACTCTTTTTTTATTATTTTTTTTTAATTTTTTATTGTGGAAAGTTACAAAGTTACAAAGTTTTCAGGTTTAAATCTCAGTTATACAATGCTCGAATACCCATCCCTTCACCAGTGCTCATATTCCACCACCAAGAATCCCAGTATAGCTCCACCCCGCCCCCTCACACCCCAAACACCCCCACGCCCCTAGCCCCCCCACCCTAAGCCCCCCCCCGCCTGTGTAACTAATAAATTTCACTTTACTTTCACTTTGATTGCATACAATATTTCAACAAAACTCACTATTATTGTTTGGAGAGTCTCTCCCCTAAAGTCAGACCTGCTGAAAAGGAAGCATTAGGTAATTTGTTTTCCATTGCTGAGGATGAAGAAGTGTGAGGTCGAGTGACCACACTTAGCGGCCTCTCAGTTTTGGGTTTCTGTAATTTAGTATTTTAGTAACTAAGTCCAGAAAGATATCTGCCAGAAGTTGCATCGTTGCCAACTTGTACTTCTCAGTTACATTATATTCCACATATGAGTGCAATCTTTCTATGTCGGTCTCTTTCTTTCTGACTCATTTCACTCAACATGATACTTTCCATGTTGATCCACTTATATGCAAATTTCATGACTTCATGTTTCCTGACAGCTACATAGTATTCCATTGTGTAAATATACCAGAGTTTCTTTAGCCAATCATCTGTTTTCGGGCACTCTGGTTTTTTCCATATTGTGGCTATTGTGAACAGAGCGGCAATGAACATGGAAATGCAGATGTCATCTCTACTATACCTTTTTGCCTCTCCGGGATATATTCCCAGGAGTGGTATTGCTGGGTCAAATGGGAGCTCAATTTCTAACTTTTTGAGAATTGTCCATATTGTTTTCCAAAAGGGCTGAACCAGTCGGCATTCCCACCAGCAGTGAAGGAGAGTCCCTTTCTCCCCACATCCACGCCAACACCGGTTGCTTTTGTTTTTGGGGATGTGGGCCAGTCTCTGTGGTGTGAGATGATATCTCATTGTTGTTTTGATCTGCATTTCCCTGATGATTAGTGATGTTGAACATTTTCTCATGTGCCTCTTAGCCATTCGGATTTCTTCTTTGGAAAAGTTTCTGTTCATTTCATCAGCCCATTTTTTGATCGGGTTGGCAGTTTTCTTCTTGTGGAGTTCAACCAGTGCATTGTATATCCTTGTTATCAACCCTTTATCGGATGGGTACTGCATAAATATCCTTTCCCATTCTGTAGACTGTCTTTGTATTTTGGTCACTGTTTCTTTTGAGTTGCAGAAGCTTCTTAGTTTGAGATAGTCCCATTTATTTATCTTTGTTTTCACTAGCTTAGCCAGTGGCGTGTAAGCTTTGAAGATACCTTTGGCTTCAATGTCGTGGAGGGTTTTGCCGACCTTATCTTCAATGTACCTTAGGGATTCTGGTCTGATGTTGAGGTCTTTAATCCATTTTGATCTGATTTTTTACATGGTGATAGATGGAGGTCTAAGCCCATTTTTTTGCATGTAGCCGTCCAGTTTTGCCAGCACAATTTGTTAAACATGCTTTCCTTGCTCCACTTCACATTTCTTGCTCCCTTATCAAAGATTAGATGATCATATATTTGGGGGTGTATGTCAGAGTATTCAACCCTGTTCCATTGGTCTGCCGCTCTGCCTTTGTTCCAGTACCATGCTGTTTTAATGACTACCGCTTTGTAGTAGAGTTGGAAGCTGGGGAGGTTGATTCCTCCCATTTTCTTTTTCCCAAGGATTGCTTTAGCTATCCGTGGGGGCTTATTGTTCCATATGAATTTCAGGAGCGCTTGCTCCATTTCTTTGAAGAATGTCAAGGGTATCCCTATAGGGATCGCATTGAATTTGTACAATGCTTTGGGGAGAATTGCCATTTTGACAATATTAATTCTTCCAATCCATGAGCAGGGGATGTCTTTCCATTTCCTCGTGTCCTCTTTTATTTCCTGAAGTAGTGTTTTATAGTTTTCATTATACAAGTCCTTTACCTCCTTTGTTAAGCTGATTCCGAGGTATTTGATTTTTTGAGGCGCAATTGTGAATGGGATTGCTTTTCTCAGGTCACTTTCTTCTCTCTCATTATTTGCATATAGGAAAGCCATGGACTTTTGGGTATTGATTCTATAGCCTGCAACTTTACTGTACGAGTCTATTGTTTCTAGGAGTTTCTTGGTAGAGGTTTTAGGGTTCTCTAAGTATAGTATCATATCATCTGCGAATAGTGAGAGCTTGATTTCTTCCTTTCCTACCTGAATGCCCTTAATGTCTTTTTCTTGCCTAATCGCTATTGCAAGTACTTCCAGTACTATATTGAACAGAAGTGGAGAGAGTGGGCATCCTTGTCTCGTCCCTGTTCTCAGAGGGAAGGCTCTTAGTTTTTCCCCATTGAGGACAATGCTTGCCATAGGCTTGTGATAAATGGCTTTGACTATATTGAGGAAGGTCCCTTCTATACCTATTTTGGCTAGTGTTTTCATCATAAACGGACGCTGGATCTTGTCAAATGCTTTCTCTGCATCTATTGATATGATTATATGATTTTTATCTTTTCTTTTGTTGATATGGTGGATTATGTTGATTGATTTCCGGATGTTAAACCATCCTTGCATCCCCGGGATGAATCCCACTTGGTCGTGGTGTATGATCTTTTTGATGAGTTGTTGAATTCTATTTGCTAATATTTTGTTGAGAATTTTTGCATCTGTGTTCATCAGGGATATTGGCCTGTAGTTTTCTTTTTTTGTGGTGTCTTTGTTTGCTTTTGGTATTAGGGAGATATGAGCCTCATAGAAACTGTTAGGGAGGGTTTCTGTTTCTTCAATTTCCTGGAAGAGCTTGAGAAGGACTGGCAAAAGGTCCTCTAAATGTTTGGAAGAACTCACTAGTGAATCCGTCTGGACCTGGGCTTTTGTTTTTGGGGAGACTTTTGATTACCATTTCAATTTCCTTGATGTTAATTGGACTATTCAGGTACTCCACGTCTTCTTGGTTCAGCCTTGGGAGATTATAGGAGTCGAGGAATTTATCCATTTCTTCTAGATTCTCTTGTTTCGTGGCATAGAGATTTTCAAAGTAGTCTCTGATGATCTTTTGAATTTAATTGGTTTCTGTCGTGATGTCCCCCTTTTCATTTCTGATTCGGCTTATAAGGGTTCTCTCTCTCTCTTTCTTTGTGAGTCTTGCTAGTGGTTTATCAATCTTGTTTATTTTCTCGAAGAACCAGCTCTTGGTTTCATTGATCTTCCGGATTGTCTTTTGGGTTTCCATGTCATTAATTTCTGCTCTAAGTTTTATTATCTCTTTCCTTCTGCCTGGTTTTGGCTCATTTTGTTGGTCCTTTTCTAAGGTCTTGAGCTGTGAAGTCAAGTTATTTATGTGGGCCCTTTCTTCCTTCCTGAGATATGCTTGCAGAGCTATAAATTTTCCCATTAAAACGGCTTTAGCTGCGTCCCACAGGTTCTGGTAGCTCGTGTCTTCATTCTCATTTGTTTCTAGGTACCTTTTGATTTCTTCCTTGATTTCCTTCCTGACCCACTCATTGTTCAATATCGAGCTATTTAATTTCCAGGTGTTTGATTTGGTTTTCTGCATCTGTCCACAGTTAAGTTTTATCTTCAGTGCATCATGGTCTGAAAAGATAGCTGGTACAATGTCTATCTTGTTGATTCTGTTGAGGTATGTTGTGTGGCCCAGCGCATGGTCTATTCTGGAAAATGTTCCATGTGCACTGGAAAAGAATGTGTATTCCTTTTTTGGGGGATATAAAGCCCTGTATAGATCTATTAGCCCTCTCTCTTCTATTTCTTCCTTCAAAGCCAGTATTTCATTGGTGAGTTTTAATCTTCTAGATCTGTCCAGAGGAGACAGTGCAGTGTTGAAGTCTCCAACTACTATTGTGTTGCTCGAGATGTCCTTCTCGAGGTCTCTTAGCAGCTGTTGTAGGTATTTAGCTGGTCCCTCATTGGGTGCGTAGACATTTAGGAGTGTGATTTCTTCCTGATGTACACATCCCTTGATTCATAAAAAGTGGCCTTCACTATCCCTTCTAATCTTTTTCAACCTGAAGTCTATGTTGTCCGATACTAGTAAAGCCACTCCGGCTTTCTTGAGGGAGTTGTTTGCTTGCAGGATTGTTTTCCATCCTTTGACTTTGAGTCTGTGTTTGTTCTGGCTATTCAGATGTGTTTCTTGCAGGCAACAGAAGGTTGGGTTGAGTCTCTGAATCCATTTTGCCAGTCTGTGTCTCTTAATTGGTGAATTCAGACCATTGACATTAAGGGAGATTATTGTTATGGGATTTTGTGCCGTCTTTGTGCAAGGGTTTGTTGTGCTTGTAGAGGTTGTTCTTGTCTTACAATAGCCCCTTTAGTGCTTCTTTTAGGTTTGGTTTTGAGTCTATGAAGTTCCTGAGCTGTTGTTTATCCCCAAAGTAGTGTATGATTCCTTCTAGTTTAATGAGAGTTTAGCCGGATAAAGTATTCTTGGTGAAGCGTTGATTTCATTGAGTTTTTTCACTATATCCCACCATTGCCTTCGAGCTTGGAGGGTTTCCTCTGATAGATCTGCTGTGAGCCTAAGGGGTGCTCCTTTGTATGCGATTTCCTTCTTGGACCTTGCTGCTTGGAGTATTGTGTCTCTCTGGAAGATGTCCATCATTGTAACTATGATATGTCTTGGGGTTTTTCTGTTAGGATCTCTTTTAGCTGGCACTCTCCGGGCGCCTTGAATCTGGATGCCCGCATTGTCCAGCTGTGGGAAGTTTTCCACAATGATTTGTTTGACTGTGTCTTTTTCGTTGGGGTTGGTTCCCTGTGGTTCTGGTAGTCCAATGATTCTAATGTTGTTCCTCTTGAATTCATCCCCTAGGACTCTGATTCTGGCTAGAGCTATTTTGAGGTCTCTTGCCATGGCTTGATGTTGCCTGTAGGCCTCTTGCAGCTCATCTTCAAGCATACTGATTCTGTCTTCGGCTGCAGTCATCCTATTGTTGAGGGCAGTCAGAGAGTTTTTGATTTCATGTACGGAATCCTTCATTTCTTTTTGAAGGTTTTTTATTTCTGCTCTCATTTCTTCCCGTATTTTGTCGGCTGTCTGTTGTATTGTTTCCGCCAGGTGTTCCTTGAAGTTGTCCATCTTTGCATTGAGTTGATTGAACATGTTGAGGATTTCAAGTCTGAATTCTTTCTCAGAGAGGTCAAGTTTGTAGGAGGCGCCCATTGAGGTTTCCGGACTCCTTTGATCGTCCTCTGGTTGCAATGGGGATTTTCGCTGTTTCTTCATGTTGTTTGTGGTGATATGAAAGAGGGCTCTTGATGATGAGTGTCCCTGTTTCCTTTTGTTGCGAAAAAGGATTGTGGATAGGCTCAGTTAATAGTGGTTGGCTTTTTACTTGCCGGTGTAGAACCTGGTCTCCTACTGAGATGTTCTTATGTGAAGTCTTGTGTTTTATTGCCCTACTGCTTTCGAATAGCTAGGATGTTAGTCTTGGATAGGATGTTGAGAAAAGCGGCCACCGGCAATGAGGCCACACCCACTTTTCTTAGGCCACGCCCCTGGTGGTTAGGCCACGCCCCTTTCCCACAGACCTTTGCTGGAAGACAGGACGGCGGCGGCGCTTGGGGTCGGCGTGCCGGCCACTTGGCCGGCAGTCCGGAGGGGAGGGAAGCCCGGGGTGCCTGGAGTAAACTCTTTAGATGAGATTTTGTTAATTTCCTGGAGAAGTGGTCTTACCCCTCTTTGTTGATTTGTTAATATTTAACCAACCTTTGTGTTACCACCCTATGTGATTACTATATAAACTAAGACTGTAGCAAAAGTAGGGAGAAGACACAGAAGCGAGGGATAAGGGGAGAGGTAAGACAGAAGCAAGAAGAAGAGACAGAAGCAGAGAGAAAAAATGGAGACAAGACAGAAGACACAGGAGAAGATACAAAAGCAAGAGGGAAGACACAGAAGCAGAGACAAAGAAAGGTTGGAAGAGACCAGAGGAGAGACTACAGAGACAGAGACAGAGATAGACAGACAGAAGAGAGCACAGTGGCACACACAGAAACAGAGCACAAGGAGGACCCATCCCGATTCGGTCTATACCCAGCAGCTTGAGAGTACCAAATGCGAGCGGCGAGAGAGAGAGAGAGAGAGAGAGAGAGAGAGAGAGAGAGAGAGAGAGAGTGTGCCACCTGGAGAGCCCACAAACAACACAACACATCATCACACATCATCTCCCCCTCCCGCATGCATCTTTGTATTTTGTACAGGAATGGGAAAATATTTTTAAATATTCCTCTACAAAAGTAATACAATTGTATTGCCAGAATTATAAAAATATTTTCATAAGTCTTAAAATTAATCAAATTGGGGAAAAATATGAACATTTGTTTAAAAAATGGTTTGTTATTGATAATTGCCATAAACATGTTACTTTAGTGTGTAAACACAAAAAGGGGCAGCGGGGCTCTCTCTCTCCCGCCACCCTCATTCGGTAGTCTCATGCCGCTTCCCCCACCCCGGGGGAGGTCAATGGCGATGGGCAGGCGAAGAAGGAATGAGGGCCAGCCTGGTTGGTCTCAGTTGCAGTTTATTCCATTCCCATCTCCATTCTCCTTGATTCTCCTCCTGCCTCTTCCTCCCCCATGCTACTTCATTCTCCTTCTCACTCTGGATCTGGATCTTGATCCCCCAGCCCACTCTTACAACCTCGTTAAATCCTCAAGCATGAAGGGTTGGGGCTTACACATAGGTATAATCACAATCAATGGGGTTAAAGTTCTTTCCCTCAGGGGATGCTTCTTCTAGGAAAGATTCTCTTTCAGCAGGACCACCCACCCAAGGGCAGAATCCCATGGGTGTGTTTCTCCTCTTCTTGTCCAACAAACATAAGCATTCATAATATTAATCATTTTGTATGGACACAGTAAGGGATACATTAAGCTTATATAATTGCTCTTCTGGGACCATCTCGATCTCAGACTACAGTGCTCAGGCCAGATTAGTCTTTCCTATCCCTAGCATGGTCCTAGTCTCGTTGCTTTTGGATCATGACAACATTTGTCCATGATCAAGCTCTTAACTTATAGTTAAGAATCAAAGTGCCACATTTCTTGTGTGGCCCATATCAATTCCAGGGTAGCTCACAGCTTGCCCTGGGTCCCTTCAGTCCCTCGTCAGGACCCTGCTTTTGGGGTGCTAGGAACTAAGGGCAACTGAGGCTTAAGTCGAGAAAACAGATGCCCGGGAGGGAATAATATTCAAAGCCAATTAAATCCCAAGTTATAAAGCATAATATTGATTGTCTTACTTTGTCTATACAAAAAGGACATTGCTTTAAACTAAACTATTCAAACGACATAAAGAGAGGAGAAAGGCAATATTTCACTTATGTATATAAAATCATAGATTTCTGAGGAATCTGACCTTACAAGTTAACAGAGTCTGATTAGGGGGAAAAGGTGATAGACTGGTTGGGGAAGAAAGCATGGAGAGGAGTTTACAGATAAACTCAGTGGAATGGAAGTGCCTCGGGAGCACTGTGATCAACCTAAGCTTCCTGTGGCAAGGGGAACAGGACATACTAATGTTGTCTAAAATGTTTAGAGCTACATTACAATAGATACAGAGGAATGGAGGTGCTTCAGGAGCACTGTGAGGAGTGAACTCTTTGTTGCAAGGGAGAAAGGACAAACCAATGATATCCTACACTAGTTTATTTGATTGCCTTCAGCTTTCTCCAACTCCACACTAGCCTTGAGAGCAGTATGGAGTTACAGTGAAAATCAGCAGTCTGACAGTCACCAGAGGGGAAGAAGAACAGTGTTGGACCTCTTTCAAATCCCCATTGCCAGAAAATTGTCATTATTTGGCTTGTGATTTTCTGAAAGAATCCAACATTCAAGTCTTTTCTTTAATTGACCTGAGATATTGCTCAGTGAGGGATCCCAAGGGGGAATATGTTAAAAAATATTCTTGGCAGTTCTTAACATTGAGACTGCCTAATGCTCTGTGTAACAGTTGGATAAATATAAGGTGAACAACAAGGTTTAAAAGGGAAAGCAGAACAACGATATAGCCACAGGAAGTTTTAAAAAGCTCCTATATATACCCATAAATCTAGAAGACGGTGCTCTTGCCTAAGTCTGTGTATATGCCCAAAGCTCTACACATAATCATGAGAGATCTGAAAAGGCCCTAGGCTATCACTTCTGGCTCACTTTAAAGTTCCACATAAGCGTTAGTGTTCCAATAAGTGAACTCTAAGACAGCTATAAATTGACTGGGTGTGGAATATGTGCTCCAGCAGGCAAACAGAGCCACTCAGAGAATACTAGGATTCTCATTGGTTACAGAAATTTAAGGAAAATTCTGTCCAATCATTAGCTGATCAGTAAGCTAACTGAACAGAGACTTCCCGATGACTGTGCACAATGAAAACAAAACGTGTAATTAGTTTAATAAACCAATGGAATGAAGCACAATCATCAATAGGAACAAACCCCAATAACATGAATACTCTGATATTCAACATTTTCATATTATTTAAAATGTATGGCTTTCCATGCTCACGGCCACTCTCCACACTCTCGGGTGGAGCCTCACTCACAAGTGAACCTCCAGAAAACCCAGGTATGTGGCACCTTGTGACTGAGAAATCTGGCTTCAATGAGACCAGGAACGGAGATTCCCTGCCTGTATCACCCCACGCCCACTTGCATCTCCAGCAGTCACACCCATATACTACTCCTGGTTGGCACCAGATAATCTCATCACTGGCCACCATCCAGAGTCCCATGTCCTTCTCTGCCAGAAAGGAGCTAACATGATCATAACCATGCTGCTGGACCCAGCAATAGGCTGTTTCATTTGGGGCGCCCTGGAGGGGGAAAGATGAGACCTTTCCCTGCCCCAAGGGACCCAGACCTGGAAGCTGAAAACTTCCAGAATTTAACCACCACCACGCTCACGGCTGCTCTCCACATGCTTGGGCTGATCCTCACCCATGAGGGAACCTATTCTGAAAAACTTCATACCACACACACTACCCATACTCCAAGAGTACTGCCGCATTTAATGAAGTTCAAAGAAGGAGGCAACCAATCTTAGAGGGAAATAGTTTTTCACACACACATATACATATATATATATATATATATATATACATATATGTAACACTGTAGTGCTGTCGTCCCATTGTTCATCGATTTGCTCGAACAGGCACCATAAAGTCTCCATTGTGAGACATGTTGTTGTTACTGTTTTTGGCATGCCAAATATGCCGCGGGTAGCTTGCCAGGTTCTGCCATGCAGGTGGGATATTCTCAGTAGCTTGCCAGGCTCTCTGAGAGGAATAAAGGAATTGAACCCTGGTCAGCCACGTACAAGGAAAATGCCCTACCCGCTGTGCTATTGTTCCAATATATATACATATATATGTATATATGTATATATATAAGCACACAAGGCTCAACCTTTAATGACCTGTTAGTGATCTCTTATAGAAGGGCTTAATAGCCCCTCAGTGAAATACAACAATCTTCACACTCTTTCCTCTAAGGAAACTTTTCTGTAGCATTTTCAGCCATTTTTCATACAAATAATACAAAATATATTGTTTCGGTTCTACTTTGGGGCAGGGGTTGGGATTTCAGATGTAATATGATGGTGGGAAGGTGTAATGGTGGTCGGATTGGTGTTTGAATATTAAATGTAATCAAATATTGTGAACTACTTTATAAAATAAAAACATTTAATTTAAATGTATGGCTTTCTTTTTCCTTCCTTCCTAATTTTCTTCCTTCTTTTTTTCTTCCTTCCTTCTTTCCTTTGATACTTTTCATTGAAAGAAATTTACCTAGAGATGTATCATGGGAGTAAAGAAAAGGAATACATGTTCAAAAAACAACATAGTCTTCTTCAGAGTAGAAAAAGCAGAGGAGAAAGATACACATGTTCAAGAGAGAACATACACCTCTCCAGAGAAGAAAAAAATCCTATAATATAGCACTGTACTGTAGTACTGTCGTAGCACTGTCATCCCGTTGTTCAACAATTTGTTCAGGCAGGCACCAGTAACATCTCCATTGTGAGACTTGTTGTTACTTATTTTGGCATATTGAATACGCCACGGGTAGCTTGCCAGACTCTGCCATGCGGGCAACATACTCTTGGTAGCTTGCTTGGCTTTCCGAGAGGGATGGAGGAATTGAACCCGGGTCAGCCACATGCAAGACAAATGCCCTACCAGCTGTGCTATCACTCCAGCCCTATAATATAAGGTTTCACAAAAGAAATTTAGGCTATGCAGACGAATTGAACAAACATACACATGTCATGTCTGAGACCCTCAGTTCAACTTATTGTACCATATTCCTGTGCAGGACTACTAATTTTCACCCCAGCAGTGCCGTGAGCACCATCATTAGGCTCAGGCACTGAACCATTAAATTTTTAGTAGTTGGTCAGAAATTGCAAGGAGTGATTCCTAAGAGTCCCCAGGTCTTCCCCTTATAAATGCTGATGTGGCCCCTATAGAAAGAAAGACATCCATAGAAACTGTCTTGAACAATTCTAGACATTGAATTTATAGGGCATTTTTTTTAATTAGCCAATATAAACACACTGAGGGAATTAAAGGAAAATATGTTAAAGAAGTAAAAAGTAAGATGAAGAGGATCTCTCACCAAATGGGAGCTATTAATATATAAAAATAACTTTGAAAGATAGAAATTTTCGAGAATTAAAATTAAATAAGGAATGAAAAATTCACTAGAAGGGTTTGGCAACAGATTTGAGCAACGATGAAACCTGAGAACAGACCCATTTAGATTATGCAGTGTGAGGGACAGAGATAAAATGTAGTGGGTAGAGTACTTATCTTACACCCAGCCAGACCTGAGTTTGTTGCCTGGCACCACATATGGTCCAGAATCCATGAGCACCAAATGCAGAGCCACGAGTAAGCCCTGAGCACCACCAAGTAAGGCTCCAAAACCAAAAAGAAAAAATAAGGTTATTCAGTATGGATAATTTTTGTAAATGCTCTATTTTTAAGGTGGTGGAGAAAATCCCCATTCCTAAGTATTAGCTGCCATAGTGACATTAAACAAAACCTTAGGCAATCTGAAAAGAGTACACAATTTATTATAATGATGATCCAATACTGGCTCATAGTCATTTGTCAAGAGTGATAAATGCACTTCACTTATATAAGATATTAATAATATAGAATTATTGTTACGGTGTATATTAGAAAAATAAATTAAAAATAACAAGGACGAAAGAATAGTCTTAACAATTGCGGGACACCATCAGTTATATCAACGTACACGCAACTCTAGTCCCAGATGAGAAGAATAAAGTTTTATAAAAATAACTAAAAGAAATAAAATTAAATTAAATTTGGACCAGAGAGATAGTGCAGTGAGTACTTTCCTTATATGCGACTGACCCAGGTTTAATTCTTGACACCACATATGGTTCCCTGAGTACTACCAAGTGTGATCCCCTGAGTACAGGGCTGAAAGCAAACACTTCAGGTGTGGCCCAAAAACAAAACTAAAAAAATAATTATAGAATAGGACGCGAGGGTGCTCTTGGGAAGGTGGGTGGCACCGGTCCCGCCTGCCACCAAGATGTGATCCCGGGGGCCACACGTGTTTGCGGCCTCTCCGCAGCTGCACGAGCGTGACTCCAGATGCCAACTAAATTTTTTGGCATGGGTAGCTCCTAGCAGAATGTCTCCAGACTGAGAACTAAGCCACGGCCCCATGCCCGCCCAGGAGGGGAAAGATATTTCTCTCTCTTGCCTCTTCCTTGCCGGGGGTGAAAGGCGTGGTGACCGCCATATTATGACAACCACAGATGGGGTTTACAAGCTTGCAATGATCCAATACCTGGAAGAAATCTCCCTGGACTTAGTTGCTAAAGTACAGAAATCCAAAACCTCGCTGCCACTACCGCGGCTGCGCAACCTTATATCCCTTCTCAACAGGTCTGACTCTAGTGGGGTACTCCTAACAATAATAGTGAGGTTTGTGTTAAAATATTGAATGTAACCAAAGTAAATAAAAAGTGAAGTGAAATTTATCAGTTACAAGGCGGGGGTGGGGGCGGGATGGGATGTGTACTGTTTTTTTTTTTTTGGTGGTGGGATATGGGCACTGGTGAAGGGATGATTGTTTCAGCATTGTATAACTGAGACTGAAGCCTGAAAGCATTGTAATTTTCCACATGGTGATTCAATAAAAAAAAATTAAAAAAATAAATGTCTTATTCATAAAAAAAGTAATTATAATCATAAAAACCTCTACTTCTCTTCATTTATCTTGCAAGATGTCCAAATAGGCAGAATCTTGGTCAGCACACTCCTGTATTCACAGTAAAATCTAAACTAATGTTTGAATTTTTCATAGAATCTTGCTTAAGAGATCTTATTAAGCAGGATACATGGCAGTTTTCTGATGTTGAGAAGAACCTGCAATTCCTTTCCTAACAGAAAAGCCTCTGAAGAGCGACAATTTCCAGTGTGAAAGTGGACTTTAAAGTGTCATGCTTATTAAGTGGATGGACAGATCCAAATAGCAGAGAACAGGTGTCTAATTAAAGAAACTATGGCACATCTCCACACTCTCTGACAAGCCTCATGCATGAAGGAACAGGCAGAGGAACCCAGGTGTGCAGGACCCAGGGCTGAGATCTCCAAGCCTGCTTGGATTGGGACTGGGCCTCCTCCACCCAGATACCCCATTTTCCACTAGCTAGGCAGTCACACCCACAAACTGTCCCCAGCGCCATGTAATCCCACTAACGGCCAAGATCCAGAGACTATAAAACAAAACACCCGGAAGTGTGTGGCCACAAATGAGGCCTCTTATAATCTAGTTCTACCTCTCAGAGAACCAGGCAAGCTACCAAGAGTAATCCTGCCTGCATGGCAGAACCTGGCAAGCTCCCCGTGGTGTATTCGATATTCCAAAAACAGTAACAATGATGGGTTTCATTCCCCTGACCCTGATAGAGCCTTCAATGCAACACCATTGGGAAGGATGAGTAAAGAGAAGCTGCTAAAATCTCAGGGCTAGGATGAATGGAGACGTTACTGGCACCTGTTTGAGCAAATCACTGAACATGGGATGGCAGTGATACAGTGATACAGGTATGGCACTTCTACAATCTACGCAATAGAATACTATGTAGTTGTTAGAAAAGATGAAGTCATGAAATTTGCTTATAAGTAGATGGTCATGGAGAGTATCATGCTAAGTTAAATGAGTCAGGAAGAGAGGGACAGACATGAAAGCTTATAACTCTCTCACAGTTATTCAATAAAATTTAAAAAATAGAGATAGGGACAGATATAGAATGACTGCACTCATTTGTGAAATATAAAATATCATAAGGGGCTGGAGCAATAGTATAGCTGGTAAGGTGTTTGTCTTGCATGTGATGGACCTGCATTTGATTCCCAGAATCCCATATGGTCCCCCAAATACCGCCAGGAGTAATTCCTGAGTGCAAAAGCCAGGAATAACTCCTGTGCCAAAACTAAAAACAAAAATAAAAAATAAAATAAAATAACATAATATGAGACTAATACCCAAGGGCTGTAGACACAAGGGTCAGGAAGATTGCTCCATGTTTAGAAGCCTGATTTATGAACTGGGAAAGAAGGCAGCTGGGATAGAGAAGAGATCACTTAGTCAATGATGGTTGGAGGGATAGCTCAGGATGGGAATTGTGTGCTGAAAGTAGACAAAGGACCTTTAATCCACTTTGATCTGACTTTTGTGGAATATTGCTCCATAGTTGGAAGCCTTCCTCATGGGCTGGGGGAGAAGGCACCTGGAATAGAGAAGGGAATCCAAAGTCAATGATGGTTGGGGGGATTGTTCGGGATGAGAGATGTGTGCTGAAAGTGAATAAAGGACCAAATGTGATAGCCTCTCAGTATCTATACTGCAAACCATAATGCCGCCAAATAGAAAGAGAGACTATGGGGGAAATTGTCTGTCATAGAGACAGGGGTAGGGTTGAGGTGAGGGGGGATACTGGGAACATTGGTGGTGGAGAATGTGCACTGGTTGCACTCAATCATTGTATGACTGAAACTCAAACATGAAAGCTTTGTAACTGTATCTCATGGTGATTCAGTACAAGAAAAAAAAATTTTTTTAAAGTAGACAAAGGACCAAACATGATGGCTTCTCAGTATCTGTATTATAAACCATAATACTCAAAAGTAGAGGGTACAAAGGAAGTAGTCTTCCATACAGGCAGGAGGTGGGGTTGGTTGGGGGTGGTGAGAGGGATACTGGGGACATTGGTGGTGGAAAATGTACACTGGAAGAGGGATGGGTGTCTATAATTGTATGACTTAAACTCAATCATGAAAGCTTTGTAACTGTATCTCATGGTGATTCAATTTAAAAAAAAAAGTAAATAAAAAATAAAGTGCTTAACCCTGTCATGGGAAATAAACCAAAGCTAGAAAAAGCTTCTAAGTTACACACCCATCAGTCCAATTTCTTAAACCTGAATGGGGGATGAGAGATCGCAAGATATACAAGGGTCAGAATCAACAACAGGCATCATCTCAGTGGCTTCTTTCAACTTTTCCAGGGGACAGAGTTTCAGATCACTCTTGTTAGAGTATAAAGTCAACTCCCAAGGTGAGCTCCCTGTACCCGAAGCTAATAGCAGATCAAACTTATACCTGAGCTATACTTGCTTAGCCCAAAGAGACAGATATGTTTTCTCCCAGTCCATGGTTGACTGTTGGTAAGTAGCCCACAACCTTTCCAGCCCTGACCCCTGACCCGTGACACACACAAACACACACACACACACACACACACACACACGCACGCACGCGCGCACATGCACGCGCACACACACACATTAGCATAGGCGTTACAGAGGGAGAACTGGGAACATTTGGAAGTCTGAAATTCTCTTCACAGGGTATCCAGGCAGGAGAGTGCCAGAAGCAGACACACCTATGGCTAAGATCAGAAGAGATTCTATTGAATATCTCTGGGAGAGGCGCTCAGGTTGCAAGAGGAAAGGAAACAGTGAGGGATTTCATACTCAAGACAGTCCTTTCCATATGAAGAAGACATTGAAGGGAACTTCAACAGTTCCGATCTATTCCTCTCACCCGCCAAAGGTCCTAGAAGATGAAACAGGTTTTCAAAGCAAGAACTACAGCTTCTCCTAGTACAAAGATAAAGTCAATAAAAGAACAGAAGTAAAAGAAAAAAAAACACAAAAACAAATTCAAATGAACAAACAAAAAATAAGCAGGGTCAGAGAGGTAGTATAGGGGTTAAGGTGCTTGCCTACCTCTCAAACAACCCAGGCTCAATCCTTACTACCACATATGGCTCCCTTAAAACTCGAAAAAAGTGTTCCATGAACATGCAGTTAGCTCCAAGCAAGCACTGTTGGTGTGACCCCAAAACCAAAAGGAAAAAAGAAGCAGAAGGTAATTCAGTATTCAGTGGCATAATGAATGACAAGAAATCAAATCTAAATGTCATGGAGATAACAAAATACAAATTTAAAATAAGTATCATAATGAAATTTTTAAAATATATCAAACACAAGCTATCACAGAATTAAAAAGTTATAAAATAAGAAAGGGAATTCAGGAGCAGAGGGAATTCATCATCAAAGGAATGAAATATAAAGCATTCAAGCTATAAAATATTCAAAACAGATATGCTGGGTATGAAAAACACAATAAATTAGATGAAAACCCTCATGGAAAACACTACAAATATACTCCATCTGGCAGAGGAAAGAATAATTAAAATTTAAGCTAGAACTCTAGTAATAAAAGGTAGAGTGAAATAAGATTTAGTATAAAGAAACTTAGAGTATCATCAGATTACATTTAAAGAGCAAACATCAGGATAATGGGTCTACCAGAAAGTAAAGAAAGAGAGGGTAACAAAGAGATGTCAAAGAAATAGTAGCAGAGGACATCCCCCAAATAAGGAAAAAATTAGCCCAAGTAAAATAGGAAATGAATAGAATATCCAAGTTCCCAAATATAAAAATAATATATCATTGATAAATTAGTAAATATCAATGATAAAATATTAAAGGCCAAATACAAGAAGTAGGAAAAGTATAACATACAAAAACCATGCAAATCAGACTATCCCCATATTCTCAATAAAAACTTAATAAGCAAGTAGTGACTATAGAAAAATGCTCACAATACTAAAAGAAAAAGTCCTTCATCAATTATTATATTTAATAATAGTTGTGAGAGTGGCCATCCCTGTCTTGTGCTTCATCTGGTATAAAAAACTTCAGGTCTATGCCATTTGGTATGATTTTTGCTGTGGGTTTGTTGTATATAGCCTTTATTATGTTGAGATGAACTTCTTCTTATTGTCATTTTGTTGAGGATTTTTATCAAAAATCAATGTTTATTCTTGTCAAAAGCATTCTTTGTATCATTTGATAAGACCATATGATGTCCATTCACACTATTATTTCTCAACATAATAGTCCCAGATATAGCACGAGGCTGAAAGTAAGGGACTCAAATTTGAAAATAAGTCATGCTTTCAAACAATTTTAGAGCTGTAGAGCCATCACCCCAACCCAGTTTTTTTAATTTTTTAAATTTTATTTTCATAAAGCCGTTCACAATAATTTATTACATTCAATATTCCAATACCAAATTCCCACCACCATTACACCTTTCCACCAATAATATTTCTAATTCTTCCACCACCATCCAACCTTGTCCCAAAGGCAGATGGTAAATAATTTATTTTGTATTGCTTGTTATGAATATTTTGATCAAGATCGGTTGCCTTCTACCTTACACCACAGCAAATGTGGTGTGTTACTCTTGGTATATCAGTGGCATAAAGCACGACATGTCACATGGCTGCCAATTCTAAAATTTTAATTAGGATGCTAGAGCTAGAGTTAAATTTTAAACTGGATGGTGATTTGGGGGTGATTTGGTGATGGTAATTTGGCAGAGGGACACACCTGTCCCACTCCGAGGCTCCCCAGTGAAGTCAGCCTGGCTCAGGCTGAGGAGACATCTCTGCAATGTGCTGCTTTCTTCTGAGATTTATTTTTGAGTCTCTGGATCATGGCTGCTAATGCACTTATATGGTGCCCAGAGGCAGTTTGTGGCTAGACACAACCACCAGGGACCCGGAAGCACAGGAAGATGAGAGGGGGGGCCGTTGCGAACCCAGAGATTTCAGTCACGGTTCCACATACATGGTTTTTTCAGCTGGCTCATTACATGGGGAAGCTCAGGATGAGTCTGTGAAGGTCAGACATGAGCATGGCAGCAATTAGGTTCTGGAGGTTTGCATCTGCCAGGGTTCTTTTGGGGCAGGTGGAAGGACACATGTGCCCACTCTGAGGCTCACTGATGAAGTCAGCCTGGCAGGGGGTGAGGAGACATCTCTGCAGTGTGTAACTCTCTTTCAAAATTTATTTGTGAGTCCACAACCCAGTTTTATCATATTTTTTTATCCCCCCCAAAGTCACCCTATACTAAATAATACTTAATCTCTCCACACCCCACCCTCAGTTGCCAATAATCTGTGTTATGTTACTGTGAATTTTCCTGTTTGGGACATTATGTATATATATATGTATATGTATATATATATATTTGATATATAGGGCTAGAGCGATAGCGCAGCAGTAGGGCGTTCGCCTTTCACGCAGCCGACCCGTGTTTGATTCCTCTGCCCTCTCGGAGAGCCCGGCAAGCTACCGAGATTATCCCGCCTGCACGGCAGAGCCTGGCAAGCTACCCGTGGCATATTGGATATGCCAAAAACAGTAACAATAAGTCTCACATTGAGAGAAGTTACTGGTGCCTGCTCGAACAAATCGATGAACAACGGGATGACAGTGACCGTGACTAACTATATTTGATATATACAAACATACATCAAAGATGTTTTAACAGTTCTGAATTCTTGTTCCATCATGGGATTAATACCCTATTAAAGATCTTCTAAGCCAGAACACTCTGTAGAAGAGGAAGAATGGGTATTGGAACAAGGTGTCTAAAGGGAAGTTGAAAATTACTAACACCTAAACTAATGCAGTGAAATATTAGTGAAAGGGTCAGTAAGAAGGATATAACTCCAAACTGTGCTTCCTATGCCATTGATAATTGGTTCTTGTACCTACAGCAGAGCCTGGCAAGCTACCCGTGGCATACTTGATATGCTAAAAACAGTAACAATGGCAGTCCTCATTCCCCTGACCCTGAAATAGCCCACAATACCACATTGGGCTACACTAGCATGCTACAGGGATGAATGGAGATGTTACTGGCACCCGAGTGAAGACGTTATTGGCGCCTTCTTGAGCAAATCAATGAACAACGGGATGACAGTGATACAGTAATACAGTGATATATATAATTATCTGTAAAACAGCAAAAACAAAAGTTGTTAAATCATCATTACTTGCAGACAACATTAATGATATAAATGGAAGCCCCAAAGACTCCACAAGAAACTCTATTAGAAACAATAAACCAATGTAGCAAAGTGACATTATGAAATTCAGTATAGATAAGACTGTTGTGTTTCTATATTCAATGAACTAGAAGAAATAAAAATAAATGCAACTTATAATGGCATAAAAATAAAGTACATAGGAATCAACAAAATGGTAGAGTGAGACTGTGAGCCTATGAATTCAACTGCTGGCACTGTTCCATATCACACAACACAAAAAAGTGTGCTACACACCAGAAAACACAAACATGACCTTGACACTGCAATAGCAACAATCTGATCATATGTTGTATATGTGAGACTCAACATCAAGATAAATAAATTGAAAATATATATCAATGCAGTAATTAGTGAAGGAATTTATACAGAGGCTATACTGAAAGGACAAATAGACTTTGAGGCAAAAATGTTATTAGAGATGAAAAAGATACTCTGGTCATAATGTAATCTATCTAAATTTATACAACATGTATAAATTTACATACATTTACATATAAAAATTTACATATATGTTATGTATATAAATATTTGTGTGTCTATATATACACCTGATATAAGATCTGTAAAATATTTTAAATATATTTTAAAATATGGCAGAAGTTACTTATAAAATACAACCTAATTAGCATAACTGAAGTGATAAACAATGCAGAGATAATAGTTAGCAACATCAACAGCTCATTTTCAATAATAGAGAAACTATGTAGAAGATCAACCAGAAAATAAAATGTTTTAACAAAACTATAAACAACTTTACCTAGAAGACGTCCATAAAATATTTTATTCAATGGAATACTGAATACCTGAAAATACCCTTCAATTTTTTTCTCAGGGTCGGGTAGAACACCACACAACTGGGCCTTCTTCTGGTTCTATGCTCATGGAATAACACCATATGTTGTATTAAGGATTGAACTGAGTTGATCATATGCAAAATAACCACTCTGCCTACTGTACTATATCTCAGATCATACACACTCTCTAACATATACATAGAATATATTGCATAGGAGATAATTTTCTAACAGGCCATAAAAGAAGTCTTGATACACTGAAATCCTACAAAGTCTCCTTTTCAACCACAATGGAATGACATTATAAATCAAGGCCAGAGAAATGCCTTAATAGATTAAGTACTTTTTTTTTGTATACAAAATGCCCAGTTTCAATCTTCAGAACCACACAGTAGTTTAAATATCTCCAGTAATGATACTTGAGTATTGAGCCTAGGATAGACCTTAAGCACCACCTTGTTTAGGTAGAGAGGAGAGAAACAGGAAGAGAGTAATGAAGGAGGAATTTGGTGGCAGAATGATAGTACAGCAGATAGGGCATTTGCCTTGCATGTGTCTGAACTAGACTTTCCAAGATAAAACAACACATTCAAACACTGAAAATTACGAGTGAGAGGACATCAGTGAAACCATACAGAATTAAATATGGTTGACTATAAGGGCATGCTGCAGCAATTGTACAAACTAGATAATGTACATGAAATATAAAAATTCCCACAAAGATACAAACTAGTGAAACTCATTAAAAAGAGAAACTTCAAATAAAGCTTTAAAAAATAAACAGATTTAGTAATAGTAAAATTAACAATGATCATAAAATACTGCTGTTGCTAATATTAAATAACAACCCGCAGAGAATAAAAAGGAACCAGATGAAGTATATAAATATTGCACCAAGTATTGAGATAAAGACTAAGGTCTGAGTCTTAATGCTCCATGACAAGGATAATAATAATAAACTAAATGGCATTTCATTTTTGAATGATGAAAATGTACTTAAGCTTTACTATGGTGTGCCTAAAATTTTAGAAATATTAATCACTGAATTTATATAAAATATTGATATAGAGAGAGTATGAGGAATATTGTCTGCCATGGAGGCAGTGGAAGGGTGGGGAAGATTGGGATATACTGGGGATATTGGTGGTGGGGAATGTGCACAGGTGGAGGGATGGGTGTTTGATTATTGTGTGATTGTAACTCAGACATGAAAACTTGTAAGTATATCTCATGGTGAATCAATAAAATTTAAAAAAAATAAAAATATTGATATATCTATTTCACAAACAAAACATGGATATCTAACAAACGGTCCTGGTGCCATGGTGCTGGAATTGAACCCAAGATGTTCAGGTGGGTTGTACCTGGGATCAATATCAAGTGCCTTATTCACTATAAAATCATTTTGTGCAATTACTAGAAGACAAATTTTCTGTTATTAAACTGGTATACATTTGGCTTAAGCATAGATCTCTATAAAGAAAACCTTTTGAAAGTAGATTTGTGTTAGACCAGTTAATTACATTTTTAATTCTACTCATTTAGTGTAAAAATCTTTAAACTGATTGTACTAAGTTCTACTTCTAGCACCAAATATGCCATTAATTTTCCTACATAATATGTTGGTCAAATCACATTTACTTCTCTATTCCCTCATTTCTGTTATTTTTAATCAAAAAAGCAAAACCAAGAGTCATAAGTCTTCCTAATTCAACATTCTATTTTACTTCACTTATTAAAAAATTTTTTAAGTTCACAATCTATGCAACAGACATTTCACTACATACTTATGACTGTGACATAAAACAAAAATAAAATACATATTCTAGCAGTAGGAAACAAATAATGATATATTGCAAAGAAAAAAATCAGTAATTTGATGGAACGCCTGGCAGACAATCAACATTTGGCAAAAGCCTTACTAAGGAGATGGCATTTGTCTGAAATTTAAATCATAAAAAGGAATCAGCCATGTGAAACATTGAGAGGAAATGCTAAGGTTGTTTCTGACAGAAGAAACAGCAATTGTAAGACCCTGAGGCGGGAAGAAGCTTGAAAAATGATAGAGAGCAAAGCAGGATAAAGCAGCCAGTGTGATTGGAGAGGGTGTGCAAAGGACAGTGTAGTACTGGAAAAACAGAAGAGATCAGAGAATTGGTTAGGAGTAAGATCACGAAAAAACTCTTTGAGGAACATGTACATATTTGGATGTTATGTAGGCTGCAATTGGAAATCATTAAGATGGTATAAGAACGGGTCTCATGAGATCATTTTCTTATATTTTTTAAATCTTTACTCAGACTGCTGTGTAAAAGAAAATGTCTGTTGGAAGGAAAAGAACAGAAGAGGCAAACAGAACATGGAAACTACTAATAATTAGCAACACGTGAACTTTTAGAATATTATATGCTTAACCTGATGACCAAAATTGGCTAATATAACTTTCTAAAGGGATATAATTATTCAAGATGCAATATGTAATGGTCAAGAATCCAACTGAGTAATACAAAGTAAAATTGCATTACATATGAAACATTTATATGACTCACAAAGGGACTAGATTAATAGTCACATTGAACTGTCTTTTAAATTTTGTGTATGTAACCAAACTCAGAAATACAAATACAGAATATTATGATGTAAAGTTTTATGTTTCTAATGTTTTTACATTTTAGACTCGGGAACAAAAATAATCAACAGTGGTACAATTTATCAGTCATTTTGTAATATGTAAATATCACTGACTAAAGACTATAACCCTTATGTTGTTTAATGTTTTACTAAACATGCAATTAGAATGAGAAGAAACGATTGGCCCAGCTGGCATCTTTAGACATACTGAAACTCAACTGGCATTAGCCAGAATTTCACCTGCTGTCAACAAAATTCTCCACAGATAAATTCCAGTTGTCTGCAAGATTAACTTTTTAAAGAAAAACTATATCCCCAAAATGCTTTAAGTTTTACAGTAATAGAATTTTTTAATTGTTTTTTGGCTATAGTTGGATGGGCTCAGGTCTTACTTGTGGCTCTTCACTCAGAGATTATTCCTGGAGGAGCTTGGGGGACCATATGGAGTGCCAGGGATCAAACCTGGGCCAGACACATGCAATGCAAACACCTTGCCTATTATACCCTCTCACAAACTCATTTTTTAAAGACCTAATTTATTATTGGCATCAAAAATATCTACCAGAGCTGAAGAGATTAAACAGCAGGTAGGGCACTGTCCTGTAGGACTGCATATATAAATATATATAGATACATATATATACACACATATATATATGTATGTATATACACACATATATGTGTATATATATTCACTTACACTGTATCACTGTCATCTGTTATTCATTGATTTGCTCGAGTGGGCGCCAGTAACGTCTCCATTTGTCCTAGCCCTGAGATTTTAGCAGCCTCTCTTTATTCATCCTTCTCAATGGTGCCTCACTGGAGGCTCTTTCAGGGTCAGGGGAATGAGATCCATCATTGTTACTGTTTTTGGTATATCCAATATGCCATGGGGAGCTTGCCAGGCTCTGCCGTATGGGCAGGATTGCTCTCGATAGTTTGCCTCGTTCTCTGAGAGGGAGAGCTAAACTATAAGAGGTCATGCTGGCTCATTCGCGGCCACACACTTCCAGGAGCTTTGTTTTATAGTCTCTGGATCTTGGCCATTGAAGGGATTGCATGGCGCAGTTTGTAGGTGTGACTGCCTAGCTACTGCAAAATGGGGGATCTGGGTGAAGGAAGCACAGTCTTGATCTGAGCAGGCTTGGGGATCTCAGACCCAGGTCCCGTACACCTGGGTTCCTCTGCCGGCTCTTACATGCATGAGGCTTGTCTGAGCATGTGAAGAGTGGCCTCGAGCATGGCTTTAGTTGGGTTCTGGAGGTCTTTGGCTGTCGGGGCTCTGCTCGAGGTGGGAAGGGAAATTCAACCCGCTCTCCTCCCAGGGGCCCTGGTGAAGACAGCCACGTATGGGGGCAGGAGACTTTTCTTTAATTCTAAAAATAAATAATTACACAAAATACCAGAAAAATATTTAAAATAAACTGACTGAAAATGTAAATGCATGGCCGAAGAGATAGTACAGAGGGGAATGTACTTGCCTCACATGCAGTAAACCAGGGTTTACTTCCAGCATCTCACATGGTGTCCTGAGTACAGATCCAGGAATAACCACTGAGCATTGCTGTGTGTAGCCCAATACAAACCAAAACAAAACATTTAAATGGAGAACCAGAAAGATAGTTCAAGAGACTGAACACATGTTTTGTACACAGGAGGCCCACGTTCTATGCCTGGTACCCTGGACACTGCTAGGAGCAGCTCCTTAGCAATGCTGGGTGGTCCCTCAAACAAACAACACAACAAAAAGTAAATTGAGGTGCCAGAGAGATTACAGGGGTTAGGGCACTTGCCTTGCCATTGGTCAACCTCAGCACCACCTGAGAACCACTATGAGTGATCCTTACGCCCAGAGTATATTACAGTAATATAGACACTACATATACAAATAAGATTATATAGCCTTTATGTCTGCAAAAATAAAGATAGCAGTTCCTTTTTAAATCTGATATTTCAATGTGAGATAAAAGAAAAAAATTAGAAAACCCAGAATAGCATCTATCACGTTTTTTTACTCCAAACCTCTAAATTCCACATTTAATAGAAAATCTAACTAACAACCAAGTATTATGCTGGATAGATTTATGTCTTGTTACTGTTTTTGGCATATCGAATATGCCACATGTAGTTTTCCAGACTCTGCCGTGCGGGCCGGATAATCTCCGTAACTTTCTGGGCTTTCCAAGAGGGACGAAGGAATCGAACCAGGGTTGGCCGTGCACAAGGCAAACGCCCTACCTGCTGTGCTATTACTCCAGTTCTTGAATTACCATAAGATATAAAATTAAATTTCTTTATTAATCAACATGCTAATTGTCATGATAATTTTGCAATACATACAAAAAACTTTATAATTATTTTATATACCTTAAGTGATGGCCTGGAGCAATAGCACACTGTGGCATATTCAATATGCCAAAAACAATAACAACAAGTCTCACAATGGAGACATTACTGGCGCCAACTCAAGAAAATTGCTGAACAATGGAATGACAGTGCTATAGTGCAGGTTTATTTCAGAAAGAAAAAAAACTGATCCTGTTGAAGATAATTAGATCTGTAATTAAATCTAATAATTTCTCAGTAATTCTGTATTTTATTTATTTATTTTTGTTTTTTTGTAGCACACCTTGTGATGCTCAGGTGTTACTCCTGGCTCTGCAAGTAGGGAACACTCCTGGGGCCTTGGGGACTATTTGGGATGCCAGGTATTGTGTGCCTGGTAAGCAGCCTATCAACTGTACTAACCTTCCAGCACCAAACTCTGTATTTAAAAATTCAAGATTAGAGACAGAAAGATAGTGAAGCAGGTAAAATACTTGTCTTGCATGCAGCCAGCCCAGGTTCAATTTCCAGAATCACATATTATCTCCTGAGCACTTCAAAGATTGATCTCTGAGCACAGGATGAAGAGTAATTCATGAGCACTATCTATTATGACCCACAAACAAACAAACATTAAAGTAAATTAAATGCAAAATTATAGCTAAAATTTAAAAAGTAGGAATATGTATTCTGATGTAAGTCACCAATTATGTAATATAACTCAGTGGGAAAGGATTCTGTAAAACTTGCTGAATCAAAAGCTAAACTTCATTTTCACCAGGAGTTAAAATGCCTGGTGAACTTCAATTCAGTATTCAAAGAATGAAGCATCATGTTTCCATATACACAAAGAACAACAAAACAGCATGGAACCTTTGATGGCAGTACCACTAAATAAATATATGTTCAAACTGGAATGCTGCCAAGTATTCTTTTTGTGAGAATTAATATGACTGTCATTGAGTCTGACAAAAAAATTAAGCCAATATAATAGCCTATTGAATTTCACAAATTTGGGGTAATTGTAACATGCTAAAACTACTTAGTTTTGTGAAGCTGACCACAGAGAGTTCTTGAACATTTTATAGAAATTAGTAACATTTTATAGAAATTTGTGTAACAAGGTTACACAGAGTAAGAATTTGTCCCTTTTTTATCTCCTTTACTCAGTCTGGTGAATGACTCTAAACTCAAGGTCCTGTTCAAAAGTTGTTCTTTATTTGTGAAAGTGATTGTCCTTATACCACCATTTATCTCTCTAACACACACCACCATCATGCCTCCCTGCCCACACGAGTGTCCTGGTACCACCATCTTTCAAGATCAAAAACATACATACAAAGGTACTCACATAAGATTAACAGTAGCACTGCACTGTAGCACTGCCATCCCGTTGTTCATCGATTTACTTGAGCAGGCGCCAGTAGCGCATCCATTCGTCTCTGTCGCGTGCTAGTATAGCCCAATGGTGTCTGCTCACTCCAGGAACACAAAGTGAGGCTTGTTATTGTTACTGTTTTTGGCAAGATTAACAGTAGATCTATAAAATAAAATTCTAAGAACCTAATGAGAATGGGTGAAGATAAATAAATCATTCCATGAAAGGAATGCCTCACTAGGAATACCCTATTCAGCAAGTCTGCAAGTTTCCAGCAGATTTGTGAGAATTATGCAAGGTTTTATGTACGTTGGCTCAGTAATTTTATTGTCTTGAAGCCAGTTTTTTCAAGAAACATTAAAAGAACTTTGAATGACCAGATAAACTTTACAAACAAGCATGTTTAATACAAATCTTTCTAAAGGTCTGTAGCCTAAACATACCAGGAGACACACCTGAATAATTAGGGTAAATACAGGCTCAAAGTTAAAAGCTATAAAAACTATTTCAAGGAGACAATTCCCTAAAGACACTGGGCTGGCCATACTTATATTAGGCAACGTAGTCTTCAAATTTAAAATGACTATAAGGGACAGACAGGAATGGTCATTTCTTAATGATCAGGGAATCTATAAATCAAGAAAATTCACACTTCTAACCATACATGTTGCAACAGGTAGATCACTTGTATCACTTGTCATCCCATCGCTTATCAATTTGCTCAAGCAGGCACCAGTAACATCTCCATTTGCCCCTGTCACGTGCTAGTATAGCCCAATGGTATCTGCTCGCTCCAGGAACATGAAGAGCCTCAAACCGTTTGTTCAGGGTCTTGACAAAGAAGTTTGACCATCTCAGAGGTGGGTGGCCAGGTGTTCTTTTGATGTCCTGTGGAATCCAGTTGGTAACAGCTCAAGTCCAGCAGTCATCTCCAAATTGCATTACGTGTTCGGCCCATCTGATTTTTGACGCCTTGGCAAATGAGACAACGTCCCTGATTCTTGATCAATAAAGGTCTGAACTGCAGATTCCTTCTCTCACTTGAGTGAAATGTGATACTCCAAGCGTAGCTCTTTCGATTCCTCTTGGGGAGAGCCGACAAATAGCGTTCTTATCCTGTTTTCGTAGGGCCCAGGTCTCTGAGGCATATGTTAGTGCAGGAAGAACAGTGGAGTCAAAAAGATGTGCCCAGAGCTGAAGGTTCTTGTTCACCTTGTGGATATGGTTGATTGTGCTGAATCCATGTGAGCAAGCCAGATTCTGGAAAGGATTCAGCACAACTGCCAATAGGTATCACTGTATCACTGTCATCCTGTTGCTCATTGATTTGCTCAAGTGGGCACCAGTAAGGAATCCATTGTGAGACTTGTTACTGTTTTTGGCATATCGAATACCCCACAGGTAGCTTGCCAGGCTCTGTCATGTGTGTAAGATACTGTTGGTAGCTTGCCAGGCTCTCCAAGAGGGGCAGAAGAACCAAACCCCGGTCGGCCATGGGCAAGGCAAATGCCCTACCACTGTGCTATCTCTCAGCCCCATCAATAGGTAGATAATAAAAATATTTCAAAGAACTGCTAATATGAAAGAAAATATTGACAGCAAAACAATAGTAGTAGGACACCGTAACATACCTATATCAATGCTACATAGATCAGTGAGCAAAAACTCAATCAGGAGATACAGGCCTTTTAAGAATAAATGGAAAGATAAAGGTCTAGCAGATATATAAAGTGTCTCTCACTCCCTAATAGTTTAGTGCACATTCTTCTCCAGGGCACACAGGATATTCTCTAAGACAGACTATGTATTTGGTCACAGGTAACACAATGGGAGAACTGATCCACAAAACTGAGTTTGGGGGATGGGTTTAAAAGAAGGGATATTGGAACCTTGGCGGAGTGAGGTGGGTACACAGGTGATGGATGTGACATTGAAATTATGGACAAGGTAAATCATCATTAACAGTGCTGTAAACAGAAGTACCTCAACCAATAAAAAAGTATAAAAAGCAGTATTGTCAATCACAGCACCTAAATAAAACAAATTTTAAGTGATTATACATGTTCATTTGTGTGCTACTTCTCCTCCATAAACTCATTTCCTGTGTTTACAAGGATTTTGTGCCTATCAAGTTTTCCAAGGAATTAACATAGCGTAAGATAACAGAGTTTCCCAAACTTATTTGACCTACTTCTCACTTTCAGGAAAAAAAATCCTTCATTAACACCACCATGCTCCCCCTCTCTCCCAAAACATATAATCTTTAAACAAACTATTAAAAAGTGCCTTCTCCCAAATGCACCCAAAGCTACTACTGTCCTCCGCCCTCAGGATAATTCCAGCACCCTACAGGGGACAGTCTCATTCACTTCAAGAAACATTGACAGTTTAAGAACATTGACTTTAGAGATAGGTATGCCTGCATATAAATTCTGGCTTCTAGCTCTACCATTTACTACATGTTGTGACCTTGAAATATGTACATACTGAAACAGCTATATTAACTTGAAACATAAATATTTCCAATAAATACCTCATACTGTTCCCTAAATGCCTTATAGCATTTCATACCACTAGGCAAACCCCTTTGTCAATTTTCAAACTTACTGCATCTTATTTGTATAGTTATCATAAATTTTTGTTGTTATATTTATTCCATGCATATGTTTATATAGTACATACTGTTGTGTGGCAAATACATATAACAGTGTGTAATTTTAAGGTAGAAAATGTTGATTTAATAGATTAATGTAATATGATTGCTATTGTAAGACATAAGCTCTTCTATCTTGTAATATAATTATCATTTATTTATTGTGGGAATAACTAAAATATAGTATCTTACCAAGTTTTAAGAGTCTTGCCCCCGTGCCTGACTGTCTTCACCAGGGCTCCTTGTAGGAGGGCGGGTTGAGTTTCCCTCCCCGACTGGAGCAGAGCCCTGGCAGCAGAAGACCTCTGGAACTCAGCTATGGCCATGCTTAAGGCCACTCTCCACACATTCGGACGAGACTCATGCATGAAGGATATGGCAGAGGAACCCAGGTGTGCAGGACCCAGGGCTGAGCTCTCCAAGCCTGCTTGAATCAGGACTGGGCCTCTTCCATTCAGATCCCCCATTTTCCAGTAGCTTGGCAGCTACACCCACAAACTACCCCTGGTGCCATGTAATCCCATCAATGGCCAAGATCCAGAGACTATAAAACAAAGCTCCCGGAAGTGGATGTGCAATATCTTATGGCCTAGTTCTCCCTCTCAGAGAACCTGGCAAGGTACCGAGAGCATCCTGTCTGTATGGCAGAGCTTGGCAAGCTCCCCGTGGCATATTCAATATGCCAACTACAGTAACAATGAGGGGTCTCATTCCCCTTATCCTGAAAGAGTCTCCAATGTGGCACTGCTGGGAAGAATGAGTAAAGATGCTGCTAAAATTTCAGGGTTAAGATGAATGGAGACATTACTGGCACCCGCTCTAGCAACTAAATGATCAAGGGAATGTCAGTGATACAGTGATACCAAGTTTTATGATTATAATATGGTTGTCTATATTCACTATATTATGCTCTAGATATATAAGACCTTTTAAATCTACTCAGTGCAAGCTTAAACATCTTTCTTATCTATCCTTTAGCTCCTAGCCACCCTCTCTCCCAATGTACTCTGTTTTGATGAATTTTACTTTTTAAGATTCCACAAATAAGTGTTATATAATATTAACTGCATATCGGGGGCTGGAGTGATAGCACAGCGGGTAGGGCGTTTGCCTTACACGTGGCCGACCCGGGTTCGATTCCCAGCATCCCTTATGGTCCCCTGAGCACCGTCAGGGGTAATTCCTGAGTGCAGAGCCAGGAGTGGCCCCTGTGCATCGCCGGGTGTGACCCAAAAAGCAAAAAAATATATTAACTGCATGTCTTCTTTGAAAATTTGCCTATGTAGTTCCTCTGATAATTTTTATTGCATTAAATTTCATCATTATTTAGCTGTAAGAGTTATTTATATATCTAATATATTAACCACTATCCTTATAAAATATTCTAGTGGTTTTATTTACCAAAATTGAAAACAAACCCTCAATAGTTGTACAGAATTATGAAAGCTCTCAGATAAAAAAAAGCAATCCTGAGAAAGAACAAAGCTGGATGCAACATATATTCTTATTTTAAACTATTCTACAAAGTTATAATAAGCTAAAATCCCAGGTACTAGCATAAAGAAAAAAATAAGAAAATATAGAATAGAATAGAAATGAAATACCAGAATTAAATCCCTGAATATACAATTACAAATGTTGAACAGGAAATTCAAGAATGTGCAAGAGAAAGAGTTGCTTTCAACAAATGGGTGTTAGGAAAAATAGATGCAAAAACTGGAATGCAAGAAATTAAATTGGACTCAGTGTACCCCTTACAAAAATCACCTCAAAATAGATAAGGAATTTAAACATGAGTTCTAAACCACATCACTTCTAAATAAAATAACAAAAATAAATGAAAATATTAGCAAATAAGCTCCTGGACATTGGTCTTGGCAATTTCTTGGGTATGACAACAGAAGCTCAAACAATGAAAGTAAAAGTTAAAAGAGAGACCCCCAAAATTCTAAAAGAAAACCATGAAATTAAAGTCAACTCACAAAATGAGAAAAAAAATTGCAAATCATATAGCTGACAGAGCTAAAGTCCCTTGTTTTGTTTTTGTTTTCTTTTCTGCTTTTTGGATCACACCCAGCAATGCTCAAGGGTTACTCCTGGCTCTGCACTCATGAATTATTCCTGGCGGTGCTTGGGGAACCATACAGGATGCTGGAGATTGAACCTGGATCGGCTGTGTGCAAGGCAAACGCCCTACCCATTGTACTACCATTTGGACCTCCCTTATTTTTTTAAACATTAGATTGAACTTACTCCAGTTTTTCACATTTTTTATACCTAATATAATCTCCATAATCTAATATAATCTTCGTGGCCACGCGACCTCTTATAGCTTAGTTCTCCCTCTTAGAGAACCTAGCAAGGTACCGAGAGCATTCTGCCCACATGGCAGAGCCTGGCAAAGTCTCTGTGGTGTATTCAATATGCCAAATACAGTAACAATGATGGGTCTCATTCCCTAACCCTGAAAGAGCCTCCAATGCAGCACTGTTGGGAAAGATGAGTAAAGAGAATCTGCTAAAATCTCAGGGCTAGGACAAATGGAGACATTATTGGTGCATGATCGAGCAAATCGTTGATCAACGGGATGAAAGTGATGATGAGTGATGATGATAATCTCCATCCCATGATGCCCAAGTAATTAAAAATAATTCATATAGCAAAATGGTTTTAAAATTATTCATTTTATGTGACAGAAGTTAGCTTACTGTTTACTGAAATGGAATATTCTATTTTTGGATATTGTAAAATATGTTTGTAAATCCCATTGTTGACATATATTTAAGAAATATTCACGTTTTCATTACTTCAAATGTTGCTCTGAGAAATCTAGTAATTATATTTCATAAACATATATTTAAATTTCTGTTGTGTGTATATATATGGATATATGGATACATTGTGTTATATATACATGGGGATATGAATAGCTTTGTTCAAATTAGTAGTTATTGCCATAATTTTCACAAAAGGCTATACCTCTTTACTCTGATACTAATAGTGTAGGTATATTTTAGTCACTTTATTTATTCACTCATTAACGCTTGATATAATTATTCCCTCCCCACCCTCAGGCAGGCAGACCATACTTTAATTCGCTTATACATATATGGGCATGGAAAGCATCATACCGACTGAAATAAGTCAGAAGAACTGGGACAGACATTAGACTCATTTGTGGAATATTAAAAAAAATCATAATATGAGACTAATATCCAAGGACAGTAGAAACAAGTGCCAGGAAGATTGTCCATGGCTGGAGACCTTCTTCAAGTGCTAGAGGGAAGGCAGTTAGGATAGAGAAGGGACCACTGTGACCAAGATAGTTTAAATGAACACTCTGGGTAAGAACTACATACTAAAAATAGGTAAAGAAACAAACATGATAACCTTTCAGTATCTGTACTGTAAACCATAATGCCCAAAAGTGCCTGTGGAGAGGGGGGGGGATGTAGAAGAAGAAAGAGAGTAAAGGAGGAAAAAGGAGGAAAAAGCAGGAAGAAGAAAAAAAGGAGGAGGGGGAGGAGGGGAAGGGGAGGAAGAGAATGAAAAAATGGAGGAAGTGGAGGAGGAAGAAGAAGGAAGAAGAAAGAAGAAGGAAGAAAAAGAAAGAAGGAAGAAAGAGAAGAAAGGAGAAGGAGGAGGAGGAGAAGGAGAAAGAAAAAGAGATGGAGAAAGAGAAGGAGGAGAAGAAAGAGAAGAAAGAAAAAGAAGAATAAGAAGGAGGAGGAGAAGAAGAAGGAGAATAAGAAAAGAAGAAGGAAACGGAGAAGAAGAATCCCTTCTATAGAAACAATCTGGGGGAAGGGTGGTGGGAAGGAAACTGGGGACATTGGTGGTGGGAAATGTACACTGGTGGAGGGACAGATGTTGAAACTCTATATTACTGAAACCAAACTTGACCATGAACAGCTTTCTAACTCTGCATCACATATTGATGAAAGCTTGTAACTATCTTGCAGTGATTCAATAAAATTTAAAAAATAAATATCATCATCATCATCATCATCATCATCATCATCGAATTTTTCGAGCAGTTTCAATAATGTCTCCATTCGTCCAAGCCTTGAGATTTTATAAGCCTCTCTCTACTCGTCCTCACAACAATGCCATACTGGAGGCTCTTACAGGGTCAGGGGAATGAGACCCAGCTTGTTACTGGTTTTGGCATATTAATACACCATGGGGACCTTGTGAGGCTCTCCCATGTGGGCAGGAAACTCCCAGTAGTTTGCCAGGTTCTCCCAGAGGGAGAAGTAGGCTATAAGATATCGCACGGCCACAAAGCAACTGTGTGCTTCTGGGAGCTTGCTTTTAAGTTTCAAGATGCTGGCCGTTGACAGGATTACACGGTGCCGGGGACAGTCCCTGGGTGTGACTGCCTAGCTACTGGGAAATGGGAAATCTGGGCGGAGCAGGCCCAGTCCCGATTCAAGCAGCCTTGGAGGTTTCAGCCCCAGGTCCCACACACCTGGGTTCCTCTGCTGGTTTTTTGAGCACGGCCGAAGATCTCCGGAGCCTAAGCACAGCCATGCTCAATAAATAAATAAGTAAATAAACAGATAAAGAAATAAATAAAAGTACAAAGGGGCTGTAAAGCCTCACGCGTGAAGGAACTGGCAGAGGAACCCAGGTGTGCAGGACCCGGGGCCTAGATCTCCAAGGCTGCTCAGATTGGGACTGGGCCTCTTCCAGCCAGATCCCCCATTTTCCAGTAGCTAAGCAGTCTCACCCAGAACCTGCACCGCCCCACCCGCCGCCATGTAATCCCATTAACAACCAACATCCAGAGACTATAAAACCAAGCTCCAGGAAGTAACATCTAAAAACCTAGTTCTCCCTCTTGGAGAACCTGACAAGCTACTGAGAGTCTATTGCTCACTTGGGAGATCCTGGCAAGCTCCCCATAAAGTATTTATATCCCAAATACAGTAACAGATAAATGCATATCTCTCAGAGTACCCGGCAAGCTACTGAGAGTATCCCGCCCGCATGGCAGAGCCTGTCAAGCTACCTGTGGCGTATTTGATATGCCAAAAACAGTAATGATAAGTCTCATTCTCCTGACCCTGAAAAATCCTCCAATTGTTGGGAAAGACAAGTGAGGGGAGGCTGCTAAAATCTCAGGGCTGAGTGTAATAGAGACGTTACTGGTGCCCACTGAGTAAATCGACAAACAACGGGATGACAGTGATACCAAGGGGCTGGGGAGAGACCACAGTGGGACATGCATTGTATGCTCAAGACCCTGGTTCCATTCCAGGCCCCACAAGCCTTTGACACCACACCCCACCTTCTGTGTACCCTGGAGGACCCTGAGCAACCCACTCTGGGGTCCAAGCACTGAACCATCTGACCATGTTCAGCAACAATCACTGGCAGTTGCCCCCCTTCCCTTCCCCAAGTAGTGTGGGAACAATTTTACCCTCCAAATTTGTTCAAGTTGAGTTTCAGATAAGCAGAAACATTTTAAAATAAAATAAGAGAAGATGCACTGAGAAGATGTTTACCAAAAAAGTAGATGGAAAATTGTCATGAAGATGTGGGATATATCAAAGATGTCATGAGAATGTAATTGGAAGTTCAAAAACACATAGGTGAAAGCAGTTACTGGATAAATATAAAACTATTTCATGTTTGCATACTCCACCCACTGAAATTATGTTAACAGTTTGATTCCTGCATTGCAGTTTGTTCTAATGAGGACACACACAGGTATGAGCTGTTATCATCCCAACATACATGTCTTAATAACACAGTTACATATATAGCTATTGGTTTTCCTCCTAGACTGACTACACTCCACAGGAATCATACATTGCCTCTTTGGCAGCTTACACAGAGCCTGACTCATAGGCACTCAGATGATGGTTGATGAATTAATAAATAAATAATCAATGCCTCGCATTGGAGAAATTTATTTCATTTCCAGACTAGAAAAAGCAAAGAATGAAAGTGATTAAAGGAGTGAGAGGTTTTATTTATCAATTTTAAGTATTTAGGGAAAAGAAAAGATACAATGGACACACAGAAGAAAATCCTATCTTGATTTGACAAGATTTGATGTCAATGACAGGCATCTGAAGGAAGGTTTATATCACTAAGTCTGAAAAATTTGATTCTGGACTCTACATTTAATGACAGAGATCCCTATCATCAGAATAATAAGGGGATTTACAAGATAATTATGATTTTGATTTTTTTCTTATACAAAAAAGAGGAAAAGGAGGAATAATACAGTAGCACCATAACCAAAGTCATCAAAGTATCAAGTCTCATGGAATTATCTACTTGAAATATGCATGTCCTTAACCAGGGCTAAGGTTCAGAGATACCTGGTTTCCAATCTTCCAATAAGACTCAAACTAAACATTTTTTCATTCTTTTTGTTACTGAAGCATTTGTCACTTCCCTTTAAGTCACTAACTCAAAGCCATAATGCCACATGCCCACCCAATTTCAAGTCAGCCTGAGTCATATCAGCAAGCAAAATTTGATGCTGACCTTTTCATATTTGGTATTTGACTGCCTGGCCCATCAGTGGGCCTCATGTCTCTCTGTTTACAACTTTACTAAACTGTAAAGAGGGGACCATCAGTCAAAATACCAAGAGCTGAAAGGTCACAGCAGACAGCTTACTATTTGCCAATGATTTTTAATCATTCACTCTGCAATACACCCGAGACCCTACAGTTAATTCCATTTGTTATTGACAGAAAGAATATTACCCAGTATTCATTTCTTGGACTTAACTGAAATCAGAGACAAATACAACAGAATCTTATTATATTGTGGGAACAGGAGATAATTAAACTCAACATGATTTTCATCAGTATCTTTAAAATACCAAGAAGTGTATGCATTACTATGGGAACACAAAAGCAAAATACCTTTGCCTTAATTCATTGCATGTTAAAAACATTTCGGACAAGACATACTGATACAACTGTATCTTCAGAACCTGTGGGCATTAAATGAAGTCCCAGAACACATTACACATATTGGATAAAATTTAATACCACCTTAAAGTAGCACACTATGTATCCTCTAAAATAGGGTTTCTTAACCTTAAATCTTGGGGACCAGATAATTTTTGTTGAGAGCTCTTCCTGTGCTTTGTAGGATATGTAGCATCATCTTTTTCCTCCACCTACTATATGGATAGTAGCTTTATACCCAGTTGGGGCAATTAGAAATGGTTCCACATATTACCAAATGATCCCTGCATGATAAAAACACCAAGAGTTATGAACAACTCCTTAAAATTGAAATACGGATTACTACATGATTAGTGTAAAGTATAAGATCCAGAAGATTATCTCATTCATAATTAACTGTCTTCTGCATCTTGCACTTGTAAAGACTCCCTCATATATAATTACATAGACTATAAAAATCCTAGAATAATCATTTGCAATCCTGTCTACACATTGTAATTACTGTAGGAGCTTTGGGGGGAAAAATGTGGAAGACCTGGACTTTGGTAAGGTTTCTAAAGTTTGTTTAATGATTCTATTATCATCCAATTAGAATTGGCAACTACTCCGAGGATATGACAAAACAAGAAATAACTGAAATAAGTCAGAAAGAGAAAGAAAAATATTAGATATTAGACGTATTATATTACTCATGTAATATATATATATATATATATATATATAAAGAAATAAAACAAAATACAAAATAACAATGTCCGATGAAAACAAACTCTTAGACGCTGGTCATGAAACTGAGGTTACCTGTATGAAAATGAGGAGAGAGTGGACTGAAACCTTAAAACATAGAAACATTTACATCTTAAAATTCAATGTTACATAAATAATCATAAATAACACAATCTTATCTTTATAACTTCCAAATTAGAAGGTGTAAGATAATTTGCATTTGCAGTATGTTCCCAGGTTCATGCCTGTGGTGCTGGGTCAGGGACCAAACTGAGAAGCACTGCTCCAGAGGACATAGATGGAATTCTTTGTAAAAAACTTCTGCAGGGGTGAACGGGGGAGAGTCCTGGCCGCTTTCCCAGCTGGCCGCTCCCGGGTTTCAGGGGTTCAGTCCCAGGTCGCTCGCCCAGCTGGGCGGCCCAGGCCATGGGGCAGACGAAAGAGGAAACAAGGGCCAAGCCCGTTGATTGATTAGCCCGTTGATTGATCAGATGCCGTTTATTCTATTCTCTCCATGCGCCTATTCCAGTCTCTTTGAGCTCCCCATTTCTCCTTTCTAGCTCCTCACTCCTCCATCCCAGCTCTCTGGATTCTCCTTCTTCTTCACTAGTCTCTCCCCCTACCCCCCTACTTATTTCTCTCCACCTAGCCCTCTAGGCTACACACAGTCTGGTAGCAAAATCAACATAAGAAAGCTCTTCCTGAGGGCCCACCAGGTTCAAAGGAAACACCACCTAAGGGCATTCCAAAGCCCTTCCTGAATACCAGCAGGAAAACTACCTCTTAAGGTGTTTTTTTTTTTTCTTTTCCTCAGCCTAAAAACTCCATCAACATCTTAATATTGTATAGACACAGTAAGAGATACATTGAGGCTTGTAGGGCAGCTCTCCTGGCAACATCTTGCCACAGACTCAGAGTACAGTGCTCAGGCCAGATTAATCATTCCTAACCCTAGCAGGGTCTGAATCCAGGTATTACTTTTTGAATCGTGGCAGCATTTGTCCATGGCCAAGCTCTTAACTTATAGTTAAGCATTAGGCACTTTGGCCAGTCCCATCTCGATACCAGGGTAGCATATAACTCACCGCTTGCCCTGGGTCCATCCCGTCCCTTGTCAGGATCCTACTTTTAGGGGTGCTAGGACGTAAAGGCAGCTGAGGCTCTGGTCGAGAGAACAGATGCCCACGAGGAAAATATCATGTAGAGTCAAATGACTCCCAGGTTACAAAAGCATGGCATTTGCTAGTCTTCCTGTGCCCATGCAAAAGGACATGGCTCTGAATAAACTATGCAAAGGACTCAAGGAGAAGAGAAAAACAATATTTACAAGTCAACAGAACACTAAGAAAGAAGTTACAAATAAACACAGAGGAATAGTAGTACTATGATGGGAGTAACCCGATAAATCTAAGCTACCTGAGATTATGTTATCCTACAATTGTTGATAGTGATACTTCAGTCTCAAATGACAGAACAGGGTAAAAGGGAAAGTTCTACTAACTACATATTCATCTATACTACTTGTTTTCTCGCATTTGCCTTGCACATGGCTGACCTGGGTTCAATTCCTCTGTCCCTCTGGGAGAGCCCGGCAAGCTACCAAGAGTATTCCGCCTGCACGGCAGAGCCTGACAAGATACCTGTGGCGTATTCAATATACCAAAACAGTAAGAACAAGTCTCACAATGGAGACATTACTGGTGCCCACTCGAGCAAATAGATGAACAATGGGACAACAGTGCTACAGTGCAGTGCTACTTCTTGTTTGTGATAGGCTTCTATTACTTGTGTACATTTTGAAAATTTCCCAAACCAAGGAAACTCTACCAATGTAAATGCTTTTTATTTATTCCAAATGGCCTCCCAATCCTTTCACCAAACATATTCATTATTCTGATTATTTTATGAATAGCTCTTTCAATTTTTCTGTTTTGGGTGTTGATATTGATGTCGGTGGGCCCCACGGGTGACTTGGGTGAAGCGGGGAGGAGAAAGGTGGTCACTTTCTCCCCAACCGCCCCTTCCACCTGGGACCCAGGGTTACTGGGTTCTTGTCTCGCTCACGGAAAAGAATTTCAGAAGTAGACAAGCAGTGAAGTAAATAGATTTTATTCAGAGGTTTCTGAGGGAAGGCGGAAGGGATAAGTGGGAGAGAGAATAGTAAGAATAACGCGCTCAAGAGAGAACGCGGGCTTCTCCAAGGGTGGAGGAAGCCCCAACACATAACCGAGCTTTAGACACAAAAGTATGAAAGCATGAAAGTACACATCCCAAGAGGGGAGATGTGGGCGACACACGTGCTCGGGCGACACATGTGCTCGGCCACGTGGGCACAAGCAGTACATGTGCTCAGGCAGCATATGCGCGCCCTTCCTTTGTTCAAGGTGACTTTTATAGGGTTTCTTCAACCTGCCCCCACGTGGGGCTTCTTTCCAGGTAAAAGTTCGTTGCTAAGGTTACCAGGGAGGTTGGGAGTGGTGATGGTCTTCTTTGGGGAACTTCCTGGGGAGGTGCCCATTATCCTCAGGGTCTGCTAATGGTTTCTTCCAGGGTCTTTTGGTTTTTGAATCTGCAAGTCTTAAGAGTCTCCTTCCCAGAGACTGTTAAATCTAAATTTTTATTGCCAAGGGCCTTTCCCTATCTACCTGTTGACATCAATATCACACCCAGTGGAGCCCAGGGACTTCTCCTAGCTCTGTGCTTGAAGGTTACTCTTGCTGGTGTTCAGGGGACCAAGTTGTGCTGGGGCCTTAACTTGAGCTTCTTCGTTCTAAACATGTACTAACTCAGCCCATTGAGCTAACTGAGACCTATTGTCTCACTTTTTAAAGTAGGTTTTATTTTTAATCATTTTTGTGTCAACCACTTGTAATTTAAAAAGTCAAAACTCTTTCCATCTTGGTTCTCCTTTTATTTTCTTCAAGTCTAGGACTGTCCATCCAGAATAAAGAAAACTAAAACTGAATGGCCAAGGGTGTGACAACCCCTCCCTGGGAAAAGCCACCTTGTTTCATTCATTTTAGCTTTGACTGAGCCAAGACAGAACCTTAAGAACACTATTGTATCAGTAAGAACATTTGCTTCCTGTCTGTTATATACTTATTAGAGAGACTACAACGGAACCCTTCCTGACCCATCTCACTTTTTCAATCACTGTCACTGTCATCCCGTTGCTCATCGATTTGCTTGAGCGGGCACCAGTAACGTCTCCATTGTGAGATTTGTTGTTACTGTGTTTGGTATTGGATACGCCACGGGTAGCTTCCCAGGCTCTGCTGTGTGGGCGAGATACTCTCGGTAGCTTGCCGGGCTCTCCGAGAGGGGCGGAGGAACCCGGGTCGACTGCATGCAAGGCAAACACCCTACCATTCTAAAAACATACCCCACATGAACTTTCTCTGTCATTTTCTGTGTATGCGATACATGTCAATTTTATGTGCCTATACTTCACAAACTCACCATTGAATGTCATGAATATATAATCATTTCCTGTAGAAAGGAATAAATATATATAAATGCTATAATTACTATTCACATTAAACCAGACCCCCACTTCCTCTCTTTAAAGTTTGTTCTATAATCTACACTGGTAAGATGTGCTTCAAACCTTATAAAAATTACTTTTACCAATAAAACCTTGATTTTCTATTCAGTAATTTTTGTGCTTGGGGAACAATACTCTAAAATTTGTGTGATTTAATCTAATCCTCTTTTTAACATTATGAAATTATATCATCCTCATTTATCTTTCGCATGATATATTTAGCAACTGCCATGACTTTTCTCTACCTATGTATATAGCTGTGATTTATTCATTTTCATTCATTCTATGAATTTCCCCAATATACTTTATACATATACATTTGTATTATTTGCACCTTTTCCCTTAAATTTAATGTGGCTATAAACATTCATGTACATACACGTGTTTGTATTTACTAGATAAAGAAGTTGTAAAAAATTTCATCTTTCCAATAACAGTAAGTGAGACTTCCAATTATACCATATCTGTGTCCATATATGCATCTGCATGGTGAAAATTAGTTTCCAAAGGAACTAATTTCATGCTTCAATCATATAAGAGACACAAGTGTTCTAAGATCCCTGAAAAACTGCTTCAAGCCCTCTCATGAATAGCCATGTGTGGAAAGGAATGAATTCTGTTTGTTGACCAAGGGCTTAATAAGTTCAAATACATCATAATTATACTAACTACAGCATTTAGGGTATTTTTTTTATTATTCATTTAAATTCCAATAAGAGGAAATGCTTGAAGTGGGTCAGGCAAGTTTTCTGAGCTAAAATTTACAAGAAACCCGCAGAAATCCAAATCTTCAGTAGTCTAATGCTGTGTTTTGACAAAATTGAGACCATAAAATTTTAAAAGGAAAACATTGAAGTAATTATGTTTCAAAATCTTCAACTTTAATGCAGCAAAAATGACTATACCATAGAAGAGACTTCTTCAAGGTCATATAACTGGTGTGTAGCTGTGCAGAAAATAGACTTACAAATGTAATCCTCTATCCAATACATTCCCTGAGTCTCATATATCTGTGAAAGGAGTTCAGAATAGAAACATTTTTATTTTTTACGTTAGGGCCACACCCAGCAATGCTTAGGGGATGTTCCTGGCACGATTTTTGAGTTTTGCTCATGACTCTAGGGTTAGACACAGAGCATGTGCTTCATTTATCCAATAGTGTCATACCCTAAGGTACATTTGGCATCATTAAGGAGTAGAATCAATGCTTCTATATGCAGTCAAAGATACCAAACATAGAATTGTACCAGAGATTTGTCAGTAAAGGATAGTGCCTCCTAATGGGGCAGTCCCAAGCTATTGAGTAACCTGCCAGCCACCTTGATATGGAGTTCCAGAAGTCATTGTTTTAAAGTAGGCACTGGCTAAAAATACCTCAGTCAGATTATCATGCTCTTAATTAGCTGCGCATGATGGCAATCAATTAGGAATGGCATAAAATCCAATAGAAATAATGCAACTCTCATTAGGGATTTCTCATTTGTTATACGAGTGTGTCTACTGGGTGAATTTCCATTAAAGCAACCTGGGGCCTATTATTTAAGTCATTTCAGAAGAGTGCTGGGTTATCTTTCCCTTTGACATTTATTGTACCTGGCATAAAGGTTAAAAACAATTATGTTCACTTAGAATATTTATTATCTTATGAGATTCAAGGAGGGTCATTATTTTGCTTTCTTCTCCTTATCAAAACTTGCCAAGAGGAGACTTTTTAATGAGCTTGAACTAAATATTAAAGGAATTTTCCTTTCTGTGCTCTAAGATAAACCTGGAAACAAACATGAAAATAGTGATACTCTATTAAAGTCATAGCTCTGAGACATATCATTTATCATTTGCATGCTGTTGGTGCTGCACATGAATTAGAGACGCTTGCATTGTCTGAAAGAGTTGTATCAGCATGCTTAGTACAAAACAATCATTTTAATGTAAAGAACATTGGATTGGGGTTCAGAGGGGTCTAATGAAATTAGTTCTTTCAACACTTTTCTCTACAATTACATCTTTCCTGCTGCTCAAGTAAAAAAATAAAACTTGATTCTTCTATTTCTAGTAAAATCTATGTTCAATTTTCAGCAAGTCCTATTTTTCTCTATTTGCAAATTAATTATGGAAAATTGATCTCTCTCCTGGCCAGAGGAATAGTACAGCAGATATGGCACTTGCCTTCCATGTGGCTGACTTGAGTTCGATCCCCAGCACCCTGTATGATCCTCTAAGCCCTGCCAGGAGTGATCCCTGAGCTTAGAGCCAGGAGTAAGCCCATAGCATCCCCAGGTGAGGCCCCCAAATCAAAAGAAAATTATTCTCACCTTCACTGCTACTTAGGAAGTCCAAGCCATATCATCTCTAGGTTAGATTAGCATCATACCTTCCCAGCTGGTTGTACTAGTCAGGGTTTTCCAGACTAATGAGATAAATAAAAATAAAGCAACAGATGTATTAAAGAGATCGGTTCACATGCTTATGAATGTTTGGAAATCCAGTGATATTTAATCTGCAAGGAAAAGGCCAAGTGAAGCTTTTGTATAGTTCCATCCAAGCCCCAAACTTGAAAACTAAGAAAGAGAGTAGTGTAAATCCCAGTCCTCAGGGCCAAAGACCCAAGAACTGTGAAACTAATGGTATAAGTCTCAAGTAAATTCGGAGATCCAAGAACCAGAAGTGCCAGGCAGAAAATGGATGGCAGAAAATGGATGCCCCAGAAAAGAAAGTGAATTTGCCCTTCTTTGGTTTCACACAGACCCTCAAAAGTTTGGATGATGATCATCAGCATTGCTGAGACCTATCTTTTCTCAATCTATTATATTTATATACTAATAACTTCAAGAAATACCTTAATAGACATATTGAAAAATAATTTTTACCAAATATTTGGTTATTCCTTAGCACAGACAAGTTACATATTAAATAAACCAACATACTGAGCTTTTCCCTTTATCCTTTACCTCAACAAATTGTCTTCATCAGAGAAGCTAAAATCTAAATCTAGGTGAGACAATGACAATTTTTTTCTTTTTAAGTTCATGCCACTTCTATGTTAAAAATCTGTGGTGGTGGTGGTGGTGGTGGTGGTGGTGGGACTATCAACTGGTAAGATCTTTATGAATAACTGCACAAAGATTCTTTAAAACACATATAAAAGGACAACTGGAAGATCCAGTAATACTACCATAGCCATTTTCCCAAAATATAGAAAAACAATTCAAATGAACATTTGCACCCCAAATCATAGCAACATTATTTACAATAACAAAAACATGGAAGCAACCAACAAAAGTATACTTGATAAAGAAGGTATGATAAATATGTATTCATTGAAATACTTCTTAGCTGTTAAAAAATTAAGTTATGTCTTTGAAAACAAAGTGTATAGAGCTTAAGGTAATTATGCTAATTAAAATTCAGGAAATAAAGACTAGAGATAAAATGTAGTGGATAGGGGGTTTGTTAGCACGTGGCAAAACTGGGTTCAATCTCTGGCACCATATGTGGTCCCAAGAGCCTTGCCAGAAGTGATCCATGAGCACAGAGCCATAATTAAGTCCTGAACACTGCCAGAAATAGACAGAAAATAAACACGTCAGAAAATACAATCACAAGTAAGAAATTCAAATGCAATCACAACATGGTTTCTTTCATATGTAGAATATAAATAATCAAGGCAAATAAAGAGGAAAACCCTCAACATAAACAGCTTCTAAACTCTTAAAAGTATGGTGGCAGTCAGAAAGACAAGCATAGGGTCTTATTTTGATAAGTGATGGCTCTATAAGTTTGGGGTAGGAATGATGAGATGTATACACATAGTGAGGTATGAGGTCATACTGCTGAATTTTTATAGTATGATAAGCAAATGGTAAATTAATACAATTTTACTATTAAAAGTTTGCATTGATGGCCTCTAGAAATAATACAGAGGTTCAGGTTCTTGCCTTGCATGCAGCTAACCCTGTTTGACCCCAGTCATCACGTATGATTCCTCAAGTACCACCAGAAGTGATGCCTGAAAACAGCCAGAACATGAACACCATCAGAAACCACCGAATCTCCCCCCACCCCCAAATATAAATTGCTTCCTCAATTCATTCATAGCATTTCCAATAGAATTATAAACTATGTGCAAAAACCTGTTCCTCCATTACCTCTCATCTTTATCTCTCATTATCCTCTCCATCAGCCACTTTACTCCAGGCAAAATGGCCTTCTTACAGTTCCTGGGACATGTTTGTATCAGGATTTTATTTGAACTTTAGTTTCCCTCTGAGTGGAAACCTATTCTCCTAGGTGTCTCAAGTTTCATCCCATTGTCTTCAAACCTTTTCTCAAATCTCAACTTACCTCTGTACTTACAACTTCAACTTCTCCCACCCACACTTGTATTATCCTTTTACCAACTGTCCTTTTTGCTAGTCATCATTTCTAACACAGTTAGAATTGCTAACATGTGCATAATATTTTTTTAATTAAGCTACCAGTTTAAACTTGTTTCACTTACTATTTCATCTCCTGCGCCTTCAATAGTACCCAGCATAGAAACTCAATAAATATTTGCCATATTTAGTATTTTCCCGGGAGGGGGGCAGGAAAGAGTGTAGTAAGATGCTGGCCTTTTAGCACTGCCTATGTTACCTCGGGCCCCAATAGGAATGATCTTGTAGTTCAGACCCAGGAGTAAGCTGTGCGCACAGCTGTATCTCTCTCTCTCTCTCTCTCTCTCTCTCTCTCTCTCTCACACACACACACACACACACACACACATGCACACACACACACACATGCACACACACACACGCACACCAAAACAAAATTTTCCCCACTCAGGCTTCAATTTATCCATTCACATAATAGTATGATTGATTAAGTCCAAAGGCTAACATATGTTTTTTCTGTAAAGTGCCAGATAGTTAAGTGCTTTTTACAGCCACAAGGTCTCCATCACAACGACTGAGCTTTTTCACTGAAACATGAAAGCAGCCACAGACCATTCATAGATAAGTGGGCTATTTATTTCCAATAAATCTTTACTAGCAGAATGGACAAACAGCCATATTTAAGCTCAAGTTATACTTTCTAGCACCTGGACTAGATGATCTTTAAGACATCACTTATTTCTGATGTTCCATGACTCCAGAATATGAAGAAATGGATTTTTTTTTGTAAGAGGAACTTTTTGTGTATGACTTTCATGTTACATTACAGACCAACTTGTCATTCCACCTACTGAGAAAATAGTGTAAGCCATGTAAAATGATAGGATCCAAAACCACAGAATAATATTTTATTTGATTAAGGTACACTTTATAAGATAGAAATAGTATCAACTTCCTCAGTGATTCCTTTCTAGCACACCTCATGCTGGTATAGAATCATCAGGGAACAGTCCCTGCTCAAAGGCAACTAGAACAGTAACAAATTTAACGATCCCCAGAAAGAGAAAGCCTTTGCCCTTGTCTGCCAGTAGGCAACCTCTATGACATCTGAGTATCATGCCTTATAAGAGTACCTTTGTTTATCTGGGGCCTTAGCCACTGGACTAACACAAGATTATTTGACAGAATATCTATATCTAGATGAGGTAGGAAAGGTATCTTGGAAAATTGGTATGAGAAAAATAAAACGTTATCCCCAGTGACTCAGGATAAAAAGGCCTTGAGACCCCTAAGCCATCAATATCCTGATAAAGAGATAAATTTGGAAAACCATCTCCAGTCAGTTATTGGAACATGTGCAGAGGACTCTGACTGTAATTTCATTTTTCTCTTCACTGAGCACCCAAGACATATTTTACTAATATCCACCTTCTCACAAACACAACTTGCTCTAAGATAACACTCCTAAAAAATACTTACTTGCTTCCAAAGTTGTACATAATTGTCTTGAGAGTACCTTTACTTCTTAGAAAGTGTACTTAACTTTAATAAATTCTCCTGTTTTTATCTTTATTTTTTCATCTTCTTGAATTCTTATGACATAGACAAGAGCTTGAACCCTAGTGAGATCAGCTTAGTTGTTTTTTTTTGCTCCCACAAGTTGCAAGAATTTATCCTTGTCTGAGATTCATGATCCCTGAACATTAGGTGGCAGAGACTTGTCCCAGTCAGTGAGAGCAAGGGTAACTCAGAAGATTACTGCCCCAGCTGAACCAGCAAGGGTTTATCCCAAGCCAGAATAGCTCATAGGAGTTCTCTAAATGTCATCAAACTCCTCTGCCTTTGACATCTCTGGGTATTGCACCAGCAATATCAATTTGAATTAAAGTCATTCTAATGTACGTCCCTAACCAAAAAGTTCAACATTATCCCAGCCTAGGTTCCACAGCACTACTTGGACAAAAGGTGTTAGGGGTTAGTTTGCAAGCCATACAAAATATACCCAAACCATACAAATAAAACAGACCTATATTCTTGAGCCCACTTCATGGAACTGGAAAGGTAGTTACAAATGTTGAGTAGTATCTCATCTGGGCTTGCCCTTGTATCTGTGACCACTCTAAGCAAAAGATACAGTGCCCACAGTATCTCAAGAGGGACTGGTGGGGCTGGAGCAATAGCACAGCGGGTAGGGAGTTTGCCTTGCATGCGGTCTACCTGGGTTCGATTCCCAGCATCCCATATGGTCCCCCGAGCACTGCCAGTAGTAATTCCTGAGTTCATGAGCCAAAGAGTAACCACTGTACATCGTCAGGTGTGACTCAAAAAGCAAAAAAAAAAAAAGATGGACTGGTGACAAATGCTTAGACATGTATTATCAGTATAATAAGCAGTATGTTTATGAAGGTCTTAGAAGCTAAGTTAGTCATGTATGTAGTCAACAACAAAACCTTAATGAAACCTCTAGACACCAAGATCAGGTGATAGTTCTTGGTTGTCAATATTCTGTGTATATATTGATAAGTGTATGTATTACTTCATTTATTTTTGTGGTTGCATATAAGTTTTAGATCTTTAAAAAAATTGTATTAAAGTGGGGCTGGAGTGATAGCACAGTGGGTAGGGCATTTGCCTTGCCTGCGGGCCAACCCAGGTTCGATTCCCAGAATTCCGTACGGTCCCCTGAGGACCACTAGGAGTAAATCCTAAGTGCATGACCAGGAGTAAACCCTGTGCATCGCCAGGTGTGATCCCCCAAAAAAGTTGTATTAAAGAGCCATGATTTACAAAGTAACTGATAGTTGAGCTTTAGTCATACAAAAATTCAACATCAATCTCTTCACAAGTGTCATCTTCAATCTACCAGTATTCCCAGATCCCCCCCCCAACTCCCACTGCATCCCTGCCTGTCAACTTGACAGAAAATTACAAAGATCCAGTGGTTGCTGCTTAGATCTCATGTTTTCAGTTCTGTTAAATCTGTGTTTTGTGTATATGGCTATACCCCTCTCTCATATCACTGGGGTAACTGAAGTCCTGATGCCTGTTAACCCTTTACTTCTTGTTCTCTTCTTACCCCCATTGACTTTTTTTCTTTTCTGTCTCCTCTCTAAACACTGGGGTCAAGGATTATCTAAACATCCCTTTTATTATAATACATTTTCTCATTCTACTGGGTAGTTCACAGATAGTGAGATCGATCATCCTGTATTTGTCTTTTTCTTCTGACTTACTTTACTCAACATGGTATCTTCTAATTCCAACTGTGCTGCAGCAAATTGCATGATTTCATTGTTTGTAGCAGCTGCACCATATTCCATTGTGTGCATATACCACATCCTCATAATCCATTCATCTGTTGTTGGACATCTAAGTTGATTCCATATTTTATCTATTGTACTGAGTGCAGCAATATATAATGGTGTGTCTATGTCCTTTTGAGAGAGTGTTTTTTCACATTGACTCTCATTTGTTCCTGTGCTTTGCTGACTACCTCTGTGATCATTTCTCTGAGCTCATTAAACATCCTCAACATGGTCTTATTAAAATCATACTCTGAGAGTTTATAGAGTTGGTTGGTACTAGTAGAGAGCTTCCTGTTTTATCATTTTTATTCATTGAGCTTGGTGGGTTTCGATGTGGCTTTGCCATAGTATTTACTGTGTTCCTGCTATGCTGAGGGTGAATCTGTTGTTAGCTCCACTGAGAGTCTGAGGGATTAGCCTGGGTGTGTCTGTTTTCCTTCCTTGCCTGTATTTATTTACCCAGTGTCAGTAGAAATAAGCGTGAAGAGTACAAGATATGATGAGGAGAGCTGTCTTATGCAGCCACTTAGCTCGGGAGATGTGGAGGTGGGCCTGCTGATATGGCAAAGGTCAGACACAGAGGCTGCCAGGACCCTGCTGGGAGGGAAAATTGCTTCTGATTCCCAAAAGGTCCCAGAAATGAAAGCTGGAAACTTAACCTCACCTGGAAGGATAGAGGAGCAAGCAGAGGATCTGAGATGTGGAAATGGCCCTGCTGAGATTCATATTTATAATGTTTAATAATAAAGAAGAATTATAAAATACAAATCACAAGCTTCTATATATATCCATATATAGTGCATCTACTATATATTTAAGCATAGCTAAATAATTCAAATAAAATGAATACACAAAAAATTTGGCAGCCATTATCTTGGGTTTGGTGATTATGATTTCCTTTGTTATAATCTATTTATTTTCCAAAGTTTTAGCCAAGTCTTGTCATATTATAAAAATAAATGAGTTTATAATGTTTAAAGTTTACTGATAAATACAAGGAAAACTGTATCTTGTTAGTGATATAAATCCCCTTTCAAGAGACCAATCTCATAGTGCAATATGTTTTGGTCAATCAAATCTGTCTTTTCGAGATCAGAAGTCATGTTTCCTTTATTTACTGTTAAATCCCTATGACCTCACAAAAGGTATGGTATAAAGTATTTCCTCAGCAAATGTCCATTGAATTGCTATCATAATGGTAAGAAATAGCACAAAGAACATAATAAAGCTTCTCAATAAACTTTCCACAGCCAAGTTGGCCTAAATAATTCCAAGACAACTATTTGTCAATATATTAGGTAAGAAATGTTGCATAACACAAAAGAGAAACAAAATACATCTATTGACCATATAATAGATTGTAGGTCAAATTCACAGAACAAACTATCTTGTTTTCCCTGTTACCTTTCTCCTCCGTTATCCCATTAAAAGCAGGTTAAACACTATTTCTATAACAGTTTTAACCTCGATAATGGACTGCCTTGTGACTTTCAAACTCTTTCCACTTATGCAAATGCCAAGTCATATTGCTCTATTTCTTGAAGGTACTCAAGTAGAACAGAATTTGTTAACTGCTATGGGAGTCAATTCTCACCATTTCCTGTGAACTTCTTATGAACCCCTGTGATTTCTGACCTAGATAATAACCTAACACATACCATGTTCCACATTTGCAAGATTCTCTGATACCCAAAGAAATGTGGCCATCCTCTAAAGCCATTGTCAACCATGTTACCAAAATATAAACCACTTTCCAGGTTCTTGTGAATAATTTTGAGGAATTTTTCAGTGAATTCTTGGTTCTAATCAGCCTTTCATCCTTTAGAGAAAAAGTAGGAAGTATAGGGACTGTTTCTACATTGTTCTTGAATAATGGGGTATAACATAGAGATATAGTGGAATAGCTGGTTAGTTATTCAACTTCGCTCCTAATGACCACTATATGAAAAGTCAGTTTCATTATTTTAGCGGGGACACAAAAGAAGCAAAAAAATGGGAATACTGAATCAGATCTGACAATCTGATTTTGCCAAAACACATAAGTATAAAAAGTTTTTATTATCCCTTTCCAAAAATCTAGAAACAGTATATAATTAGAAAATCAACTGAATGTTGTTTTCTGGGAATTTAGAACCAATAGAAAGAATCAATATAGGAGGTTAGAGAAATACTATAGTGTGTAAGGCACTTTCTCTGCACACAGTTGACCTGGGTTTAATCAGTTTCCCAGGCAGTCCTCTTAGCTTGCCAGGAATAACCCCTGAGCACATAATAGAAGTATGCTCTGATCACTGTCCAGTGTGGCTGTCAGAAGAAAGAAAGAAAGAAAGAAAGAAAGAAAGAAAGAAAGAAAGAAAGAAAGAAAGAAAGAAAGAAAGAAAGAAAGAAAGAAAGAAAGAAAGAAAGAAAGAAAGAAAGAAAGAAAGAAAGAAAGAAAGAAAGAAAGAAAGAAAGAAAGAAAGAAAGAGTGAATGGACATAGAACTAATCAAGACAAGGTTCTTGGATATGTGAGTCTGTAGGCCAAATTTGAAGGAGGGAAGGGATAACAGAGAGTAGCATGTGACAGTACATAGTGATCAAGTAAAAGAAAAAAAATTAATTGAGAATGTTACCTGCCCAAGATCTATAGTGCAAAGACATAAAGACATGGCTTAGCATCTGCACTTGTATGTTCATTGCAGCACTGTTTACAATACTAGAATCTGGAGAAAACCTGAGTGTCCAATAACAGGTGACTGGTTAAAGAAACTTTGGTATAAGTACACAATGGAATACTATGCAGCTGTTAGAAAAGATGAAGTCATGAAATTTGCATACAGGTGGATCAACATGGAGAGTATCATGTTAAATGAAGTGAGTCAGAAAGAGAGGGACAGACATAGAAAGACTGCATTAATTTGTGGAATATAAAGTAACAGAATGGGAGACTAACACTCAAGGATAGTAAAGATAAGTACCCGGAGGTTTGTTTCACAGCTTGGAAGTCAGCCTCACATGCTAGGGAAAAAGACAGCTCACATAGAGAAGAGACCACCAAGTAAAGGGTGTTTAGAGGGCCCGCTCAAAATGGGAGATGCATGCCAAAAGTAGACTATAGATCAAACATGATGGCCGTTCAATACTTGCATTGCAGACCACAACACCCTAAATGCGAGAGAGGAGAGAGAGTAAAAGGGAATTACAGAGGTGAGGGGGACGTGGGGGTGAATGGGGAGGTTGGGAGGGATACTGGGAACACTGATGGTGGAGAACAGGTACTGGTGGAGTGATTGGCACTCGATCATTGTATGACTGAAATGCAAGCATGAAAATTTGTAAGTCTGTAACTGTACCCCATGTTGATTCATTAAAAATAACTGCAATGTTAGATATTTTCTACAATTTACAACTCAATAATAAGGACTGAACAAGATCACATGTGAGTATCACAACTCCTTCAAGACTAAAAGAAAGTTCATCATTATCAAGATTATGTATTCCAGAAGGTTTACAAGAACCAATTGCCTGCTTTAATTTTTACATTTTTAATGAACTTGTTCATTAAGGGCAAGAGGGCCTAATTGTATCTACTTCTCAAAACTCAAATTCCTTAACTACTAACCTGTACTCTTCTTACCAAAATTATGGTACTATTATTACTAATCATAATACTTTCCATTAAATTATTGATAAGTTAAACTAAAGTTTTTTGATTCTTCATGATAATATTTGATGTAGCTTTATTTTATTATAGAGACTACTATATAACTTGGTTAAAATCATATAACCAGAGTAGAACTGCAATTTGAATTTCTCTCATATCACAGCCCATCCTGGAACCTTATTCTAACATCATACTCAAAGGTCAATTCAACACATACTAAAAATAAACATAAGGTCTGAAACTACAAAAGTCCTGAAATAAAATATATTGGAGATCTTCAATACACTGTCATTGACAGTTACTTCATAGGTTAGGTAACTATAAATACAGGCAGCAACAACAAATAGATAAGTGTGACTACATCAAAGTAAACGGTACACCGAACAAAGTAGACAATCGACAAAGTGAAAACTCAACCAATATAACTGAAATACTTTCAAATGTATTTCAATAGAGAAAAAAATCAAAATCTAGACCCCAGAGGGCTTAAGATAAGGAACCTCTACAAGACAGTAGCAAACACAAAAAAGTTAATAATCTAAAAACCAGAAATTTAAATCTATTCCCAAGAAACAAGAACATTCATTAGAAAAACTATGTGGAAAACCTATGTTTATTGTAGCACTTAGTACAAATACCAGAATATGTAAATAACCCAGGTGTCTAATGATAAGCTGATAATGAAGTTTGTGATATATATATGTATATATATACACACAATGAAATACTATGCAGCCTCAAGTACTGATGAAATCATGCAATATTCTGTAACTTGACAGAACTGGAAAATCTCATAATAAGTGAAGTAAATCAGAAGGGCAAGGACAAATACCAAAGTTCTCACTGATCTGTGACATATAGAATATTGTGCCAAATGAATAGAGTATCAAAGGTGAGAAAACCATTAAAAGTAGATTATAGACAAAAATGCAAGGGTAGGGAAAAAAATAAAGAGGAGGGGGAAAGAAGAGGAGGTCTGAAAGTAACAAAGCTAAAGGTAATTGCTGGAGGACTGTTAATATTGGTGGTGGAATTGGATTTTGAACATTGTATGTATGCCTAAAACTTTATTGTCAACATCTTTGTAGTTAGTTGTATAAATAAAAAAAGAATAACTTGAATAGGCATTTTCTTTTCCAAATAAAACATATACATTATTTCCAGGTTAATAGAAAATTCTCAATGTCACTTAATATCAGGAAAATGAAAAATAATAATATCATCTCATTTCTATCAGAATAGCTGTTGTTTTTTTAAGGCAAGAAGTATTGCCAAAAAATTGGAACTCTTGCTTACTTAGTGGGAATGTAAAATGGTGCAGATTCTATTAAAACAGTATGGAAGTCCCATCAAAAAAAAATAAAATTACTTTTTAAGACAGCAATTTGCTTCTACATATTCATCCAAAAGAATGAACTCAGCATTTCAAATAGATTGTTTTTACCCCCTCTACATTGCAAACTATTTACAATAGATGAAATGTGAAAACAAATGTTCAGAAACAGATGAATGTAGAACATGTGGTATATACAAATACTACAATATTCATTCTTTGAAAATTATCAAATTCTACATTTGTGACAACACAAATAAACCTTGAAGAATCATGATAAACAAAAAATCCAGTCACAGAAAGAAAAATATGGTATTATTCCACCTATATGAAGTGGCTAAAATAGTTAAATTCATTGACTCAAGATTGTAATGGTGGGTCTGGAGTGATAGCACAGTGGATAGGGTGTTTGCCTTGTACTCGGTCGGCCCGGGTTCAATTCCCAGCACCCCTTATGTTTCCCTGAGCAACGCCAGGAGTAATTCCTGAGTGCAGAGACAGGAGTAATCCCTGTGCATTGCCAGGTGTGACCCAAAAAGAAAAAAAATATTCTAATGGTGGTCTACAGAGAAAGGGGAAAATGAGTATGCAATGATCAATGGGAAAGAAGTTTGGGTTAAGCAGGAGAATTTGCTGATCCTCTACTGGTCTGCTATATAACATTGTACACATATCAACAATATAGCAACAATAAAATTTTATTATATCACTGTATCAGTCATCCCGTTGCTCATCGATTTGCTCAAGCGGGCACCAGTAACGTCTCCATTGTGAAACTTGTTGTTACTGGTTTTGGCATATCAAATACGCCATGGGTAGCTCGCCAGGCTCTGCCGTGTGGGCGGGATACTCTCGGTAGCTTGCCAGGCTGCAGGAGAGGGGTGGAGGAATCAAACCCAGGTCTGCTGCATGCAAGGCAAATGCCTTACTCATTGTGCTATTGCTTCAACCCATTTTATTATATATTTAAAATTATTTCAAACATTGCTGAGGATGTATCTCATGTTGAATAGTCTTATGATAACAAAATTTTTTCTTTGACATTAAATTAAACCTAATTTACTTTTTCAAAATTTTACTGAGGCACTGTGTGGTACAATCTTCTAAGGACAATGTTTCATGCATTCAATGTTCACAAATATTTCCAAAACTCTTTTAAGTTTTAGTCATAATAATCATGTTAGGCACTTGTAAATTACCACCCTCTGGACCAGGGAAAGATTTCACTTCCTTTAGAAAATCTACCCCATGCAACAGGTGTAGAATAACTGCATTCATTTGTGGGATACTATTATACATATATATGTATATATATGTATGTATATATATATTCAAAGTGAGGATAAACAGGTGTCAGGACAAGTCAGGTTGGAAGCTTGCCACAAGAGTGTCTGGAGGGTGAAGGACACAGATAAAGGGATATACTTGATAACCATTCATTATCTGTATTGCAAACCATAAGGCCCAAAAGTAGAGAATGAAGGCCACTCAATACCTCCATTGCAAGCTACAACACCCAAAAGAAGAGAGAATCAAAGGAAATGCCCTGCCGCATAGGCAGGGTGGGGTGGTGGGGGGTGGGGTGGGGGTGGGAGGGATACTGGGATCATTGGTGGAAGAGAATAGGCACTAGTGGAGGCATGGGTAAATGATCACTGTATGACTGAAATGCAAACACGAAAGTTCATAAGTCCGTAACTGTACCTCACAGGGATTCACTAATAAATTTTAAAAAAGAGAGAGAGAAAGGGACAGAGAAAGAGACAGAGAGACAGAAAGACAGAGAGAGAGAAGAAAATTGTCTGGCATACTGGCAGGTAGTGGTACTGGGGCATGGGAGGGAAACTGGGACCCGGGACCCTTGGTGGTAGGAAAAGTACACTGGTGAAGTGGTGGGTGTTGGAACATTATATGACTGAAATTCAATGATGCACAACTATGTAAATGTGTATATCACTGTGATTCAATTTTTAAAAATAAATGGAAAAAAAAGAAAATCTACCTTACTTAATTGACACTTAAAATTCCCTAAATGTCTCTGCCTATCCACAAAGACGTCTGTTTTAAATATGTATATATCACTTAACCAATAACTGTTTGTGTTTCAAATGAGGCTGAAATATTCCTGGGACTTTGACCCCCAGATTAATAAGCTAACAAACTGAGATACTTAGTGAAGATCTTGTAGTCCTAAGGTTCCAGTGTGATAGGGAATTCCATTATGTAATCATCTGTGCATGAATGTATTTATACTTTTACTAAACAGTCCTCAACATGCCACCTCACTTTATTAAAGTATCTCTATTTCTTTGTAACATACATTTGATGGCTTGAAGCCCAGGGTTATAAATGAAAACAACAACAAGTGTTGGAATCTTTAGGAAGCATTCTAAGTCAAACTGTAAACTAAATTGGGGAAATCATTTCCTGAAGAATATTACCAGAATATGCCTGTGTTATAGTTTACACAATAGGCTATTACCGTTATATGGAACATGAGTTAAAAGTATTAACTAAAATCTTTTCTCCCTTTAATTTTTTTTCTTATTGTCTTGTTTTGTTTTGGGTCATACTTAGCAGTTTCAGGGGCTACCTCCTACAAGCAAAGCATGTGTTCTGCCTGTTGTGTTACCTCTCTGGTTCTGTTCCTACTATTTATTCAATATTTTCTTGCTGGTCTCCTCATAGTGAATAAGTCTGGCATCATGGATGATACCAAGACATTACAGAAACAAACATATATTTTCACTTAATAATTATACCAATATAGCCTAGTTCTCCGTCTCGGAGAACCTGGCAAGGTACCAAGAGCATTCTGCCCACATGGCAGAGCCTGGCAAGCTCCCTGGTGGCGTATTCATATGCCAAAACCAGTAACAATGATGGGTCTCATTTTCCTGACCCTGAAAGAGCCTCCAATGTGGCACTGTTGGGATGGATGAGTAAAGAGAAGCTTCTAAAATCTCAGGACTAGGACGAATGGAGACATTACTGAGACCGCTCGAGAAAATCGATGATCAACAGGATGATGACGATGATATCTCTTAAAGTACACTTAATAATTATACCAATATATATCTTAAATTATACATGTTTAGGTAGCTACAAAGAAAAAAAATCAAAACCATACTGTTTCACTTGGGATAAATCAGGTAGAAACAAAAGTTAATAAAGGCAAATTAGAAGTGTGAGATAGACAAAAAAAATCTCTTCCTGTAGCTATAGGGAGAGCGATAACCAAAACCACCAATGGAAACCTACCCACAGATTAGTGAGCCACTTCAGGAATAATGCCTTGGTCTCAAGTGATGTTCTAATGGTAGTTCGGTGCAAATAAACTCTGCTAGGTAAAAACTAAAAGAATATTGATTCTGGGCTGAAAGTATTTAATTTTTTTGTACACAAAAGCTAGTCCCTTATTTTCTTTGTGTGGTAAATGGAAATATCTCTAAATCCCTAACTTCTGGCGTTCTGTTGTTATTACCAACTCTTGGGATTAGTACAGCTTTAAGACGACTGAGTTGGTTTGTTTTATTTCCTCTGAAAGCATACAAAATGTGTGCAGAGACTACAGTTCTGACCTTTAAGCTACATAATGCTTTTGTAATCAATACCATTGGAAATGTATGGTTTTATCATTTCTAACATTAAAAATAATTTTATGCATACCATTGGCAAGGTTTCTCCTAGACAGTAAATAAAGAGATTAAGGTCATGGCCATAGGGTCTGCTTGTGATGGTCTTAACAGTGTCTTTCTGGCGGAAAAGTATCATTTCAAGACAGTGTAGCTTAAATCTCTGGGACTCCAGCCCAGTATCTTGACAGAAGCCTCCATAATCATAATTTTCAGTGCCAGCTAATTTGATCCTCTCAACTCTGGAAACATGGGGTAAGGTTTAATGTTTTTTCTCATATCTAAAAGAGAAAAGAAAGTTACCATGGCTGCTTACTGATAGAGAAAATACTATGTCCTGGATTTTATTATTCCAGCAAATCTTAGACCTGTTTTTAACAGTTACTTAGATGAGATGGGCTGTCATTCAAAATTAGTAGTGACTCCATGAATTTGCCAAACTCTCCACTGAATGGAATGGAAATTCTAAGGATGCCTAGGCTTTTCTATGTGCCAAGATGATAAAGGCAGTTTAAGTAACTTTGGAAAACTCACCTTGAAGCAAACTTTAAAATCAGGAAGCTTGGAACTCTTTTCTACCACATCATTTCTTTCCATAAGGAAATACTCTCATTCTTTTATGGTTCCCTGGTTATAAAGTAAGCATATCTATTGGGCTAGAGAGATAGTACAGAATGTATGCTGCTTCCCTTGCACACAGCTAAGCAGAGTTCAATCTCTGATATCCCATATGGTCCTTCAAACCCTGCCAGGAGTGGTCCCTGAGTGGCAGAGCCAAGAGTTAAACCCTGAGCATTACCACGTGTGGAAGGAAGGAAGGAAGGAAGGAAGGAAGGAAGGAAGGAAGGAAGGAAGGAAGGAAGGAAGGAAGGAAGGAAGGAAGGAAGGAAGGAAGGAAGGAAGGAAGGAAGGAGGGAGGGAGGGAGGGAGGGAGGGAGGGAGGGAAGGAAGGAAGGAAGGAGGGAGGGAGGGAGGGAGGGAGGGAGGGAGGGAGGGAGGGAGGGAGGAAAGAAGGAAGGGAGGGAGGGAGGAAGGGAGGAAGGAAGGAAGGGAGGGAGGGAGGAAGGGAGGGAGGAAGGGAGGGAGGGAGGGAGGGAGGGAGGGAGGGAGGGGAGCTCCCAGAGACAGAGACAGAGAAATTTTGCCTTTAGCTGCTTGCCTCCCTGCTGAAGATTTAGAGATATTATGAGATTTTTCCATGATACATGAATAAGATTTTTCTTCAACTCTCTGTTATTTCCTACAGAAATTAATCACGATTAGTCACCTTATGCTGACACCAAAGATGGTCACCCATCTTATATCTAGATTCTACCCTCTTAAATCCAGGCATTTCTCTATATATCAACTTTGAAATTTGTTGATTCAAAGGTTTGTTGCTCTCTTTTTCTTATGGTTGCTTCCTCAAGTCCTCAAAGAGACGATATTATGCTTAATTTGCATTGGAAAATTTCTTGCAAGCATCAACGTAATGGGCCAGATATATAACCAAGAGCAAATAGAGCAGCCATTCAAATCTGGGAGGGAGGGCAGTTTGTGAGCAAAATTGAAAAGAAAACTGTTATCTTTCATTCATGCCTTCCTCTCAGTCACAAACACAAAATATCCTTAACCTTTATCCTGTTATTAGGAAACTTCAGGTAGAAATCTAAGCAAAAGAGTAATTGGTCAAAATTCTCAAGAGCTTCCCAAGTCATACTAACTTTATTACTATTAATACAGAAACATAAAACTCAAGAAAGACCTTGAAGATACTTGGATATCCCATGGTCTTCCCATGATATTGTCATATTCATATATATATGAATATATATACTACATATATAATATATATACTACATATATATATACTACACAGAATCTGTACTATCAGAATCTGTACTATCTACAAAGAGCTACGGAACTAGAGCCTGAAGCAAAAGCGAAATAAGAGTTTAGAGAACGCAAGGCTTTATCTTACAAGGTTCAACCAATTTTAATGAAAAAATTAGGGTGTTTTACAAACAACAAAGTTACAGAAAATAAAGTTTCCTCATGTTTTCATAAACATTGGCAGTTCAAGTGTATTTTCTATGCTAATGTCAAAGTTTGGGAAAAAAACCAAAGAGCTTTTTCTGTGTCTGAAAGCATGTTTGTATTCTTGTGGAATTGTTAAAAGAATCTGGTGCAAAAGCTTATGATTTGAAATAACTAAGGTACAAGAACTATTGAAATTAAGCCAAAAAAGGTTATATCGTGTGTCATAAAAATCAATGGTTCAAAGGTCTTATGCTCTTATATCTATGTTCATATTTGTATCTACATTATAGTATAAGAATATGAGTTTAAATAATTGTGGTACATGGAAACAGGTTCAAAGAGTAACGGTTTAGTTTAAAACATGAGTTTCTAGAGTTATGAAATTGGTTGCAAAACTTATCCTACCAGTGTTTTATTTGATTTGAGACTGTCTAGTAACTAAAATTTCTAGAGCTACTTAGGAAAGAGTTATAGTGGATTAATCTCAGGTGTCAGCCTGATAGTCTGACGCCATAGCATTGCGCCTTGGCAAAAGTTTGAGATAAGAATGGAAAATTTCATGGAAAATGTGGGAACTTTTACTGACTATTAATCAGTCTGTCCAGTACTTGAAAATGCAAGTGATAGCCAGCGGGTAGGGCATTTGCCTTGCACTTGGCCAACCCAAGTTCGATTCCTCCATCCCTCTCTGAGAGCCTGGCAAGCTACCAAGGTTATCCCGCCTGCATGGTATAACCTGGCAAGCTACCAGTGGCATATTCAATATGCCAAAAACAGTAACAGCAAGTCTCAAAATGGAGATACTACTGGTGCCCACTCAAGCAAATTGATGAGCAACAGGATGACACTGATACAGCGATACAGTTATATATATACATATATGTATATGTGTGTGTTAGAATTATTTCCTTATTTTCCAAAGATGAGAGTCATTATGCCAGTTTGCTTTGGGGTTCTCTATAATTAGGAATAGATAACAGTGTCATATATGTTAGTGACCATAATATATGAATATAAATCTCACCCAGATTACTTTTAGGAATAAAACACTTTTATTTGTTGAGAGACAGACTCCACTATAATATCCATAGATCATAAATATTAAAAAGGGAGTTTGATTTGGGGGCTTAGAATTTATTTTGGAGATATTCATGCTAAAATATTATATGTATTGTAATAATGTTTTTCACAATATTCTATGGCTCCAAAAAGAAAAGAAGAATCATATCTAGATATGGGAGTGGGAAAAGAATCTGTGCTTGGATCTTGATGGCTGCACAAGAGTTCACTAGATTCAAGAGTGAGAGATGCCCCATAGCAAGAGTGTTGTTTGGGGTGAAAGCACATCAATATGACCAAATTTTATAGGTTACTTCAGTGGCAAAGTTGAAGCTTGATTGATGATAAGTCATATTGAGCACCATCTTGAATTCCATGATGAAGATTTAGGATTGTATACTATAGGCAGGTTTATAACAGAGAATTATAGGGTTATATTTGCAATTTAGTAAAATCACTCTGACATCCAGATAGAGACAGAGCTAGAGGAAAGAGATTAAAGGATATGTCAGAGTTCAAATTGTCAAGTGCCTGCCTGGAACTGTCCAGTAGCTGAGATAAATTAGCAGTGCTGACGAGTGGTGTTTAATACTGATGAGAACAAGAAACAGGGGGAAATAACAAGAAAATATGAGAGATGAAGTATAAACATAAGGATTAAAATAATATATGATAATGCTGACTGTGAGGGCTTACTATTAGGCAAATTAAAATATCTTCTGCATATTAACTCATTTAATTTTTCCAGAAAAATAATGAAGCATATTTATCCAATTTTACAGATGGATAATACAGAGTAAAAAAAACTAACTACTCGGAACCCAGCGGCTTTTGGCAGAAATGCGTCTGGACTTGGTATTTGGTTACTGGTGCCAGGCCACTCCAGGTGGGAAAAGGTGCTGTCCCTCTGCCTATTTCCCCTGGAGGCTGGGTGGCCACCATCTTCCAAGGCTATTGGACAGTTAGTATGGGCCAGCAATGATGAGACACTTGGGGCCTCAAGGGCTTGGGGTGGAGCCAGCCCTTGTTCTCCCCCGCCCAAAGGACCCCAAGTCGCCACCCACGAACGGTCCAGCTACTGATCAAGCTGCTTAACAGCCATGATCCCAGAGACACACAAGCAAAACTTGGAATCCAGCGGCTTTTGGCAGAAATCCCTCCAGATTTAATTATTAAAATTTCAGAATTCCAAAATCATATGCTAGTCATAATCAGCAATAGAAAACAAATTGTCTAATGTTGCCTTTTCGGCAGGTCTGAGAGTTGGGGAAAATAAACAAATAAAAGTGGTGGGTCTGATGTTGAAATATTGAATGTAATCAAAGTAGAGCAAGAGTAATGTGAAATCATCTGCCACACAGGTAGGGGAGGGTGTGGGATGGGGGGTATACTGGGAGTTTTGGTAGTATATACTGTGCACTGGTGAAGGGACAGGTGTTTCATCATTGCATGTCCGAGACTTAAACCTGAAAGCTTTGTAACTGTTCTCACGGTGATTCAGTAAATACATTTATAAGAAAAAGAAAAGAAAAGAAAGAAACTAACTGTGCTGCTTAGGTCATATGACAGGTGAGTAAAGAAAAGAGAATTTAAATATTTATTTAGATAAGGCAGGACAAAATGGGGAGAAGGACATAACAGCGGAAAAGGAGAGAGACCAAGAGAAAATGAAAGGAGAAAAATCAAGTGAAAAATACGGAAAAGAAAGCAGGTTGTATAATAAAAACTGCTCTGAATCCCAAATGCTAGAAAGTATTTCACTAAAACTTTTTTTTGTATCATCAATCTTTGTTGATGATACCAAAGACTACCTACCAGTGGCATCAATAAATATTCCCTAAAAATTAACCAATGGTATATATCTGCATCTAGTATCATATTTTTCTATATGAAATTATATTTTCCCATTTTTCATCTATGAAAACACCATTCCACTGTCAACCCGATCAAAAAATGCAGTTATGAACAGAAACTTTCTTAAATAAGAAATCTGAAAGGCTATGAAACAAATAAGAAAATGCTCTACATCACTAATCATCAGGCAGGTGCAGATCAAAACAACAATGAGAAATTATCTCACACCACAGAGACTGGCTCACATCCAAAAAACAAAAGCAACTGTGTTGGTGCAAATGTGGGGAGAAAGGGACTCTCCTTCACTGCTGGTGGGAAGGCTGACTGGTTCAACCCTTTTGGAAAACAATATGGACGATTCTCAAAAATGTAGAAATTGAGCTCCCATTTGTCCCAGCAATACCACTCCTGGGAATATATAATGGAGAGGAAAAAAGTTATAGTAGAAATGATACCTGCATTTGTATGTTCATTGCAGCACTGTTTACAATAGCCAAAATCTGGAAAAAACCCGAGTGCCCAAAAACTGATGACTGGTTAAAGAAATTTTGGTACATCTACACAATGGAATACTATGCAGCTGTTAGAAAAGATGAAGTCATGAAATTTGCATATAAGTGGATCAACATGGAAAGTATCATGTTGAGTGAAATGAGTCAGAAAGAAAGAGACAGACATAGAAAGATCGCACTCATATGTGGATTATAAAGTAGCAGAATGGGATATTAACACCCAAGAGTAGTAGAGATAAGAACCAGGAGGTCTGCCCCACAGCTTGGAAATTGGCCTCACATGCTGGGGGGGAAGGCATCAGAGACAGAAAAGGGAACACCTAGTAGAGAATGTTGGGAGTACCCACTCGGGTTGAAATATGCGTGCTGAAAGTAGACTATAGACCAAACATGATGGCCACTCAATACCTCTATTGAAAACTACAACATCCAACAGGAGAGAAAACAAAAGGGTTTTCTGCCACAGAGTCAGGGTGCGGTTGGGGGGGTTGGGGTGGGGATGGTGGGAGGGATACTGTGAACATTGGTGGAGGAGAATGGGCACTTGTGGAGTGATGTAAACTATCACTGTATGACTGAAATGCAAACATGAAAGATCATAAGTTTGTAACTATACGTCACTGTGATTCACTAATAAAAATTAAAAAACATAAACAAAAACAAAAAACACCATTCCAATGGGTTACTATTACATTAACTTTAAGATAAAATATATTCTCAACCCAAAATTATTCCCTTATCTTAAAATCATGTCACCCAGTACTCCAACAACATTGAACTGGGAAACTGAAACAGTTATGCCAAACTTCAAAGTCTATTAGCCTGTTTGAGTCATTGTAAAGTATTTCATACGTGGATTTGTCTAGCTTTTAAAAAGAAGGGGAAATAAGGGCTTGGGAAATTCACACCTCTTTTTATCTTAATTTTACTGTAGAGATTGTAGTGGTAGAAGGAAAGAGAATTTTCAGGGCACTATTTAAGAATAAAACTGGGAATCTATTCTCTCTCATCAGGACTGATAAGAGGATATTGTTAAATTTTGCAAATTGTAATTGCATTTAAACTCACTTCAATCTTATTTTATAGGCCTCAGAAAGTAAGTGAATTTAAACTTCATATCAATTAATAGGTTAGTTAATAAAAGCTTTCTTTCTACAAAGATGATTGCTATCTCCTTGGATATACTGCATATTTAATTACACAAAATCATCTCCAAATAAAGCTGCACTGAGCTTAATATCTACACCAGACAATCATCTCTGTTGTGTTGTAACTAGTGGCCTTTAAGAATCCATATTTTTGAGAGCTTTCAGTTCCTTGAAAACTGGTGAAATAATGATGAGAAGACAGATGAGAAATGATGATAGGAGGCACAAAAGCAAATTGTGACATGTTTGACTTTTTCCCAATTATGAGAATCCAATGAAAGGTGAAAAGAAAATACCTTGGCAGATGTGAATTACATTTTTTTTAATTTTTGAATAAACCACCATATGTTGAGAAAGGATCTTAAATTCAATATCCAACACTGGCATATTAAAGTTAGAAGTAACTTGAGATATTATTGAGATCTATGTTTCATTTTATAGTTAGGAAGTCAGGAAAGAGAAGAGATAAACACACACATATACACACACATATACACACACATATGAATACATACACCTACCTCAAAGTTCAGTGAGTACAGTCTGGGCTATATACCAGGTATTCTGACTTTTCAGCTTTTGTTAATTATAATGGACCACAATATCTTGATCTTAGTTCTACGTGTTATTGATAACACTTTAAACATTGAGTACTCTACACTTAACAACTATTTGTCACTTTTAGTTTATTATTATTATCATTATCGTCATCATCACCATCTTATTTTACACATCAGCAATCTGAAACCCAGAGAAGTAAGTTTTCTAGGATCACTTATCTGGTAAGGTAAAAAGTAATGATTCAAAGTCAGTCTAGCTTCAGTCCTTTGTTCTGAACTTATACTATATGTTGAGGTATATATCTTCTTAAATATATATATTTTAGCTCCTGAAATAGATATAAGCAATAGTACCACTTGTATTTGAAGTATTGTACAGGCAGAAAGCATGAAATAAATGTTTGATCCTGAGGAAGATAGAAACAAAATGAAGTGTGTCAGGTAACAATGGAAACTTGTAGTGTACCAATATCATTAGCTGTATCTTCGGTCTCCTATTGTCTGCACTGTGCTTCTGCCTCTGTCAGAAATAGACTTATACTTTGACAGATAATTCCCCAAAGTTTCCTTTCAACACACAAAGTTGTTCTTATAATAATTTTCTAAGTAGTACTGATGACTTCAGGGAACATTCAACAGTCTGGGTAGTGCTGACTGATGGCTTCAATACAGGAATGGAGTAGCTTGACTTCTACTTCTGACCTCACTGGCAAAAACTAATTAGTAATCAAAAAAGTAAACTAAGAACTGGAGCAATAATACAGTGGACAGTGTGATTGCTTTGTATGTGGCCAACCCTGGTTTGATCCCTGGCACCCCATATGATCCACCAATCTCACCAGGAGTTATAACTAATAGAGCCAGGAGTAAGCTACCAGGTGTGACCGAAAATCCAAAAACAAAAGTAGTAATCTATCACCATTTAAATTACAGGAAGAAACAGAATATTCCTATCACTCTAAGCACTTATCACATAGCTTCATTAGTCACTGAAAGTTCTGTAGAATACACAAAAATACAAAATACACAACCCATTTCTTTGAGTGTCTCATACAGACTAATGATGCCAGACTTACAAATAAAAGTGTACAAAAAAGAATGACAACATAATGTCATGTATGGGAGTTTGGGAATATACTATGTACACATTCGGAAGGAATTCCTTTCTACTTAGAGTCAGGGAATCTTCAAAGACAAGTAAGCACATTTTTTACTGTGTCTTGAATTCTTGAAGTATAAATTTATATTACAGGAAATGATTAGGGGAAAAGAGATAAACTTCTAGAGAAAGCAATAAGAGCAAAGGCCCGTAGAAATTTTCGTGCACACTGACTCACCTAACCTTTTAGGAAAACAATATGACACTAATCAAAAATTAGGAATTGATATCCCATATAATCCATCAATTTCACTTCTCGGCATTTATCCCATGGGACCAAAAACTGTACTCAGAAAAGACATTTGCACTCCCATATTCACTGCAGCACTAATTACAATGGCCAAAATCTGGAAATAACTCAAATGTCCAAGAACAGACGACTAGATAAAACTTGTAACATATACACAATGTACTAGTACTCGGCTCTAAGAAAAGATTAAATTATGCAATTTGTGACTATGTGGCTAGATCTTGAGAGTATCATTGCTGAATCGAGTTATTGAGAAACAAGAACAGACACATTAAGATCTCCCTCATATATAAGGGAGTAAGGAAACAATAAATACTCAAAGGAACAGAAACTGAAAAGGGTCTTTAGTAGGAATCGTATCATGGAGGGTGTGATGGGGGGCTGGGAAGAGGGGTGCGGAGGACCCTGCAATAATGGTGGAGAAAAGCAGGCACTCTGGTGGAGGGTGTAGTGTTGGACAGTTTCATGCATGAAACTCTGGCATTACTAATGCTGCAGATCACAGTGCCTAAAACAAAATTTGAAAAATATAAACAAAAAGAAAAGACTCTTTTAGGCATACAATGATCTTTTATTTTATTTATAGGAGTTGTAGGAAGACAAACCTTAAGTATGTGACTAAAGCTATATTATTTTGAAAATACTAGATCATTTAAGAATATGAGCAGAAGAATGGGAGAAGTAGAAAAGTGCTTTTAGAAAAGTAATCTAGTTGAAATTTTTGTTACTGTATCTCATGGTATAGCAACAAAATGGTACAGGGCTGGAGAGATAGCACAATGGGCTGGAGAGACAGCACAGCAGGTAGGGCGTTTACCTTGCATGAGGCTGACCCGGGTTCAGTTCCTCCTGCCCTCTCAGAGAGCCCAGCAAACTACTGAGAGTATTTCTCCCACACGGCAGAGCCTGGCAAGCTACCATGGCATATTCTATATGCCAAAAACAGTAACAAGTCTCCCGATGGAGATGTTACTGGTGCCCACTCGAGTAAATTGATGCATAACGGGATTTCCTGTTCCTGTTCCTTCCTGTACCTCATGGTGAGTTAATAAAAAAATAATAATAATAAGTTAAAAAAAGAGAAAAGTAATATAGCATCATTGTGTAGAATAAATAAGAAAGTCTAGAAGCAGTAAGACATTTGTGGTAATGTTAATGATACAAAAATGTGATACCTAGGTATAGTTGTGGTAGGTAAAGTATATCTTTGGGATACTTTCATAAATACCCACAAAGCACCTCACTGATATTCCCTGCCCTAACAACAGACATCTCACCATATGCTGTATTTTCTATCGACCCTGCTAGAGAGAATGAGTTTGATCATTGAAGTGGCAAAGCTACAGACCCTAGAGAACATCCTTTCTCAGTACTAAAGACAGTATATTCATTAAAAGGAATCCCATAAAGTAGAGAGCTGGATGTTTATAATCACCAGGGGTCAAAGTGAGACTACAGTGGCTTGACTTCAGGATGGGAAAACAGTCAGGCAGAGACTTACAAACAACAGTTGTGTTAAGTGTATGGTGTGCTTTAGGTGATCCTCCAGAGTTTACACCAATAAAGAAGACAGGAAATTGTTTGTGAGCTAGGAATCTATATTCTCTTATTGTCCTCAGGTGAAGTTATTTAACTACAATATTTCACTGGGATTAGTGTCATTGTAAGGAACAAAGCACTCATATAATTTCAATGTATGTTTGCAGTTCGCCCATTCTTGCATTTCAGAGGTTAGTATCCAGGACAGAAACCATTCTAATAACCCCCAGAACATAAATCAAACTATTTTGCATTTATTTCTATATTCTCAAATACATATAACAAGCACAAACACAATCTCAGAGTAAAGGTTGGGATTTTAGAGGAAATTAAGGGTGTGATTATTTCATTAATATTATTGCTGCAGGACTCTCCACCTTTGATATGGAGAGGGGCTATCATTTGATGAATAGCTGCATGCCTTAAGCACTATTTCCCAGGGGCATTAGAAAAATGAAATCAGTTGGAATTTGTTTGCAAATCTGTTGTTTCCTGGTTTGCGTCTAAGAACACACACAACCATCTGTGTTACTGGTCCTAAATCACATCCCGTCACCATAGCACGGATGCTCTCTGCCTCTTTGTGTTATGCTTTCTGGTTTCATCCTTGAAGAAGTTCAAGGACTACGCTTAGAGAATGTATATTTCCCAATAATACTACATAAACCCTAATCATTTCTAAAGACAAAGACATATATTTATAGTCCAGAAGACATAATTTATATAGACTAAAATGCAAATGAGATTGTCTGAAGTTAGGGAACATCAAATGCCTGAAATTGTGCATACAATCCCCTCGAAAGGTATAATTAAGTTATGGTTATTATGGGCAATACTTTAGAAATTTCTTCTCTTTCTTTTTGTATTGCATTTTCTTCTGTGACAGAGTCCACGGCATGTGCCCTCCAAAATCATTTTTTCTCTTCTTCATGAATATACCAAGTCTCATACAAACTACACAAAATCATGTGGCTAACTATCAGGAATCATCTCTTGACTAAAGAGCTCAAAAGAATATCTGCCTTCTGTGTCCCTTCCATGTATAAGGCAAAAGGATTCAGTGGGTGGTGTGGGTATATTAAAATATGGCAAACCCAGTATATCGAAAGAGGTTGACACCTTGATGATTGAAGCAGAGCTTCACAGTCCTGCACTAGGCAGAGAGATGAAAAAGTCCTACATTTTGAATGTGCTATACCACTGACAGGTAGAAAAATTTTACTACATAATAATCTATTATAGAAGTTATCATATGCTAACTTACACACCTCATAATGATACAAACCTAACTTCTTGTTCTAACTTCTCAGACCCCCACACAAGTCTGAACCCCTCATATCTTGAAAGAAGTATTTATGTTCCCAGTCCTACTATAATGGAGCTTGCTCTCCATGAACCGAGAATATTTATTTTTGCTGTATTATTTGTTAATTTTTGTGTTCAGGTGATACTGGTTTACAATACTGTATATATTTTAGGAGTCACAGGATGACTTTTTTTTCAAATGTATGTTACTGTACTACAACCCACACCAAAATATTAATATTGTTCCAACACAATCCACTTGGCTTCCACCATTTTGTGTTTCCATCTACCCTCCACTTCTGGTTACATCAATTTCTGGTAACATCAGTTGGTGTCAGTATTCAAGGGTTTATTTTATTTATTTTGTTTTGTCTGTTCATTCTGAGCTGAGAATGTTTGATCAGGTAACACCAAATTTCATGAAACAGCAGTCAAAAATACTGCAAGTCAAAGCCTTTGAAGGTAAAGAATTCCAGTGAAGATAGAACTCAACACACCTACCACTGACTCATTTGTTATCTAGTTATACCTTGGAGCAAAGAGTTGAAGGAAGACTCTAGTGGGTTTTGCCAGTTAGCTGTACTAGACTAAGAACTTCATGAAGTCAAGAACCAGGTATGTCTTTAACGTCAAGAGCAATGAGTTTAAATTCAGCTTTGCTTTTTATTAGTGATACGATCTTAAGCAAACTTCTCTGAGTTGCTGTTTCCTTATTTAAAAAAAATAATTTAATATTCATTTTTCCTTTGGACTGCTTAATGATCAAATGATATTAGGAATGCAAAGTACTTAGCCTGGCATATAAGCATCACTCAAGAAAAGTTAATTATAAGAACATGCAAGTCACATGAGAATTTTGCAAACTTCAGGATTATTTAATCCACCTTGAGTACAGATAGTGATCAAGAGACATTAGAGTGATAACAGATTTTTATCTTCCTTCTCTGGAAAATCAACTCCAAACAAACTAGGTCCATGACACCTTCACAGACTGTTTTCACTCAAATTTTGCTTGGTTCTTGGACATGGGATATGTTATTTGCTTCTTTGAGATATCATTATATCAGTATTCTTTCATGTTGTTTTTTTGGATAATATAGGAACCAGACTTCTACTTCTAACTTTTCCAGCAGAATGAGGAATGGTTAAGGAAATGCATTTTTTGTGTCTCTAGCACCAAGTGTTCTAAACAGTAAATTGTGCTGCTCTCTACTCACATTCTCTCCTATCTAGACTAGTGGTCTGAAGAAAACATTCAAAAGGGTCTAGCTTTAATTTTATTTCTAAAGAAAAATAACCAGGGTATTCCTCATAAGTCAAACCTTGACCAACAACTTAGGTACTATCAGTAATTCATTGTCTACAACCCATGAATATGAACTCTTAAAAAAATCCACATGCATCTCAATTCCTACATTCTCTGCGAATTATTCAGGCCTGTACTCAAGCTGTAGATTAGTCATGGCAACTAATTCCTAATCTAAGAGCAGCTCTAAGAGCAGTACAAGGCAGTAACCTGCCTTTTTTTTCCTTCTCAGAGTCATAATCAAATCAATAGTCACAACTCTGACTTTCTGGCCTGAGGCTAAGCCAGTCACTGCCACTAAAAGAATGGCAATGCCAAGACCTTTGTTATTTTTCACAGAAAGAGATCTCTCGGTATTGATCACTAAAGCAAAGAAAAGCTGGTGGCAGGATGGAGGAGCTAATGGAAAGAGATGAGATAAAATCCAGCTGGGCATCCCTGAGGTCATTCAGTGGATAACAGAAGGAAGTCTGAGTGAGAATCTAAAAAGGCAAATAAAAGAATCCCAATTCTGCAAGCACCGCACGGAGTATCTGAAGGCCCTTGCTGTCTTGGTGTATGTTATTTTTTTTCCAGCTGAACTACCTAATGATCAAACAGGACAATCCTCATGCTTACTAGCTTTTTGTTCAAGAAACATTCTGAAATTTGCTACCCAGCTGGAGGCTAAGACTGTGTACATTCTTTCACTTTACTAGAAGACATTTTTTTTTCCAGCAGAAGTGCCTCTGTGTGTTGTTACTGCTGTGCAGATACTCTTTGCTTTTTACTATACATTCCAGGACAGTTCCCCAAAATTGAAGTTTTGCAAATCAAATTCTATTTCTTCCCTATAATCACAGGGCAGCTTTATCATTTAAGGTTCTAGCCTGAATGGGGAAAGGCTTGAAGATGTGTGGCTGATTCTGACCACCAGTCCAATATTTAATGACATAAGAAAGGATTTCTATTGAGGCTGAAGAGATAATACAGCAGGTAGTGAACTTGCTTTGCATGAGGCTGAGAGTTGTTCGATCCAGACACCCCCTGTAGTCCCCCAAGAGTAAACCTTGAGAGCTTCCAGGTGTGGCCAGAAAACAAAACAGCAACAAAAAGAGAGGGCTTCGATTACAGGAAATCTTCAACTTCTGATGAGTCCTTTAAAATAGCAATGATGACCATGACAATTGTTACTGTTAGAATTTGGTGATCACTGTCTACACATCACTCTGCTCAGTTGATATTTGTTGTTACATTGAATCTTATGGAAGCTCTTTTTCCTATTTCCCAAGTGCAGAAACTATGTCTCAGATTAAGTAATGTCACCTAAATTCTCATATGTGCTGAGCAATAGAGCTTATCTTCTATCACATGCTTTGCTTTTTCAAGTACCCTACTACCTCCCCAAGTTACGGTAACATCAAGCTGTCTATAATTTTGTTTGTTTGTTTTTCTTTTAAATTTTATTGAATCACCATGAGATAGTTACAAGCTTTCATGTTTGGGTTACAATCACACATGATCAAACACCTATCCATCTACCAGTGCACATTCCCAACAACCAATATCCCAGGTATACCCCCACTTTCTCACCCTCTCCCTGCCTCCATGGCAGACTATATTCCCCATACTCTCTCTACTTTTGGATATTGTGGCTTGCAACAGACACTGAGAGGCCATCGTGTTTGGTCCATTATCTACTTTCAGCACACATCTCCCATCCGGACTGATTCCTCCAGCCATCATTTTTTTAATTATCCCTTCTGTATTCCAACTGCTTTTTCCCGTCCGCTCATGAAGCAGGCTTCCAGCTTTGAAGCAATCCTCCTAGCCCTTGTATCTACTGTCCTTGGGTGTCAACCTCATGTGATGTTATTCTATCCTCCACAAATGAGTGCAGTCCTTCTATGCCTGTCCCTCTCATTCTGACTATAATTTTGGAACAGGGGAGGGCTATTCCAATACTCTAATCACTGCCTGCAGATTCCTCCTAACTCTGACATGACCCTGCTGTGTGAGTGTCCGCAGCAGTTTCCCTTCTTTAGTTCTTGCAGTTCTGACATCTGAAAATTTAAAAGATCGATCCAGGTAATGTCTATTGTCCTTTTTACCTCTAGAAGTTCCTGACTACCTATTTTATATTTCCTAATAGAAATATGTCAATCTCAAAAATCTACTTAGGTGCCGTTTGATGTCAAAAGTCCTTCTAAACTGACTATTTTTCTTCAGTGATCACTATGAAGCCTTTTTACTCAAGTCTACACATGCAAACCTTTGTAGGCTGAAGCTTCAAGCAAGTACATTCTGTTCTGGTCACAATGATGCCAAATGAACAGTTTGACTAAATTTTCCACTTTTCAGTGGATCATTTTGATTTCTTTGTCTAAATGTTCTGTCTTTGCCAACACAATGATACCCTACCTGGAAAATGGCTTTTTGTTTCCAATTGGCCTTTTTGAAAGTAACAAAGAGGCTTTGGCAGGTCTGTCATTAACCCTGGGGTAGTTAAAAGCAGGATGCCAGTCGCATCTCAAGCACTACGGATACACTGTGCCTTGGGTTTGGATTTCTCCCAGCTCTGCTGCATTTTCAGGAAATGATATGGAAGACCAATCTCTAAAAGGAGCTGTGCTCCTGCATACACAAATGTGGTTCAAAAGCCATGTAAATAAATATACATGAACTGAACTGGAACAGCTGGGGAGTTCTCAACAGGGACCTCTAATGACCTCTGAATTGGAAGGGACACAGCTGATCAAGGAATCATTACTAAGATTAAAGGCTTATACCAAAATCACTGTGAGACACAAGCTACTGAATTTACAATGTTGATGGCATAAACTGGAAAGCACTAACTAACCACATTAATATGCTGTTACAAAGGCAGAGAAAACGGAGTTATTTCTCTACCCTTTTCTGCCCTTGCAACGTTAACTAGGTACTTGAGCTTTATGAGAGCACTGTGTTTGTTTCGTGGTCTTACCTTGTTACTGGTGGAGGAGAGCCTTCTTTGCCTTTAGGAAACTTGTTTATAGCACAGTGGTGAAAATGATTACTTAATTCAACCAACTGTCAAATTCAGGAATATTGACCATCAAGCATAGGCACACTGGCATCTCAATGAGAAAATAAAAAGAACTAAATCAGGTCGATTTAGGGACATAAATGCTAAGTTTGGAGTCGAAAGGGGGGTTCAATAGTCCAATAAATTTCCAAACCTCAATAAGATTTCTGATATTGAGTTTCATCCTACATATTTGAATTCAAATGTGTAGAATGAAACTCAATATCAGAAATCTCCAGACAACAGCAATACCTAAGTACACAGCACCAGGAATCATGGTTACAGCCAGTTTGAAGATAATATTCTGAAAAAAAACTAGGAATTGAGTAATAAGTTATAGTTCCCTGGGGAAAAGGAGTAACAACTGGAGTCATTAGTAGACAAGAGTCACAAAGTGAGGGAAGTTTAGGGAATGCATGTCCTAAAAGGGTAACTAAGAAACCAGAAATCAGGAGGCCTTCAGTAAGCACAGCCAATGAGCAAAAAAGGTAGCCAAAGTTGGTGGGCATATGAATGGAGCATAAAAACAGCCGATTTCCATAGTATTGGTTAGGATTGGATTAGAAACTGAGCCACACAGTCATTCAGTTGGTGACATCAAATGAGAGGAACTTGGTAAGCTCCCCCGGGAGGCAGCAAGTCAGGGGATATGGATATTTCAGTGCAACCAAACCTAGATATCAGGCAAAGCTGTTCAAAGTCAAATAATTTCACTGCATACAACCACAACAATGTTTTCATGTGAGGTTTTGTAGTTGCTATTTGGTTTGTTTGTTTGTTTGTTTGTTTGTTTTAGATAAAAAGGTGAGAACCAGGTTGGAGAGATTGTATAGGAATTTACATGCAAATTATTCTGGCTCAATCCTCAGCAGTGCTTTGGTCCTCTAAGCATTACCAGTCTTACTTCAGACCACAGAGTCAGGAGTAGCCCCTGAGCACTGCAAGGTAGAGATTCTAACCACCTCACCCCACCAAAAAAATGAGAGGACCTTTAGTTCATAAATGAAACTCTTCAATATGTCATCAATTTTGCCATTTTTCAAGGAAATAGACAAAACACTCCTGAAATTTATATGGAACAATAAACTCCCACGAATAGCTAAAGCAATCCTTGGAAAAAAGAAGATGGGTGGCATCACCTTCCCCAATTCAAACTCTACTACAAAGCAGTAGTAATTAAAACAGCATGGTATTGGGATAAAAACAGATGGCAGACCAATGGAAAAGAGTTGAATTTCCTGTCACAGACCCCCGAAATTATGGCCACTTAATATTTGACTAGGGAGCAAGAAATGCAAAGTGGAACAAGGAAAGCCTCTCCAACAAGTGGTGCTGGGAAAACTGGATAGCTACCTGCAAAAAAAATGAACTCTGACCTCTGTCTAATGCGAGGCAAAAAAGTCAGATCAAAGTGGATGAAAGTGGATGAAAGATCTCAATATTAGACATGAATCTATGAATCTATGAGGTTCATAGAAGAAAATGTAGGCAGAACTCTCCATGACATTGAAGCTAAAATCATCTTTAAGGATGAAACAGCACTGATCATGCAAGTGGAAACAAACATAAACAAATGGGACTACATCAAACTAAGAAGCTTCTGCACTTCAAAAGAAACAGTGACCAAAATACAGAAAGAGCCCACAGAATCGGAAAGAATATTTACCCAATACCCATCTGGTAAGGGATTAATATCCAGGATATACAAGATACTTGTAGAGATGTATAAGAAAAAATGGAGAGAAGAAATGAACAGAAGTTTCCTCAAAAAAAGAAATACAAATGGCCAAAAGGCACATGAAAAAATGCTCCACGTCTCTAGTCATCATGGAGATGCAAATCAAAAGAACAATGAGATATCACCTCACACCACAGAGACTGACACACATTCAAAAGAACAAAAGCAACCAGTGCTGGCGTGGATGTGGGGAAAAAGGGACGCTCCTTCACTATTGGTGGGAATACCGAATGGTCCAGCCTTTCTGGAAAACAATATGGACAGTCCTTCACAAACTAGAAATTGAGCTTCCATATGACCCCACAATACCACTTCTGGGAATATATCCTGAGGATGCAAAAGAGCACAGTAGAAATGACATCTATACCTATATATTCATTGCAGCACTGTTCACAATAGCCAAAATATGGAAATAACCTGAGTGCCCTAAAACAGATGACCGATTAAAGAAAATTTGGTACATCTACACAATGGAATACTATGCAGCTGTTAGGAGAGATAATGTCATGAAATTTGCTTATAAATGGAAACACATGGAGAGTACTATGCTAAGTGAAATGAGTTAGAAAGAGAGGGACAGACATAGAGGGACTGCACTCATTTGTGGAATGTAGGGGAGCATCACATGAGGCTGACACCCAAGGATGGTAGATACGAGGGCCAGGGGGATTGCCCCATAGCTGCATCATGAGCGGAGGGGAGAAGGCAGATGGTATAGAGAAGGGATCGCTAAGAAAATGATGGCTGGAGGAACAAGTTGGGATGGGAGATGCATGCCGAAAGTAGATAATGGACCAAACATGATGACCTCTCAGTGTCTGTGTTGCAAGTTATAATGCCCAAAAGTAGAGAGAGAGTATGGGGAGTATTGTCTGCCATGGAGGCAGGGGGAGGGTGGGAAAGGGGGGGTATACCCAGGATATTGGTGGTGAGGAATGTGCACTGGTGGAGCGATGGGTGTTTTTTCATTGTGAGATTGTAACCCAGACATGAAAGCTTCAACTATCTCATTATCTCACGGTGATTCAATAAAATTTAAAAAATTAAAAAGAAAAACCATTGTTAAAATTTAAACTACTTTAGCATTCTGTCACTGTAGCAATCTAGCACTGTTTTCCCAATGTTCATCATTTGTTCCAATAGGCACCAGTAAGGTCTCCATTGTGAGACTTGTTGTTACTGTTTTACGCATGTTGAATACGCCATGGGTAGCTTGCCAGGCTCTGCCGTGTGGGCAGGATACTCTCAGTAGCTTGCCGAGCTCTCCAAGAGTGACAGAGGAATTGAATCCAGGTCGGCCTCATGCAAGGCAAATGCCTTACCCGCTGTGCTATCGCTCCGCTACTAGCATTCGAGACAAATTATATATTTCTAAACAGGATTGGTGAAGGTTGACTGACCTTTGTAGCTCTCAAACACCTAACAAGCAGTTTTTCAAGGCCCATCCACTATCAAGCACTCAGAAAATATACATGGAGTAAAATATGGATTATCAAAGAAGAAATGATCTTCTTATCAACAGCAGCATCAAACAACAGAAATGTCAAAAGGAGTATAACATACATTCCTTTCAGAAATAAAAACATAAGCAATAAAAGAGATATAGAACAGGTACATTAAAATGGAAAGGAAAAGTGCATTCATGTTTTAACATGAAGTAAGAGGAGTTGTGATCTGAGTAAGGAGGGGTGCTCCAATGACATTTGTTGGGACATCATGGGATTCGGACATTGTGGGATTCTGAAATTGAAGAAAGTCAAAGAGAATGAATTATTTTTCTTAACCAGGCCTCTACAGCCAGAGCAAATCAACACAGACTTATCTTTCTTAGAGAGAATGGAATAGAGGAGGGAAAGGTGGTAGATAAATGAGGATCAATCACAATATATACTTCCTGTCTCTCCTCTAACCTCAAAATATCTATTATTTTCCTTTAGTTCCACAGAACTGTAGGCCAATTGAGATTTCAGGGGTCCTCTAGATTCCTAAAAAAAAGGAAAAAAGAAAACCTCTATATTTGCTTACTGGGGCCTGATATCTCTTTGTAAATATCAAACTCTTTATTTTTTAATATAATTTTTTATTAATGAATCATTGTGAGGTACAGCTACAAACTTATAAGCTTTCGTGCTTGCATTTCAGTCATACAATGACCAAGTACCCATCCCTCTACCAGTGCCTATTCTCCACCACCAATGATCCCAGTATCCCTCCCACTACCCCCACCCCTTCCCCCCACCATACCCCACTTCTGTGGCAGGGCATTACCTTTTGTTCACTCTCTCTCCCTTTGGGTGTTGTAGTTTGCAATAGATGTAATAAGTAGACATCATGTTCGGTCTATAGTCTGCTTTCAGCACGCATCTCCCATCCTAGCACCCTTTACTTGGTGGTCCCTTCTCTATCAGAGCTGCATTTTCCCCTAGCATATGAGGCCAGCATCTAGGCTGTGGAGCAATCCTCCTGGTTCTTATCTCTACTACTCTTGGGTGTTAATGTCCCATTCTGCTACTTTATAATCCACATATGAGTGCGATCATTCTATGTCTGTCTCTTTCTTTCTGACTCATTTCACTCAACATGATACTTTCCATGTTGATTCACCTATATGCAAATTTAATGACTTCACCTTTTCTAACAGCTGCATAGAATTCCATTGTGTTGATGTACCAAAGAACATCAAGCACTTTCAGGAATGAAAAGTGTAAACAGAAATGACTATAAGCAAAGAATAAATTTGAGATAAACCTCTGAATCCATCCCAGATTTTAAAGAATAGCGCCAGTTCATTTTCTGTTCAGATTTGGGGAGATATTTGCTACTCAGAAAAATGGAGGAGGGGTCCTATTAGATGGTGTGTATAAGGATAAATGTGTACATCTGGGGTTGGAGTGATAGTAGAGCTGGTAGGGCGTTTGCCTTGCACATGGCCGACCTGGTTCGACCCTCAGCATCCCATATTGTCCCCTGAGCACCACCAAGAGTGATTCCTGAGTGCAGAGCTAGAAGTAACCCCTGAGCATTGCTGAATGTGACAAAAAATGTCACAAAAAAGTGTACATCTGTGTGAGAAAAATAAAAGGTTTAGAAAGGGAACTAATTTCTACCCAACCATCTCAAAATGTATTGTTCAGCTGAAGGGTTATATTGAAGTAGTGATGCAAAAAGATACGGAGTGCACTAATACATTTTTGTCATAAGATGGAAATGTAAACTCTTTGACATGCCTTATAAAGACTTGCGTGTTTTGACTTTAATCAGCAACTTTTAATAATAGAGCTTTATTGCTGACAGTCTTGTTGAAGTGTCCCCAAGGATATAAAGAAAAACTGTCATAGTCTTCAGAGCATTCAGAAAACTACTAAAATAAAGCTATTTTCTGTGTATACAAGACTCGTGCTATTTGAAATATAATGTATGATCCAGAAGAAGGCCTTGAAGCCTGTCAAAACTATAAGATTTTTATCATGTAGTAGGCAGAGTATGGAGGGAGAAGAACCCCAAGGACAAGATCCTGGAAGAGTCAGTTGTTATTTTTTTCTTTATTTATATTTTGTGGACTTCCCAATCAGTATTCAGAGGCCCCAAGGGTCACTCCCAACGATTCTTGACGAACCAGCCCATATAGTTCAATACTAGGACCTGGAAATGCAGTAATGCTTGGCATCAGTGGTGCTCAGGATCCATCACGGACATATCTGGTCATTCTAGGAAGCTTCATGGGCTGTACCTGACTGTGTTTGGGAGGGGGCATGCAGTGCCATGAACTGAATTTAGATTTTGCAAATGCAATGCATATATATACCTTTGACCTTTGATCTATAACGCTCCACCCCTATATGTTTTAAATAGAGAGACAACTCCTGAGCAGTATGAGCTTGATGGTGCTTGGGCAGTTAGTTACGTGCTGGGGTCCATCTTAGTGGTTGGCGGGGGTGATAGTGGGGTGGGTATGCAGTGTTATGGGTCAAACTTAGGGTCTCAATGTCTAAGTGTTTGCTCTCCCGCTTGAGTCATATCTCTGCCCAGTTATTCTTTGATTTAAAAACTGTATTATTATTTTTATGTAACACCAATATTTTTGTTTCATACTTGCAGTAGTGCTACACCATGCCCAATCCCAGAGTGCCAACATCCGTCCACACTTATCCCAAAGTTCTTTCCACACCTTAGCCCTTTACCACTCACATTTTATAGTTCTATTGATCAAATCTCAAAGTTTTTTGCCATTAGGGATTATCTAACTCCTTGCTTTGTTTCTTTATACTTTGCAAACCAAAAGGAAGAATAAGTATTCACCCATTTACTATTGTGCCCACTTTTCAGCCATAATTTGGAGTGAGTCATGAGTTCCTTCCCTCTTGAAAACTACATTTGATGAGTGTTCTGAAATTGTATCTGAGATCAGCAACTTAATTTCTTTCATGAGGATTCATATACATTTTCTTTATGGTGATTGAATGAGTTTGCATATATCCCCTCACTTACATTATATTACATCCACACATGAGCATCTTGCTTGACTTGGTTGAATGTTTGTAGACAGCTTCTGCCTACAAAAGAACTTAGGAATATGAATTAGTATGAAGACAGAGATGTCCCTTTACCCAGAATTGATGACCATTTGTGCAGATGAAACTGCTTTGGATTCCAAGACTTATGAAGAGCAAGGTAATTCACGTGGCCACCCCGTGTTCGATTCCTCCACCCCTCTCGAAGAGCCCGGCAAACTACTGAGAGTATCATGCCTGCATGCAGATCCTGGCAAGCTACCCGTGGCATATTCAATATGCCAAAAACAGTAACAATAAGTCTCTCAATGACAGACGTTACTGGTGCCCGCTAGAACAAATCGATGAGCAACGGGATGACAGTGAATTTAAGCATCATTTGTAAATAATGTGTTATAACTATGATGTTGAATAATATGAAATACAATAGAATAGAATGTTTTCTATAAAAAATCTAAGAATATGTCACAGAGGTCAATGTTAAACAAGACTTTGCCAAACAATACAATAGAATAGAACGTATTCTATAGCAAATCTAAGAATATGTCACAGAGGTCAATGTTAAGCTTTGTTTGGTAAAGTTTTGTTTCAGTTAGGTGTTTGCATAATAGATCACAATATAAAATACCTTTCTTACTGTGGTGGATAATTGAAAGATTAAAAACTAGGGTTAGAGTTGGCTGATATCAAAATTAGTATTCCAAAAAGTTCCCTTTGAAAACTTTTCTGAACCAAGTAAAAATGAAACTTGTAACTTAGAAGGTTTTCCTTTGAATACATACAGCAATGTATAGGTCCCAAACCTTCTGTACATAGATGGCAGACATGTTCCCTGACACTTGTTTTGTGTACTTTTGTTACAGTAAAAATACTTGCCTATGTGGTAGAAGTCCATTATTTCAGAAAATATTCAGGTTCCAACTCATGTTGCCATATTTAAAATAGAAAAAGAATACTTTAGTTTTGAAAAATATATGATATTCTATGATGATTATCACTATCATCATCGTTGATAACACAGTCAATATTTTTTTTTAAATTTTATTTATTTTTAATTAGAGAATCACCGTGAGGGTACAGTTACAGATTTATACACTTTTGTGCTTATACTTCCCTCATACAAAGTTCGGGAACCCATCCCTTCACCAGTGCCCATTCTCCACCACCCGTAAACCCAGCATCCCTCCCACCCTCCCCAATCCCATCTCCCCCCCACCCCACCCTGCCACTGTGGCAAGGCATTCCCTTCTGTTCTCTCTCTCTAATTAGCTGTTGTGCTTTGCAATAAAGGTGTTCAGTGGCCGCTGTGCTCAGTCTCTAGCCCTCATTCAGCCCGCAACTCCCTTCCCCCACATGGCCTTCGACTACAATGTAGTTGGTGATCGCTTCTCTGAGTTGACCTTTCCCCGGAACGTGAGGCCAGCCTCGAAGCCATGGAGTCAACCTCCTGGTACTTATTTCTACAGTTCTTGGGTGATAGTCTCCCACTCTGTTATTCTATATACCATAGATGAGTGCAATCTTTCTATGTCTGTCTCTCTCTTTCTGACTCATTTCACTCAGCATGAAACTTTTCATGCCCATCCACTTAACTACAAAATTCTTGACCTCCTTTTTTCTAACAGCTGCATAGCATTCCATTGTATAGATGTACCAAAGTTTCCTCAACCAGTCATCCGTTCTGGGGCATTCGGGTTTTTTCCAGATTCTGGCTATTGTAAACAGTGCTGCGATGAACATACATGTGCAGATGTTGTTTCGATTGTACTTTTTTGCCTCTCTGGGATATATTCCCAGCAGTGGTATTGCTGGGTCAAATGGGAATTCAATATCTAATTTTTTGAGAATCGTCCAAATTGTTTTCCAGAAGGGCTGAACCAGTCGGCATTCCCACCAGCAGTGAAGAAGGGTCCCTTTCTCCCCACATCCTCTCCAACAGCGGTTGCTTTTGTTCTTTTGGATGTGTGCTAGTCTCTGTGGTGTGAGGTGGTATCTCATGGTTGTTTTGATCTGCATCTCTCTGATGATTAGTGATGCAGAGCACTTTTTCATGTGCCTTTTGGCCATTCGTATTTCTTCCTTGGTAAAGTTTCTGTTCATTTCTTCGCCCCATTTTTTGATGGGGTTGGATGTTTTCTTCTTGTAGAGTTCAACCAGTGCTTTATATACCATTGATATCAACCCCTTATCTGATGGGTATTGTGTAAATATCCTTTCCCATTCAACACAGTCAATATTTATTGGACTTTAGCTTGCTCATTTGGCCCTGAAAATATATAGGAAATGCCATCAGCATGGTTACTACCACAAAGTAAGTAATCAGTTAATGTTAATTTCTTACTCTTACCCCTCGTTTAATGTGTTTTAAGAACTCAATAGTTTATGTTTCCAGGAGAACAAAACCAGTGGAGTCCAGATTCAGTTCAAGCACTCAATTTCTTAACAGTTTGGAAAACTGATTCTGTGAATAATCAGTGATTAGTAATAGAAAACAACCTTAATTGTGTGAGTTAGGTATGAGATACCACAATGAAAAATATGTAATCCTGTTAGTGGTAGCTGAAGGAGGCTGGCAGGGGAGGGTTTTAAGTCCTATCCCTATACAGCAGTGTGCTGATCATACCATTTTTCTGATTAAAGTAATTTAATGATCTTTATGATGATGTGTTGGGCAGCCATTTTGCAGGTGCGTGGTCCAGGAATAGGTTTATTCATGCGTGAGGAATATAGCATATTGTCCCCACATTACTGTATACAGCTGTTAAACATAAAAGTATCCAAAGTGGGGGGTAGGAGGTGGGAAATAATGCTATCTTAAAAACTCAGGTATGGGGGCTGGTGAGTAAGGTACAGGGGTTAAGTTGCTTGCCTTGCATGCAGCTGACCCTGGTTCAATTCCCAGTACCATGTGGGAGGTGTGGGCCCCTAAACACCACCAGAAGCAATCCTGAGCAAGGACAGAGCCAGTGTGGCCAGACAAAAGAATGAAACAAAAAGAGAACAAAAAAAAATTTAAATATGGGGATCCAGGTGTGTGATTTGGTGTTAAGAGTTCCTGCCATGCATGTGTAAGGCTCTGAGTTCATTCTCCAGCATAGCCCCAAATCACTGAGTGTGATACCTAACAAGTGTGCAATCCCGGGATTTCTAGGTGCTAAATGGAGGCACATGCAAGGCAAATGCTCTTCCAGTGAGACCCCTCCCCAGCCCTGAGACTCTGATTTTGCTATCTCCCCCTTTCAGACTATCACTCAGAGCTCTGCCAGACAGACCCCATCCCCCACAAAAACGGAAAGAAAGAAAATAAATTACACAGGAATAATTACAGAAGTAGACTCAAAAAACAGAGTCAAAGAAATAATTATTTCAAGAAAAAAGAGACGGCGACTACTACAGTGATCGGAACACTTTAAAACCTATTACAGAAGAGATCCAAGTATAAAAATTTAGTGCAATGTACATTAGATCCAGAGTTGAAAACTTACATATGGAAATGAAAATAGATATTTTATATTTTATTAAGCGGTTTTAATTTCCTTGTTTACATAGGTTTAATACTTCTTTGTTCTCTTTCTTCTTTCTTGGTTTAACTCCACTACTCAGCCACCGTCACACTCCAGACCACTCTCTGGACACTTGGGCGGAACCTCATGCACAAGTGAAGCCCCACAGAACCAGGTAAGCAGAACTTTGCGACCTTGGACTCTAGGCTCAACGAGACCCGGAAACAAGATTCTGTGTCTTCCTCCTCCAAACTCCAGCACCTTAGGAAGGGGGTCAAACCCAGACACCCCACCCTACCCAGTTCAGATAAATACCTCACCAGCTGATCCCCACTACCTCCACGACCCAGCCACCACCACATTTGAGGCCACTCTCCGGACTGTGTGGCCAAAGAGCGGCCGCATGACACACCATAAGACACATAATACCGTTTTCTATAATTCCCGCACCATATTTGATGGGGTTCAAATATGGTGTGAACTATGGGAACACCTCTAATGGTGATTGGAGGCCGCCCTAAAAGCCTCTATCACTCTCGGAGAGCCCAGCAAGCTACCGAGAGTACCCCGCTCACACAGCAGAGTCTGGCAAGCTACCCATAGCGTATTCTATATGCCAACAATAGTAACAACAATGGGCCTCATTCACCTGATACCAAAAGAGCACCAAATATGGCAGTGTTAAGAAAGATGAGCAAGGAGAGGCTGAAAAAAATCTCAGGGGACGAACTAGACTGCCAAAACGAAGACAGACTAAAATGACTCTGTAATTTCAATGCACATACACTGGCATCATAAGCATCCATCAAGGACCTGATGGTGCAAGCACAGAAGATCCAGTATGACATCATTTGTCTGACCAAAACAAGAAGACATCGATCACATCACACCATTTTCAACACTGGAGAAGAACTGTTCCTCAGAACATGCGACAACAGAGGCATCGGTGGCGTCGGTGTCCTTGTCAACTCGAACTTGGCATGAGCATTGAGTCATTCGAATGCCGAACAATCCGAATTGGACGATTATACTTGAATAGATATGGCTCACTGCCTGCAGTTTCTATCTTCGTCATCTACACACCAACATCCAACTACGATGAAGAAGAAATTGAGAAGGTCTACATGGAACTGGAGAAGTTCTATAAAGAAGACCACACCTTCTATAAGATCATTGTTGGTGATTTTAATGCCAAGATAGGACCGAGAAGGTCACCCAAAGAACTCCACAATGGGAACCATGGCCTAGAATGGAACGATCAGGGGAAAGACTGTCTGAATTCATCATGTCGACCAAGACCACCCATGGCAACTCACAATTCCAGAAGGCCGAATCTAAACGCTGGACATGGAAGTCTCCCGGTGGACAGTTCCACAATGAAATTCACCACATCATATTCAATTGAAGGATTTGCCTGACCAATGTCACTGTTATTCCCAAAATTCCAAATGGGATCGGACCACCCTCTCCTTCGTGCAAAATTCTACTTCACAGAGCGGGGAGAAAAGTTCAAGTTTAAGAAGGGAACTTCCAGAATGATTACAAACTGGGAGTTCTTTGGCACTATTGCAGCAACGTGGGAACATGCCTTCCTTGACAACAATGACAAGGAATATGACCGACTGTTTCAGCACCTCCATGACTGCGCAAAGAATGCTAAGAGTGAGAAAGCCACAAACAGATGCCTGTCTTTGGAAACTCTCAAGCTCATTCGTCAACGTGGTTTGGCACGAGCCTCAGGCAACCACAAGCTAACGTCCGAGCTCACAAAGCTGTGCAGAGAAACAATAAAGGAAGATCTCAAAGAGAGAAGAGCATTAGTGTTGGCTGATGGGACAGAAGCCGGGAAAAGTATTCGCAACACTTGCCTGTCCTTCGCCAACTACAAGACCAAGATGACTGCCCTCCAACATCCTAATGGATCTTTCACATCTTCCAGAAAGGCAATGGAGAGGATTATTTATGACTTCTACTTGGATCTCTTTGACAGCCATGTCCACCTGCCCACATAGCAATTCCGCAGGATGGATATGTCATTCCCAAAGTCCTCCCTTCCAAAATCCGACTAGCCATTTCGGTGGTAAAGATGCGTACAGCACCCAGTCCAAACAAGGTCAGACCCGAACACCTGAAGAATCTGCCGCCATTACTCATCAATACAGTGGCTTGGCTCTTCACACGCTATCTGTCTGAATGTAAGGTTCCGTCCCGGTGGAAAACCAGCAGGACCGTTCTGTTGTACAAGAAGGGAGATATCCACAACATTGCCAACTATTGCCCAATCTGCCTGCTGTCCGTAATCTACACATTGTTCACTAGTGTCATCCTGAATAGAATAGGAAGAACACTAGATGAAGAACAACCATGCAAGCAAGCCAGGTTACGAAAAGGATTCAGCACGATCGACCATATCCACACAGTGACCAAATTCATTGAAGTTTCGCGACAGTTCAAGATGCCGCTCTGTCTAAAGTTCATCAACTTAAAGAAGGCCTTCGATTCTATTGAGACTGAAGTGGTCATCAAAGCCCTAGCCAAACAGGGCGTTCAAACTCAGTACATCAAGTTCCTCTGCAAGCTGTATTACGGATTCACCACCAGGATCTCACCATTCTACAAGGAAGTGATCACTGATGTAAGGAGAGGGGTTTGGCAGGGCGATACCATTTCACCGAAACTCTTCAGTGTCACCCTCGAGAACGTCATGCGATGACTGGAATGGGAAGGAATGGGAGTGAATATAGACGGTTGCAAATTACACCACCTCCACTTTGCTGGTGACATCATTCTCATAACTCCAAACATTAGCCAAGCAGCACAAATGCTGGCCAACTTCGACCGCGAGTGTGGAAAGGTCGGACTGCAGCTGAACCTCAGCAAAACAGTGTTTATGAAAAATGAACTAATCCCTGATGCTTCATATGCTCTCAGTGGAATGGACATCTCCGATTGCAGCAGCTATGTGTACCTGGGTTGAGAACTCAACATGACGAACAACTTGGCGACAGAACTGTTCAGGAGGAAGAGAGCAGCATGGAATGCCTTCAAGAGCATCAAAGGTGTGGTTAAGAGGACGAAAAACCTCCGAGTCTGGACACATCTTTTCGATCCCACTGTTCTTTCTTCACTAACATATGCCTCAGAGACCTGGGCCCTATGAAAACAAGATGATAATGCTATTCGGGAGTATCACGTCTCACTCAAGTGAGAGAAGAAATCCGGAGTTCCGACCTCTGTCCATGGTCAAGAATAGGGACGCTGTCTCATTTGCCAAGACATCAAAAATCAGATGGGCCAGACATGTAATGCGATTCAGAGACGACCACTGGAATAGAACTGTTACCGATTGGATTCCACGGGACGTCAAAAGACCACGTGGCTGCCCACCAATGAGATGGTCAGACTTTTTCATCAAAACCCTGAATGAACAGTCTGAGGCTCTTCCTGTTCCTGGATCGAGCAGATATCATTGGGCTACACTAGCACACAACAGGGATAAATGGAGGCTTTACTGATGCCTGCTCGAGCAAATGGAAGATCACCGGGATGACAAGTGATGACAAGTGAAGTGAAGTGATACATAGGTTTAAATTGTATAGCAATCACAAATTGGCACTTACTAATTTCTTTTCTGATCATTCTATTTGCCATTTCTTTAAGTTTTGTTGGAACAAGCAATATAAAGTAAATTTGTTACGTAAGGAGGCAGGATGGTGCTGAGAGGGAAACTGGGAACATTGGTAGAGGGAAGGTCACACAGGTGGTGTTGGAACACTAAATGCCTGACACAGCTGTATTACTGAGCGACTTTGTAAATTTATAAAATTTATTTAAAGAAAAATAAATAAAAATTTAAAAAGAAACTTAATAAAGATCTATTATAAAGTCAAAATAGGTCTCAAAGGAACAAACACACACACATATGCGATGCCAGGGATTGAGTGCGGGTCTTCTGCATGCAAGTCAGTCCCCCCAGCCACTGTGTTCTCTCTCCAACTTCTCATTTTGTGTTTCTAAATAATGACACTTCCAATAATTTTTCTTTAAATTTTTTTATTTTTTCTTCTTTCTTGGGCCACACCTGGCTGTACTCAGTCAGGATTCGACAAGAGAATTTTAATGTCAAAATTAATGGTTTAGACTTTTGAGAGTTATGGTTGTTAACTATATATATACATATATATATATAGATAGATATAGATATATAGATGGAGAGCCCAGCAAGCTACCGAGAGTATCCCACCCACACGGGCAGAGCCTGGCAAGCTACCCATGGTGTATTCGATATGCCAAAAACAGTACCAATAGGTCTCATTCCCCTGATCCTGGAAAAGTCTCCAATCGCTGGGAAAGTGAGGAGAGGCTGCTAAAATCTCAGGGCTGGGAGGAATAGAGACATTACTAGTGTCCACTCGAGTAAATCAATGAACAATGGGATGACAGTGATACAGTGATACAGTGAGAGAAAACTGAAGGGTGTTATATCCCCTATATATGTTATATCTGTGTGGCTCCTGCTTGACTCATTCCAGCTACTCTCATCCAGGTAAGCTGGACGTGCCATACTATGGCTATTTCACCAATGCACTTGAATATTTACCTCCATGAATTTCTCCTTTAATTTATTATTATTATTTTGGCTTACAATAATGTTTTTTCACTATTTCCAACACCATACCCATCACCAGTGTACCAGTCTAGCTCCCCCAAGAACCCAAATGTCACTCCATCCCACTCACCCCTGAACTCAGTTGTGTTGTGTTGAGTTGTCCCCCTATTATGTTGCCTTTGGGTTGTTGTTGTCACTTCTCTGTATCTTTAAGTCCCACATATGAGAGACATCATTCTGCATCTGTCCCTTTCATTGAGACTGACTTAGCATGATTTTATGTGGATCTCTTTGACAGAAATGCTTTTCTCAGCTTTTGTGCGCTTGAAGAGAAATATTTCTTCAAGACCCACCTGGGAGAGCATGAGTTATCTGAAGTCTTCACTGGAAGCATCACCTCCAGGAAAACATGCACACTTATTTCTTTCCCAAAATGTCTTGTCACAGCTCCATTACAGCAGTCATTCATGACTTTCTCACTAGACTAAGTACTACTAGAGATAATATAAGAATTTAGTATCATTATCTCCTAGACAATATATCTGCCTTGGGGTAGTTGTCCAATGAACATCTGTTTTATGAGTAGGCATGGACAGTTTAGTTGACAGAACAAAATGAACCTATCATAACTTGTAATAAAAAAAAACTAGTACTACTTGTTTATTTTGTTTCCACCACTGTAAACTCCATGAGAGCAGGGATTTATGTATTTCATCATCGTAGCCCACACACCTAGCACAATGCTTGAAACACAGTAGCTACTCTCAATAACTTGTTGCATGAATAACCTAAATCAAGGTTTCCTAACCTCAGCACTTGAGATTGGGACTGCATAGCTCTTTATTTTGGTTCATCGGCCCTGTACATTGTAGGATATTCAGTAGCATCCAGAGTCTTAACTCAGTATCTCCTCTCTACCCCCACCACTAGTTCTGAAAACAAAATGTCATTTTTGCTCCCTAGGGTGATTTTGCCTCTGCCTAAGAACCTCTGACTCAAAGAGAAGACCACAAAGATAAATTCAAAGGATGAGACCTTTTCAACACTTAAATTATTAAATCTGCTCCTTCCTATATTGCAGTAGCATGTAGAAGATAGAGAGGTAAGAAAATGAGTCTGAAATCATGTAGCTTATTCCCAGTCATTCATAACTCTCACTGACATACACAGTGCTTCTTCAGTTCACTTTCTTTTTCACTCCATGTTGTGCTTTTTTGGCTACAAAGATAATTCTGTTTTGGTTGTGCTTATTCCTGGTATTCTTTATTCCTGGTAGATAATTACATTACTTAACTTTTCCATAGGACATCTGATTAGCTGTTTTACCCTCTTGGTCAATGTTCACTACATTGATCATCATGACCTCCTAGAGACAGCAACTATTCTGGGAGTGGAAAATATAATGAATTATAATAAACATTTTCCCCCATTACTTTACGCCCATTCTTCTGACTTCAGTCCAGGTCTTTCTGTTTATCTCATCCTTGAGTTTCATGTTCTCAGGGACTGAACCTCCAAAAACAGAATAAATGAACTCAATTACAAGAACCATTTTGCCCATTATCTTCAACTATTTTGCTTTCAGATATAATGTTTGGTGAAAGAATGAATGAATGAATGAATGGAGCTCAAATTTCATGTAACCAGAGGCTGGAAAGATAATAGCATTGTAGCACTGTCATCCCGTTGCTCATTGATTTGCTTGAGTGGGCACCAGTAACGTCTCCATTGTGAGACTTGTTACTTTTTTGGGCATATTGAATATGCCATGGGGAGCTTGCCAGGCTCTGCCATGCGGGTGAGATACTCTCGATAGCTTGCTGGGCTCTCCCATGCAAGTCGGCCGCATGCAAGGCAAATGCCCTACCCGCGGTGCTATCACTACAGTCCTCTCTGACACTGAAAATAGAACTTAATTACTAACAGAAATGGGGAAAAAAACCTCAAATATCTGGAAATAAACAGCTCTGTATTTAACAGCCCATGGGTCAGATGGGAAATCAAGTTTTCTAGAAATAAAAATTGTAGGGAGCCAGAGCACATTGCGCATGTGTCCCAACGTGGTAAACAACCACATTGCGCATGCGCATGACTGGCCGACATCCGGTGTCCCAATGTGGTAAACAACCATATCGCGCATGCGCAACAACCACATTGCACATGTGCAACGACCACATTGCGCATGAGTGGCGGCCATGACAGAGTGACCTCATATGGGGTGATTGGCGGGAGCCAATAGATGAGCGCCACCTCATATGGGGTGATTGGCGAGAGCCAATAGAGCGCCACCTCATATGGGGTGATTGGCGAGAGCCAATAGATGAGCACCACGTCAGAGGCGGGGCAACCAGGCTATATAAGGACTGCCATTACCCGGGTTGTGGTTCTTTCTCTTCGGGAGTTAACTGAATAAAACGGCTGCAGAAGGATCCTCAACCCGTGTCGTCTCACTCTTTGCTGGTGAAGGGAAATCGCGACACGGGCTACGAACAAAAAATGAGGCTATGAGCTACCAGTATTTGTGGGACACACCAAAAGCTGAGTTAAAAGGAAAGTTCATAACAATGCAAGTATACATTAGGAAGAAATAAAGGGCCCTCATAAATAACCTAACTGTATAGTTGAAGAAACTGGGAAAGGACCAACAAAAAGAAGCTCAAAGAAGGTAGAAGGAAGGAAACAAAACTTAGAGCTGAACACCTGAACAAACTATTTAAAATCAAGGAAACCTACATGGTAATTAAAGTCTCCCCAAAAATAAAATCCCAGGTCCAGATTGGTTCAATATTGAGTTATTCCAAACCTTTAAATAAAACATACTACCAGACCTTTTCAGTCCTTTTCATAAAATAGAAGAAAGAGAAATACTCCAAAACATCATCTGATGTACTCATTATCCCACAACCAAGAGCAGACAGAGATAGCACAAAAAGGGAAAATGACAGACCGATATCACTGATGAATAGAGATGCAAAATCCTCAACAAAATACTAGCAAGATTCTAGAAAGATAGTACCATGGGTAGTATGCTTGTCTTGCATATGGTCGACCAACGTTCAAGCCTCACCACCCCATGTGGTCCACTGAGACCTGCCAAGAGCAATCCCTGAGCACAAAGCCAGAATTAAACCCTGATCAGCATTGGCTGTGCGCCTGCCCTCCCAAGAAGGCCATGTAACAAAAGATCAAATGAGCTAGGGGAAAAACTTAACAATGACATAATCCAAAGATCAATTGAGCTAGGGAAAAACCCTTAACAATGACACAATCCAAACCCTATAATGCAAGATTATAGACAGTGAATGGTGGGGTTGGTTTTCTTAATCCCTGGATAGTACTTTTTTTCTTTATTATTATTATTTTTTACTTTTAATTTATAGGTCACACCGGTGATGCTCAGAGGTTACAATATTGATAATGGCAGGATCTCATAAAAAAAGAAAACATTCAACACCACAGCCTCCACCAGATTATTTGCTTCTCTCTACCATGTCCTGGTGTCCCCCTACATCCTATTCCCCTATCTATCTTACCGTGATATGCTTCCTATTAAAGACCAGTTCTCAGTTTCTGTTTCATTTGAGTATTTGTTGTTTCTTTACTATGTTACTTTGTATCCTTATATGCCTTTTAAAAAATTAAACCCTTTATTATAAATTATATTAATACGTAATATAATGTACTACATATTACATAGATGATATTAATTTGATAAGCACATAAATGTATTATAATACTCTTGAGAGATACCTTCATTAAGCCTTTATATAGGATGTACATTAATAAAGTCACTATCTTCCGAAGGGGAATTGTTGATAATGGTGTTAGGGGCTGTAATATTGTAGTCACTTAATGAAAAGTTCTGTGGTGTGCACCATTTTAAAGAGGTAGGGAGTAACAAGAAAGTGACCTATACTTTGAAAACATATGGGTTCATAATTAACGGCTCAAATGACTGCCTCATACTGATGTTTACTTCTACTCATCCTGTATCTGAGTGTTTTTTTCCAGTTGACTCATTCCTAAAATATCGTTGAAGCCAATAGCTCAAGACAAAATTGGATGTGGTAAAGATTTAAATTCTGATAATGTTCTAATGGAGCTCCAGAGACTTGGTGTCCTCATGCTTCACTTGGTCTTAGCCAAAACTGAGAAGTGATTCAGTGTTCCCATGCTTCATATGCTTAAAGTCCCATATTATGGTGCTCCATTTAGATTCTTTAGGACCAAGAATCTAGTCTAGACTTTTCTATAATACCCATGAGAAATGCTATCTTTTATTTTTGTTATCAATTCTTTGTAAGTGGTAAAGTACGTAGAATCATGGCTTTATTTAAGAAATGCTATGGGATTCTAATTGAAGTAGACCTAAACATCAGATTTTGTGCAGAGTACTAAATAGGGAACTATATGATTCAGTATGTTGCACACTATGTCTTTACATGGTTAGCCTAATCTCACAAAATGGTTTATTTCAACATCATCTCATAAAGGAGTGAGGATGTACCCTAAAGTAATAACAATTACACAGAAAGAAAGATTCTCACAAATGAGTATCCTTCCTTCTAGTCTATATTCTACTTCTGCTCCATCCCAGACATCCTTTTCTCTATGTAGGCTAAGAGGAAAGATTGAACCTCTGAATGTCCTTCCTCTGGTACAAAACACTTTACCTAGTCTTAGGATCAAGGCATTATTTGTGGGGACAATGCCAAAAGAGCTTCTGAGAAATAGGTTGAAAACCAAAATAACATATATGGATAGTCAGGCAAACTTTTGGAAGCAAGAACGCATTATGGAGATAATAAAAATAGCTGTCTTGAAATTTTAGATTCAAACTGCATGCAGTTTAGGGCATAGAATCAAAGTCTGTGAATCATTTTCTTGCCAAAGTGAGTGTGAGTAAAAAGGACAAGTTCCTAGATGTAAAATGAGAGAGACAATTGGATAAGTGGCCATGACAAAGAGGTGCCCGATCACATGTGTATATGTATATATGTGTTCATTGTAGAAGTAACAAATAATAGAAGTGAAGAAAAATAATATTTATACTGATCACAAGTAATGGCTAATGTCACAATGTGAAAGACTAAGAAAACCAAATTTATATGCCTATTTTTCAAACTAAGTGAGGGAATTAGTAATTGTGTAGTTTATAAAAGTCAGTTATCGGTTATCTATAAAATGAGCATTATAACTAAACCTATTTTGAAGATGGTTTTGAGGATTAAATAAAACAAAAGACATAAAGCATATAATGTTCTAGTACATCATAGGTAATATGTAATGGCTATTATTACTGTTTTATAGCTTATTTAAATAAAATAATGCATTTCCTTATTTATCTATGTATATATATCATTGAACAAACTAGGACACCATTAATATATGCAAAAATAAAATTTATCTTTGGGGACTAATTTTAAAATGATACTAATATTCTCATGCCCATGACAGCATTATTCACAATAGTCAAAACATAGAAACAACTCATATACATATCTTCGAACAAGTGTTTAAGAATCTGTGCCACCAACCCGATAAAAAAATCGGGTGATGAAATGAACAGAAGCTTTCCTAAAGAAGAAATCCAAATGGCTCAGAGGCACATGAGAAAATGTTCCACATCATTAATCATCAGGGAAATGCAGATCAAAACAACCATGAGATATCATCTCACACAACAGAGACTGGCCCACATCCCAAAAAACAAAAGCAACCGGTGTTGGAGTGGATGCGGGGAGAAAGGGACTCTTCTTCACTGCTGGTGGGAATGCTGACTGGTTCAGCCCTTTTGGAAAACAATATGGACGACTCTCAAAAAATTAGAAATTGAGCTTCCATTTGACCCAGCAATACCACTCCTGGGAATATATCCCGGAGAGGCAAACCGGTATAGTAGAGATGGCATATGTATTTCTATGTTCATTGCAGCACTGTTTACAATAGCCAGAATCTGGAAAAAACCAGAGTGCCCCAAAACAGATGACTGGTTAAAGAAACTCTGGTACATCTACACAATGGAATACTATGTAGCTGTCAGAAAACATGAAGTCATGAAATTTGCATATAAATGAATCAACATGGAAAGTACCATGTTGAGTGAAATGAGTCAGAAAGAAAGAGACAGACATAGAAAGATTGCACTCATATGTGGAATATAATGTAACTGAGAAGTACAAGTTGGCAACGATGCAACTTCTGGCAGATATCTCTCTGGACTTAGTTACTAAAATACTAAATTACAGAAACCCAAAACTGAGAGGCCGATAAGTGTGGTCACTCGACCTCATACCTCTTCATCCTCAGCAATGGAAAACAAATTATCTAATGCTTCCTTTTCAGCAGGTCTGACTTTAGGGGAGAGACTCTCCAAACAATAATAGTGAGTTTTGTTGAAATATTGTATGCAATCAAAGTGAAAGTAAAGTGAAATTTATTAGTTACACAGGCGGGGGGGGCTAAGGGTAGGGGGGCTAGGGGTGTGGGGGGTTAGGAGTGTGGGGGGGCGGGGTAGAGCTATACTGGGATTCTTGGTGGTGGAGTATGAGCACTGGTGAAGGGATGGGTATTCGAGCATTGTATAACTGAGATTTAAACCTGAAAACTTTGTAACTTTCCACATGGTGACTCAATAAATAATTTAAAAAAAAAGAATCTGTGCCAAATATCTTGATAAAATAGTACTCAGCTATTAAAAATATCAAATATTGCCCTTTATAACAACATAGATGCAACTTGAGGTGATTATGCTAAGTGAAATCATTGAATAATGGAAGACAGCTACAGATGCTTTTATATTACATGTGGAATATAAATAGCTAGAGTAAATGAACTAACAAAACACAACATAAAAGCTCTCAGACTGGTTGGTGGTATGTGTTATGATAAATACAAAACAGTGGTTATCAGAGGGGAAGAGGAGAGAGCAGGGGAGTGGTTTCTAAATAAAATTCTGGTTACCAAATGGGAAGAGGAAATGTGGTAGAAAGAATGGGTAGAGCAGGAACATCTGACGGGTGTGATGGCAACACAACATAACTTGGACGGTGAGGTTTGTAAGGTATGTAACATATCAAAGTTCAAATCTGTATTCCTAAATCATATAGTATTGCAAACTAGTGGAAAATAAAATTTTATATTTTAAGATAGATCTTTGAACATTAATGCATTTAATTTATTCATAGGAGACTATGGATTTAATAAAAACTGTATGAGGTAATATATACAAATGTTAGTGCTATAAATCAGTTACTTCAATAAAAAATAGCAACTTTATAATAAGTATTATTATTGCATTAAAAACAAGAAAATGAGACAAAAATACTTTTATTTTATTTTTTTTTGCGACCACACATAGCAGTGATCAGCACTTAATTCTGGCTCTTCACTCAGGGATCACTGCTGAAAGGCTTTGGGGACCATATGGTGTGTTGGGAACTGAACCCAGGTTGGTCACATGTGAGGTAAATAGTCATTGTACTATCACTCCCGTCCAACAAAGTATTTTTAAAAGATTAGTTTCAGCAATGTATTCCTGAATTATCTGAAAATATTTCATATGGGTAAAAGTTATCTGAAAATATTTCATATGTGTAAGCATTCATATGGAGTCTCTGTTATTTACCAGAACGCACTTGTCAAAATATCCCCTCTGAAGAAAACATAAATCTTGGCTCAAAATTCATTCTAATTGACTGCTTAAATCAAGAGGTAGAAAGAAAAAGACAGAGAATAAAGAAAAAATACATTTACTCATTCAAATTTAAGCATTATAGGTTAATTTATTGAATTGAATGTAGTTAAATTGCGTGCAGAATCACATTCTAGAAAAGTGGAATCTAAGAGGAAGGCTGTTAAAAGTTAGAATTAAGCAAAAGCTGAGCTACCTTGGAAATCTCTAAAGTGCCAAAAGTGTTGTTGAGAAGCAGCAGTACTAAGTGCCTGTTAAAAAATCAGAAATCAGACAGCAAAGCATGTGCAGGACAAGGTTAAATACCATCAGAGAGAAGGATTGAAAGAAGGTCAATAATTGCCTGGACAGGAAAGGAAGATGAATAGAATTTTTTTTCTGTGACCCACACCCCCACAGACCTCTGCCAGACAGAAAGGTATTGACGAAATTCGAAGTGACCAGGAAAAATGCAAAAGGTGTGCCCTGAGCTTCACAACTTGAACCATGATATGTAAAAAGAACTGGTGTACTTCCCTTAGCTCCCAAGCCTGATTGTATATAACTGAAATATGAAGCTAGTACATACAAGAAAAGTTTGATACATATAGAACTTATATGTAACATAATAGTTTCAATCATCCATGTAAACATTTGCTAGTACATATGAGACAAGGGTTAACATAAATTGCTTGATAAAAAATTTTAACTTAAAACCATTGATGGCTGAACCTACACCAATTTTCAGCATTAACATGAAATTTTTTAAAAAAATTCATCTGCTCCCATTTAAGCACTATTATTGCTGAAAAGATAGTACTGGAGGTACCATTTCTTGCCTTGCATGTAATCGACCCCAATTCGATGCAAAGCACATCCTGTGGTTCCCCAAGCACAACTGGCATCACTGATGAGCACAGAATCAGGCACAGCCCTGAGAACCAGCATGTGTGGCCTAACCATCTCACTCAAAAACTCAAAATTAAGCACTGTGTTACATATCATGATGATTATAAACATTAGTCACCATCTCTGCCTTTGTAACCCATGATCTTCTAGGAGAATTATTAGAACTCATTGTACTGGTTATATCATTTTCTAAATAAGTCCATCCCTTTTAGAATAAAATATACTTTAGATTTTCCCTTAAAACTTTCAGGGCTCAGAAAGATAGAACAGTGGGTAGGGTGCTTGCCTTTCATACCGCCAACCCAGGTTCCATCCTTAGCACCATATATGATCCTCCAATACTCACCAGGAATGATCCTTGACAACAGAGCCAGGAGTAAACCGTGAGCACAGCTAAGGTGACCCAAAACCTTTCTGATATTTTCTTAAGTGTCTTCTTCTCACTCTTACTAAGCTCCATATTTGTAGGATTTATTTATTTTAGCTAAATTTAAAAATGTATTAGCAGAGTATTATTCCTGCTCTTATTTTTCTAATTTATATACCTACAAAACCAGAAAGATATAATTTGGGGGGGGGAATTATCAACTTATCAGCTTTAATCATCAATATGTATATAAGTATCACCACATCCACAATAAATAAAAAGATCTCACACATATGTGGGATATAAAGAAACATAGTAAGGGAACAACAAATCGCCAATGCCATGATCAGAACTGGAGATTTTTTTCTATAGAACTGACCTTACGTGGGAAGAAAGTAGCTGAGAGGAGCCCTTGGGACACTGGTGGAGGGAAGGAGATATTTTGGTGTTGGAATGAAGTATGAATGAAAATTTACTTAGCAGTATTGCAAATCCTTGCACCTTCACAAAAATGGCAAAACAAACCCACAAGTGCCTAGAGAGATAATACTAATACAGTAGTTAGGGTGATTGCCTTGTACACAGCTGACCGGAGTTCAGTCTTTGGCATTACATATGATTTACTGAGCTCAACCAGGAGTCATTCCTGAACATAGAGACAGGAGTAAGCCTTGAGCACTGCTGGGTGTGACCCAAACACCCCTGCCCCCCCAACCTTATCACATTATAGTAGCAAGCATTGATACTTACTGGGAACCTGATATATGTTCAGTGTATGTGATTTGTAGATATTAACATTAATATTCCTAATAATTATGACGTGGATATAACTAGGATCCCTGTTTTACAGAAGAGATTGATACAGACTACTTACATAAAGTGTCCCCAGTTTCTCCAGTATGTGGAGGAACTGGGAACTGAAAATACCTGATGCTTAAGAAAATACTTTTCAATATTATGCTCTATTGCTTTCTGGTATGATTAGTTACTTTAACTCAGAGAAGGTAGGAATCCATTGGCGAACAAGTTCTCAGGAAGGTTGATGAACAAATGTGAAAGTTTACTGAATAGTATGCAGAGTATACTATTTTAGAATTACTCTCATAGTGTCTAAGTTCTATGGTCCAACTCAGCTTGTCTGTCAAGTCTAACTTATTTTGACACATCTTGAGCAAAAATGTCTCTCTTTCTGCTTGAGCATTTTACTAGATCAATTCAAGTATCTAAACTTTAGATTCTAAAGTAAGCTTGCTTCTCTTTTTTTGTTTCTTTGTGCTTTGGGGCACACCCCACTGTACTCAGGGCTTAGAGCTGGATGTGCACTCAGGGATCACTCCAGGCAGGACTCAGTGGGCCATATGGGGTGCCAGGGATCAAACCCATGTCAGTTGCAGGCAAGCAAGTGCCCTACATACAATTCTATATCTCCAACCCTCACTTCATATGTTTGAAAAGTGGAATCTTGGAACTCATTGGTGAACATGATGATGCACTTGCAATGCAGTCAGGCAACATCATTTTATGTGTTTTGAATTAGTTTTTTGGTTTTTATATATTTTGAATTTTTTATTATCAAGGAAACATGGTTTATAATATTTGGGGTAGGCATAAAACAACTTACAGTAGTCACCACTGTCATCACTAACGTACCGAAAATGCTCTACCACAGTCCCTAGGACACTTCTAATCCACTATCTACTTCTAGAACTAGTTTTCAGTGTTTAAATCTTCTGTCTCCTTTATTAAGCAGATTCTTAAGTAAATTATGTTTTGAGACACAATTTTAAATGTTTTAAAAATATATTTGTTTCTTTTCTACTTTTATACGTATGTATAGAAGTGCAACAGATTTTTAATGATTATTCTCTAGCCTCTTGTTTTACTGCACTGGTTCATTGTTTCTAAAAGATTTCTAGTGGAATCTTTGGACATATATTATCTGGTGAACTGAAAATAGTGATAACCACATCTATTCCAGTTTGAATGCCTTTGATGTCTTTTTGTTACCTAATTACTGTGACTAAGGTTTCCAATATTATATTGAAAAATAGTAGAAAGAGCATCTTATGTCTGATCTTACGGAGATGTTCAGACTTTTACCACTTAGTATTGTGTTTGTTGTATATAGTCTTTAATATATTAAAGCAAGCTCCTTTTGTCTATATTTTGAATAATTTTTTGAATAATTTCTTATCATGAATCAGTGTTGAATCTTGCCAGAATATTTATCTGTGTTGATTAATTTATTAATCAACAGACAAATTTGATTTATTAATTTATTAATTTATCTGTGTTGATAGCACAGTGGTAGGACGTTCGCCTTTCACGCGGCTAACCTGTGTTCGATTCCTCCACCTCTCTCCGAGAGCCCGGCAAGCTACCGAGAGTATCAAGCCCGCACGGCAGAGTCTGGGAAGCTACCCGTGACATATTGGATATACCAAAAACAGTAACAATAAGTCTCTCAATGAGAGACATTACTGGTGCCCGCTTGAACAAATTGATGAGCAACGGGATGACAGTGACAGTGACAGTGATTAATTTAGGTCATATATTTTTTGTATTTCCTTTTATATGGTGTAACATATTAATTTATTTACATATATTTATTCAAGTTTTAACTTTTGAATGAATTCTACCTGATCATGGTGTATGATTATTTTGATGTATTGTTGAATTGTTAAATAATTTTGATGTATTGTTAATTGTTGGTCTGGGGCAATAGCACAGCAGTTGGGTATTCGCCTTTCACGCGGCCAACCCGAGTTCGATTCCTCTGCCCCTCTCGGAGAGCCCAGCAAGCTACCAAGAGTATTGAGCCCACGGCAGAGCCTGGAAAGCTACCCGTGCGTATTGGATATGCCAAAAACAGTAACAATAAGTCTCTCAATGAGAAACGTTGCTGGTGCCCGCTTGAAACAAATCAATGAGCAACGGGATGACAGTGACAGTGACAGTGTTAATTGTTAAATCACGGCTGCTTCTCCCAGAAGAGAGCATAAAATGAGCCCCCCCATAACAATGCCACCGAACTCTGCTCCAGGGGCACCCCAGAGGGGGGCAAGTGAGAGCCCTACCCACCCCAAGGGACCCAGCCCCAGCAGCCGACCTCCACTACCCAACCGCTGCCATGCTCCAGGCCGCTTTCCACACCCACTGGCCGAGCCTCATACATGAGTGAATATATTCCTGGACCGAGTGGCTGCTGAGGCCACAGAACACATCATCATAAAGGGTATATATATATATATATATATATATATATATATATATATATATATACAAGTATATATATGAGTATCTTGCCCCCGCCGCACCTGGCTGTCTTCACTGGGGCCCCTCAGAGGAGGTGTGTTGAAGATCCCCCACAGCCGAAGACCTCTGGAACCCAGCCACAGCCATGAAGGCCCCTCTCCACACATTCAGACGAGCCTCACGTATGAAGGAACTGGCAGAGGAATCAGGATGAGATCTCCAAGCCTGCTGGGATCGGGACTGGTCCTCTTGCACTCATTTTCTAGTAGCTAGGTGGTCACACCCAGAAACTGCCCCCAGTGCCGTGTAATCCCATCAAAGGCCAACATCCAGAGACTATAAAACCAAGCTCCTGGAAGCGTGAGGCTGCTTCGCGGCTGCATGACATCTTATAGCATAGTTCTCCCTCTCTGAGAACCTGGCAAGCTACTAAGAGTTTCCTGCCAACATGGGAGAACCTGGCAAACTCCCCGTGGCATTCATATGCCCAAACCAATAACAATGATGGGTCTTATACCAATAACAATGATGGGTCTTATACCCCTGACCCTGAAAGAGCCTCCAATGCAGCAGCACTGTTGGGAAAGACGAGTAAAGAGAGGCTTCTAAAATCTCAGGGCTAGGACGAATGGAGACATTACTGAGACCGCTCGAGAAAATCGATGATCAATGGGATGCTGCTTATATATATAAGTATATGGTATATATATATGTATATATATACATATATATATATATATACCTCTCAGAGAACCCAGCAAGCTACTGAGAGTATCCTGCCCTCCCGCCCACACAGAAGAGCCTGGCAAGCTCCCCGTGGCATATTCGATATTCCAAATACAGTAACAATAGCAGACTCATTCCCCTGACCCTGAAAAGAGCCTCCAATTGTTGGGAAAGACGAGTAAGGAGAGGCTGCTATAATCTCAGGGCTGGACGGGATGACAGCAATACAGTGATACAGTGATTGTTAAATTGAGTTTTATAAGATTTTAGTTAAGGATCTTTGTATCCATTTTCAACAGGGATATTGGTCTACAATTTTCTTTTTTTACAAATATTTTCATAAAGTAGTTCACAATAATTCATTGCAGATAATATTCAAACACCAATCCCACCACCCAGCACCTTCCCACCATAATAAGAGGGAAGTGTGTGAAAGTTGTTGTATTTCATTCTGGAGCCATTTAAGTCCATCTATAAGAGAATATAAGCAATTATGTTAAAACCAAACAAATCTGTGCTACTTTTGGTATGCAAGTGGGTTAGAGTATAAGAGGTCACATGGCCACATTTGCTCTAGAAAATTCAGTACTCAAGGAAATTCTGCATTGCTCTCTTCCCGGAGCGTTAGTTTATAGTCTCTGGATCATGGCAATTGATGAGATTATGTGGCAGTAGGGCCAGTTTGTGGGTATGACTACCAAGCTATTGGAAATCTGGGGAGCAGGGGGGAGGAGGCCTAGTCCTGATCCAAGTGGGGTTGGAGATCTCAGTCACGGGTCCTGCAAACCTGGGTTTTTCTGCCAGTTCCCACTTGGGTGAGGCTCATCCAAGCATGCGGAGGGTGACCTTGAGCATGGCGGTAGTTGGGTTCTGGAGGTTTTTGGCTGCTGGGGTTCTGCTTAGGGCAGGGAGGGAAACAACCCGCCCCCCTCCGAGGTGCCCCAGTGAAGACAGCCTGGCACTGGGTCAGGACATTCTGCTACAATTTTCTATTCTAGCTATATGTCTCTTTGTTTCTGCTATTACGGAAATATTGGCCTCTTTAAATCTTTTTGGAATAATTTGTTTCTTTGATTCCCAGGAAGATCTTGAATTGTATCAAATGGCATCCTCTTTGAAGGTGTGGTAGAACTCACTAATAAACCGATTTTGGACCTGAGTGTTTGATTTTGAGGGAACACTTTTTTTTTACTCTTTCAATTTCCACACTTGTAACTAATATGCTTGTGTTTTCTGTATAGTCCTGGTTAAGTCTTGGGAGGATATATTATTTTAATACTTCATCTATTTCATTAACTTTTCAGCTTAGTGGCATGATATCATTGATGGTAATATCTATGATCATTTGCATTCCTATTATAGTTATAGTAATTTTGTTTCTGATTTGACTTATTAGGGTTTTCTGTTTTTGTGAATTTAGTTTTTTGTTGCTCTTGTTTATTCTTGTTAAAAATATAAGTTATTGCTTTCAATGAACTCTTTTAATTTCCCCTTAATTGTTTCTGCTCTAATTTTTGTCATTTTCTTCCTTCCACTTCCTTCAGCTTTTAGTTGTTATTTTTGCTTCTTAAATATGTGCGGTTAGGTTTTATGTGGTTAGTCTTTTTATCTTACATAAACCAGCAATACTATTAACTTCCTTCCTATTAGCATTTGCTATGTCCCATAAATTCTGGAAACTTGTGTTTTCATTCACAAATTCAGGAGTCCTTAGATTTTCTTCTTTGGTTTCCTCTTTGACCCAAAGCTGTGCAATATTATGTTGTTATAATATTATGTTGTTTATAAGTCTCCCAATGCGCAAGTTATTATGCAATATTATGTTGTTTATGTCTCCCAATGTGCGAGTTATTCCTTGCTTTTTTTATGGATAATTTCACCTTTGTAGCATTGTGATCTTAAGAGAAACTTGGTAATGCAATTTCTATTTTCACGAGTTCGTGGATACATTTTTATGAAAAAGGATGTAGTCTATCCTGAAAAGATATTACATGTGCACTGGAGAAGAATATGTACTTGGCTTTTTGGGGGAGAGGAGGGATGGAGAGTGCTGTGCATGTTTTTAATTCTAGCTCTTCCAATGCCTTGTTTAAGGTAGTTGTTTATTGATTTTCTGTGTGATTCACTTGTCCAACGATGAGAATGGGATGTTAAAATCTCCTACTACTATTGTGTTGCTGTCAACCTCTCACTTCAGATTACCAGTAGTTACGTTTAGAACTTTTTGCTGCCCCTTCATTTTGTGCCTATAGATTGAAAACACGTAAGTCTTCTTGGTGTATTGTTCACTTAATTATTATAAAATGCCCATTCTTATCTTTTAATACTTATTTTAAATTATTTTCTGTAATCATTATCTGTAATGTGATGGTCCCTTCTTTTTTTAAAGCATACCATTTCCTGGTATGTTTTGATCTTTATCATGAATGTTCTAAAGTGTCTTTGTCTTTGTAAGTAGGTTTGATTTTGTTTTCTGATCCACCTAGGAGCTATGTGCTTACTGATTGGGAATTTCAAATATTTGAAACTTGAAAAATTGTTGACATAATTTATTGCTGTTGATTATTATTGTTATTGATTATTGGTCTTTTGTTATCTGTTTTTGTCTCTTTGGCTTTCTCAAATTTTCTCCACATACACTTTGATACTTTGTATTGTGATCAGTTTTTGTCTGCCTCTTCTTGTTAGTTTCTTCTTTTTTCCTCTGAGGGTACGTGCAACTTACATATAAAGTTCTAACTTATGATCTCTTATTATCTGGGAGCCCCCTTTACTACTCTCCTTATTTTTCCCATTTCATGTTTTTCATGTATGTCTTTACTTCTAAGTGGGGTTTCCATTACTCTTTTCTTTCCCCTCAGCTGCTGTGGATTAAAATGCTGTTACTGATAGGGTATCATGTGTTACACATTCTAGCACTATATAGAAAATCACTTAGTATTCTTTGCAGAAATGGTTAGAGGCAATGAATGTCTTCAGCTGTTAGTTGTCTGAACATATTTTTATCCCTCTTTCATTTCTGAGTGATAACCTGGGAAGATAATGAAAACTTGGTTGGAGATTCTTTTTTCCATTATTGTTGTTATTTCCTGGCTTGTTTTTTGTTCGGAGTCCACAGACAGGATTACTCAGGACTTAGTCTTGGCTCTTCACTCAGAGATCACTCCTTAGGTGACAATATAGGGTGTCAAGTATCAAACCCAGGACAGCCACTTGCAAAGCAAACTCCCTACCCCTTTTACAATCTCTCTGGTCCCACATTCATGAGTTTGGATATATTATATAATTCCTTTCTGGCCTGTAGAGTTTGATTTTATAAATTTGATGTTAATAACATGTGGTTTCCATTATATGTGAGTCTTGGATTCTACCATTTTATTTATCTCATGTGCTTTGATTTGTTTAGAGCTCTGAGCTTCTGAAACTGGATGTATGACTTCGTTCTTAGATTGGGGTAATTATCAACTGCTTCTTCCACAAGAAATTATTACCCTTTCTCTTTTTTCTCTTTTTGTAAACCCTACAATGCTAATGTTGCTCCTCTTAATGCTGTCTCATAAATCTATGTTTACTTAATTTAGAATTTCCTTTATCTCCTCTTTTTTGATCACTTCAGTTACCTTGTTGTCAGAGTAACTGATTCAAGTTTCTGCTTCTTCAATTCTCCTGCTTTTGTGTGTTTTGGTTCAGCTACTCTACATAGGTTATTCACTTATGCTTGGTATTTTTTTCATTTATATTTTCTCTGAGCTTATTGATAGTTTCTTACCCTGATTTCATTTCATTGAACGTATATAGAATAGAATGTTTGCATGAAAGTTTTCCTAAGGATGTTAAGAAATTTCTGATGTATTTGAAAACTTTCCTAAATTTTTGCCCCTATCCATTTATTAAGAGTGAATACCCCCATATACCCATTAAATCTAGTGCTGTATGAGGACTAGAGGCCAAGAGCTGTGTATAAGCTAACTTTGGTGATGATATAGGGCTACAAAACCTAATAGATGAGAAATGTGGGGGCATTGCTGATCATTTGTTGTCACAAGCAGCAAGAATGATGAGCTCTAGAAGACTGGGAAAGGCACCCAGATTTTCTGATGTCTGGCAGCAGATTTGAAGTTGAACTGGTAAATTTCAGCAGTCACTAGAAATCATAACCATATGCGAATTGGCAAGATAAAGCTTCAGATCACAAATGCCCCATAGTACCTGAACACTTACATGGAAGTATCTGTATGACAGTGGAGTGGACTAAATCACTAAAACCTAGTAACACCCTATCTTCTATAGATTCTCAAAGGTCTGTGGATAGAGAACCTGTGAGGTGACTCAGACTTAATAACACAAGGAATCTTTGTCTCAATGTGGCCTCTATAGTATTAAACTTCATATATGCAGCTTTAGCTCTTTGCTTTGGAGGGCAGTTGGCTTGGATGGTGTGAAACTGACTAAGCAAGTGTCAGTCATGAGCTTGCTATTCTATTGATCTGGAATGGGAGGGAGTAAACCAGGAATTGTGACTCCCAGTCTAACCAGAAGTGACAAGAGAGACAAAGTACTGGCTCTGACTCAAACTTCCAATTCTTAGTCACCTGCTTTCACTTCAGTGGATATGAAAACATATCTGGATATTGGGCGGTGGAGGAAACCTGGGTACACAGAATTACTATTCCCAGTTTCCCAGTTTGTTAGCAGCTGAAGTCTGTTTCTTAACCACTAGAATCCATTCAACGCACTTCCCAGTATCCCTTAATACTGTGTATTGCTGTAGTTGCCTACAATCCAAAACAGGATTCAACTCCATGGGTACTACCTAGATTAAGTGACATTTGCTGCTGGATCAGGTCTCTATGTTAAATTCAGATTTTGCACTGGAGCAATAGCACAGCAGGTAGGACTTTTGCCATGCATGCACAGCCAACCCAGGTTTGACTCCTCCATCCCTCTCGGAGAGCCCGGCAAGCTACCGAGAGTATCCTGCCCGCACGGCAGATCCTGGCAAGCTACCCGTGGTGTATTTAATATGCCAAAAACAGTAACAAGTCTCACAATGGAGACGTTACTAGTGCCCACTCGAGCAAATCTATGAACAATGGGATGACAGTACTACAGTACTACAGTGCTTGGTGTAGATATCTGTTTTAGTGATGGGTATATGCTACAAGGACTTTCCCCATTTCATCATCTTCGGTGATATCTCAAAACAATGTCTATACAAGTTTCTTTTATTACAAATGTTATACTTCTCTTTTTTCTTCAGTGAAATTCACTGCTCCCCTTTACAGTTTTGGAATGTAACACACATGGCTTAATCAAAACCAAAAGAAGGAAAATATTGATCCACATTTTATAAAACTATACTACATTTATTTTCATCCACACAGAAAAGTACCTCACTTTCTGTGGCTCCAAAATGTCAAGGTGAATGTGGAGCAGAATGCCATGCTTCAGTGCATTGCTGGTGGGAAGTGGTCAAGCATGACAAGCTTTGGTTCCACATAAGGAAGAAAGACGTCTCCTCCTGGTCCCTGCCCAAAGCTTTGTTAAGGGAAGGAAGTGTTCCATAAGGGAGGACTTGGTGGGAAAGAAGGTGAAGGGAAACTATTGTTGGGTACCTCTGCTCCTTGCATGATGGTCCATATATGAGCTTGTTAAATCATGACTTGTATTCTGTTTATATAGGTATTAGGGCAAAGTCTCTTGCTGCAGCGCCTGGCTGTCTTCACTGGAGCACTTCTTATAGCCTAGTTCTCCCTCTCAGAGAACCTGGCAAGGTACTGAGAGCATCCTGCCCGCTTGGCAGAGCCTGGCAAGCTCTCCGCGGCATATTTGATATGCCAAATATAGTAACAATGATGGGTCTCATTCCCCTTACGCTGAAAGAGCCTCCAATGTGGCACCACTGGGAAGAAAGAGTAAAAAGAAGCTGCTAAAATCTCTGGGCTAGGACAAATGGAGTTGTTACTGGTGCCCACTCGAGCAAATCGATGATCAACAGGATGACAGTGATACAGTGATATTATGGGAACTAAATGTCTGCTTATAAAAACAAAGCTTTAAGTTATAACACTACTTTATAACATGTTTTCATCACGAAATCCCATTAATCATCGATTTATTGAGCACGCTCAGTAGCCTCTCCATTCATCCTTTCCCTGAGATCTTAGAAATCTCTCTCGACTGGGCCCTCCCAATGATGTCGCACTGGAGGCTCTTTCAGGGCCAGGGAAATGGGATTCAGCTTGTTACTGGATTTAGCATATGAATACTATGGGAAGCTTACAAGGCTGTCCCATGTGGGCAGGAAACTCGCAGAAGCTTGCTAGTTACTCCCAGAGGGAGAAGTAGGCTACAAGATATTGCGCAGCCACAAAGCGGCCGCCCACTTCTGGGAGCTCGCTTTTACGTCTCTGGATGTTGGCCATTGATGGGATTACACACACCTGGGTTCCTCTGCCGGTACCTTCATGCATGAGGCCCGTCCAAACATGTGGAGAGGGGGCTCGAGCATGGTTGTAGCTAGGTTCCAGTAGTTTTTGGCCACCGGGAACTCTGCTCGGGGTGGGGAGGGAAGCTGGAGCCCATCCCCTCCAAGGGGCTCCAGGGAAGACAGCCAGGTGTGTGGGCAAGAGACTCTCTGCATCGCTCTCTTCTGGGAGCTCGCTTTTAAGTCTCTGGATGTTGGCCATTGATTGGATTACACACACCTGGGTTCCTCTGCCGGTACCTTCATGCATGAGGCCCATCCGAACGTGTGGAGAGAGGCCTCGAGCATGGCTATAGCTAGGTTCTGGTGGTCTTCGGCTGCCGGAAGCTCTGCTTTGGGTGGAGAGGGAAGCTGGAGTCCATCCCCTCCGAGGGGCCCCGGGGAAGACAGCCAGGCATGCAGGCAAGAGACATCTCTGCCCACATGTTTTCATAAAGAATAATACAATCATATGATACCTTTTGTGGACTGGAGCAATAGCACAGCAGATAGAGCATTTGCCTTGCACTTGCCGACCCAGGTTCGATTCCCCCGTCCCTCTCGGAGAGCCCAGCAAGATACCTAGAGTATCACTCCCACACAGCAGAGCCTGGCAAGCTACCTGTGGCATATTCGATATGCCAAAAACAGTAACAAGTCTCACAATGGAGATGTTACTGGTGCCCGCTCGAGCAAATTGATGAACAATGGGACGACAGTGCTACAGTGCTGCAAACCTTTTGCACTAAATTATGGTTGGGATCTTGAAAACCTTTCTATTAATGCTCAGTGTCAATCTCAGTACTTATTATTTACCCTTTCTTTGTGTAATGATATTTCATAAAACTCAGTGTTTTTTAGGCAGCCACAAATAGCTACCATCAGTGCTATGGGAACAATTTTACAGAAACCACATAGATAATTAACAGGATGCTCATAAAGTAGAAGAGTCCAAAAATATTGAAGCTGAATACTGACTACTAAACTAAGAAACAGAATAGGAGAAGGGAAGAAAAACATTCTTAAATAATACCTGCTTCTGTAACAGAATTAGACAGATTTTATCACTTCTATTTTGGTAAAATTTGTTAATGTTTTAAAATATCCTTGACTAGAATATAGCTGAAATTACATTCTCTGTTTTCCTTCTATGACAGAGATTATTTAACATTGGTCTCTGGTGACTAAATTTCACATGATGTATAAACTCCAAAAGTTGTGAGCCAAATTCTGTATACCTTTGTATGGGGGAAATGTTCAAGTTTGACTTTTTCCCTTTATTTAACTGAGTTAACATTGGCTCACATACATGTTCTTACTTAGACAACTGGATTTAACATAGCACACTCCCCAACAAATGCTTCATCACCACTCTCTGCGAATTGGCTTCCTCTGTTATTTCCTCTTCCCCTTCATGTAACCTCCATTTTCTTGTCAAAGTCTAAAGGTTTGTTTGTAGCTTAGCTTATTCCTTCCTTTTTTCTTTATATTAAAAAATATGATAGCATTTGTCTCTTGTTCTTCTGATTATTTCACGTATGACTTGCTTTTTTTTTAGTTTTTCATCATGGCCCTATCCGAAAACATTGTACTGAAAGAAGTTGTGAAGCCTAATGAGAGAAAAAATTCCAGATGATATTTTAGAGTACAGCAAAGCTAGCAATCCAAGTTTTCTTCTATTGTCAGCATTGCTACTTTCATGTATTGGAATGAATTTCTGAATAACATTAAATTTGGGATTTTAGTACAATATAGTTAATTCTAGTGAAATTTCATTTCTGGTATTTCTGTTATTGTGACCAACTCAGAAAAAAAATCAACAAGCCATCAAAATTATATTAAGTTTTCATGGAGAAATAGAATGTGTAGAATAATCAGTATGTCCAATAGACCACTGTTCTTTGATTAGAGTCTTCTTTCTTTCATGATTTCCCACATGTACATTTGATTTCTATCCTAGAACCCATTAAAGGACACTCAGAGAAAAGGTCAACTCAAGATGCTTTTGCAAAGATTAAAGAAGCTCAGATTGTGTTTACAGGGCATTGTTTGAACCACACTGTATATTCACTGGCATGAAAGCAGAAAATAGTTGAATTAATCCACCCAACGCAAATCAAGACAATATTGTGCTAGATCACGTTTTTGGATTATCAGATTTCCATCCATCAATCATGAGTTCTTGCAAATACTCAAAATGTAATTTAATAGCCTATATAAAATTGGAACAAAGACAAATGCAGTCACTCTCATTTATAAGGATTTAATTCTTTAAAAAAACAAATTGAAACAATTACATGATGCAATACTTATACTGTATCATTAGATGAATTTTATTTTAGGTGCAACATTATTTGGGTTAATTTGTGTGTAGAGAATCACTGAAGACAAAGAAAATAGCCTTGTGACCTAACAGAGACTTTTCTTTTCTCCCTGGAACATAGCAAGGTTGTTGTCAATTTTATCTCAGGAGGTGGGTACATCCTCAATTTACACATTGATTGCAGTAACTAATTCAGAGAAAGAATCAAAACCACTGAAATTGAATATACCATAAATTTGTATAATAGAGATATATTCTGGGGAAACTGAGCAGTCAGCAACTACTATGCCGCACCCACTGTGTGCAGAACATTAAGGCAAAAGAATAATGCAGATAAGCCCATTAAGACTGTACTCTTTGACACCGACAATTGCAAAAACTCTACACAGGTGAATGTAGACAACGTACACCAAGATTTAAGTTATCCTCTTTCTCTTCATATATAATAGCAGTATCTGTAATTATCGTATTCCTACAACACAATTCCACCTCTGAATTTCCCAAGTGTTATTTGAACATCATTACTTCTCCCACATTAGAAATAGCTGCCCTCTAATAAGACTGGCATGATTTTCTCACATGTATGCAGATAGAGTGTCTGCCATCTGGGCTCTGAAGTGATTATGGGACTCGAGGAATCAAAAAAGGAATAGAAAGACGAAAAAAATCTATTTGTAGAAGACAGTGTGATAAAGCTCATAGGGATTCACCTGCTTTCTCTCATTTCTACCCCTCTTCTCATATAATTTCCCCCTGCTGGCCTCCCTGAATCACCATCATCAATGCTGCCACTGAGCCTGAGAGTCAGCACGCTTTCCAATCATATCATGGAGTGATCTCCGCCCCCTTCCCCATTATACACTGTTTAGGCAGAGAAGAGGAGCAGAGGACACTTATTTTTAACATTCTCTCTCCATTTCAATCATTTCTGAAAATGCTCAGGAAACAGACCAGGATTTGCATAGGGAGTTGTTTAAGTTAGGCCAGACTGAAGAGAAACAAAACATGGGGAATTGACGTTAATCTAAAAATAGTTGAAGACATATGAAATGTTACATTAATTATTTGCTTTATATGGTTATGATATGAATGACACACTTTCTATAAAATCTAAATCATTTTAACAAGAAAATGAGTTCACAGTTAAGATTGTAGCACATTAGTATAAACAGTTGTGGGGACCAACTCAATTATTCGAACTCCATGAGAATCATTCTGGTGCTGTTTGGATGATTTTGTGATTTCATTTCTCTCATATACAAGAAGATTGTCTTTCGTCACTCTTTCACAAGAATCTGTGAATATATATTCTAATATATAATTTTTCTTTGATTGAAATATTTTATTTTAAGGAGCAATTATGGTCCTGTTTCCTGAGCATTTTTTAATAGGGGCAACAGCCAAGAGGTACTTTGAAGCTACCCCAGGATGTTGGGGTCTTATGTGATACTGGGAATCAAACTCAGGTTTTCTCATATGCTAGGTGTGTGTCCTGCCATTTGACCACATCCTGTAAGTTCGGCAACCAAAAGGAGCTTGCAATTTCTAAGAAAGGAAAAAAACCACAAATGACCATAAGATAAATCTTTTGAGTGGCATGAAGTAGTTTAAAAATTCAGAGGGTAGTTATAGCTCCTCCGTTCAAATTATAAGAGTAACCTTGAATGAGTGACTCACTTTGTTTGATTTTTATCGGGGGAGGGGCATACTCCACAGTGCTCAAGACTAACTCCAGCCTTGTAGTCAAAGATCACTCCTGGCAGTGCTCCGGGGACCATTTGGAGTTCTGGGTATTGAACCCATCTCAGCCGCATGCAAGACATGTGCCCTGATTACTGTACTATCTCTTCAGCCTCGATTGAGTAATTATTGTGTGCTATTCAAGTAGTAACTCATGCATTGAATTTCTTTCCTTCTCGGAAATAATGGAACCTATTTTTCACAGGTAAAATCATACTTGCATTTCTCAGGACTTAGCTTTTTAAGAGGCAAAGAAATTGAGGATCAAAGAGGTTAGTTAAATTTTCTAAAGTCAGGGAAATTATGGAGCAATTAATCCTAAATAATTGAGTCTAATTTTGAGCCTGGGAAATGTAAATAAGAAGATGCCTTTTGAGCTGAAATCTAAGGGTGATGAGATTATTGTTGGGTGGAGATTTAAAAATCACGAAATATGTCTCCATCCTCCATCACCAAGAGAAAATTGGGAAAAAAAGCCACAGAACAGAAAAATCAGATATGTTCTAAAAAGGGTTAAAAAGTCGAAAGTGTTTGTCAACAGCCCATAGAAAATCAGTGGGACTTACACTTTGGGACAGATATGGAAGAACTTCAGTGCCCATGTATGTTCAATTAGTAACTTGAAGTCCCTGAATATTCTAAGCAGGGAGATTAAGATAACATGGTGTAGGCATATTCATCTGGAGAAGTGACAGGATACAATGAGGTGACAATGGCTGCTGACAGGAGGGATCACTTAGTATATTCCTGGGCACATAAAAGGACAATCAGGGGGTGAAGTGGTGACTATTAAGAGTAAGAAATATGCATGAGGGACGCTATCAAAAAGCGGCCATCAGAGTTGGTGACTAGCAAAGAAAAGAATCAGAACAGCTGGACACACAAAATAATTGAAAGCCAACTAGAGAGTTGTTGAGGGGGTAACAAATAACAAGTTTGTTTTCAGATAGGTTAGATGTGATCATAACTAAGAAATTCAAAAGAGCTGAGATATTTCTACTGGCCCTTAGATGATTTTGTGGGGTTTTGTATATGTATGTTAGATTTGTCAGTCTCCTGCAGAGCATTTTGGATAAAGTGATCACATTTTTGAAAGTAATGCCTAAGTTATACATGGGCCATCTTTCTACAGTTGCACATACAGTTAGATCAGTGTGGAGCCATTTCAAGCAATATCAGACCAGAGAGTTCTTTTTATAAAGAATTCCTGCCTTAGAGAAGCATTCCCTTTTGTAAGCCTGGTAACAATGGGTCATTACTTATTTCCAACATTCCCTTTGTCAAGACACAGTGTAATGTTGGCTACTCATCTTTGCTGCAGTCCCTTTCTAATTGGAGTTACATTGTTTCCTTGGCATTGTGGTCACTAGTGAATATATTCTTTAATCTTTCCTAAAACATCGAATAATAACAAAGTCCCCAAATATTGTTTTATAGTACATTAAAGCTCACAAAGAGAATTCACATACATTATCTCATCTTATTTCCACAGTAATCCTGTTGATCTCTCTATTTATTTTATTAATGTAGAAATCAGAGCTCAGAGAGTTTTATAACTGCCTTAAAGTCCCAAAATCCAAGTTTCAGTGCAGGTATTTGAACTCAAGTCCTCTAACTTCAGGTTTTCCTTTATATGCTACAAATCATCTTTTGTAAAAATTCAATAATTTTTTTTAAAAGCATGAATTTTTGAAAACTCTGGATGCTACTAAGAAATCATCAGATCCCTATTTTATTCTTAATGAATTTAAGTACAATCAATAGCTCATTTCAGTTACTCTTCATGCATTGTGAAAATGAAGGACTGATTTTGAGCACACATTGTAGATCATTAATTGCCAACATTTTTTTAATCAAGTACTAATTAACAAAAATAGTATTGGGTGTTATTTATTTATTCATTAATTGCAAAATGTTGAGTAAGCATCTGATATGTCCCTGGATTGTTCTTGATGCTAGAGATAATATGATGCCTATAAAGAAATTGAGAGAACATTGAATTCACTGTCAGAATCTAGGAGTACTCAACTGGTTTAGATACTACCTCTGTTGTTTGGGGTAAGACATTTTTCTGAGCCTATTTACATGACTATATACAATTCAAGTAAGGAAATAAATATGAATGTGTTCTGAAAACTACAACACCTGGAAAGAAGGTGAGGTTTGATAAGGAAATCATACACTTACAGGTTTAGACTAATACGGCTAAAGTCAGCAGTCAGAAGGAGAGAGACAGAGATACAGAATGAACTCTCATATGTGAGATATAAAGAACCATACTTCACTGTCACTGTCACTGTCATCACTGTCATCCCGTTATTCACTGATTTACTCAAACGGGTGCCAGTAACGTCTCCATTTGTCCCAGCCCTGAGATTTTAGCAGCCTCTCATTTCTCATCTTAGCCAACAATTGGAGGGTCTTTTCAGGGTCAGGGGAATGAGACCTGTTATTGTTACTGTATTTGGCATATTGAATACGCCACGGGGAGCTTGCCGGGCTCTTCTGTGCAAAAGGGTTACTCTTGGTAGCTTGCTGGGCTCTCTGAGAGGCTATTCTCTTTATGATGATGTGTCGTATGGCCACAGGAATTTGTTAATTCATGCTTGAGGCTTGGTCCGAGCATGTGGAAAGCGCCCTGGAGCATGGCGGTAGGGTAGTGGAGGTCAGCTGCTGGGGATGGGTCCCTTGAGGTGGAAAGGGCTCTCACCCACCCCCCCTCTGGGCCACCCCTGGTGCGGAGCCCGGTGGCATGGTTACAGGGGCATCATTTTTATGCTCCCTTCTGGGAGAAGCAGCCCTGAGTTCTGGAGGGAGGACAATGAAGAGATTATCTGGCACCAGCAGGAGGTGGCTTATGGGTGTGACCCCTAGGTGGCAGGAGACTGGGGGAAGCAGGCAGAGGATCTCTGCCCCGGTCCCATTGAGCTCAGAATCCAAGATAACAAAGTTCCACATTACCAGGTAATAAAAACATAATAAAATATATATATTTTAAATGGCCTTGCTTAACCACTGCAAGGTCTTCACTGTGTGCAACCAATCACATTCGGACAGGGAGAATCCCAGTACCAGTCCCTAAGCCCTCAAGCCAGGTTTGATCCCTTAGTACAAAGTCAGGAGTAAGCCCTGAACACTGTGGAGTGTGGTCCAAAAGCAAAACCAAACAAACAAAAAAAGAACCATACTAGGGGAATAATAAAATCTTTGTCACTGTATGGGTCAAAGACAACATAATGTGAAAACTGGTATACAGAACTGAGCTTACCATGAATAGGGAAATTGAGGGGAGAAGACCCTAAGATAATGATTGAGGAAAACCAACACTATAGAGGAGGGTAGAAGGTATGGTGTTGGATCATTGTATAAATGAAATCTTCACAGTACTGAAAATCATAACACTTCAAATAAAAAAGCTACATATAATAAAGTTTATAAATGGTCATAGGAGAGGGCAAACAAATATATAGGAGAAGGGGAACAAATATGGATGGGGTAGCAAAACTAGTTAATCATTAAAATAATAGGATGCTTTAAAAGCATTTGTTTGTCATTAATGTTGGGTAGACACAGTATCAATGGTAGTACACTCAAACACAGACTGCACGTACATGCCACATTATACACAAAGTATACCCAATTTGTAATACCACTTTCAACCTAACCTCTCAGTTGAATGATTTCAACAGTTGCTTTTTTTCTTTACTAATTTCTGTGCAGAAATAGACATTGCTAAAAGCTTATAACATAGTTCTACCAGAACTGCTTTAATGAATTTATAGACACTGAAAGAACAGCAATCCTGGCCCCACTGCAAATGTTTTAATTTAAGTCTTTGTCACCTTTAACCTAAGCTAATACAATCATGTCAGCTTTGAAATCAAAAAGACTTCTTTTTACTTTCTTTTACTTAGTAGCCATGTAACCACTAGTGAGCTATTTAACTTCTCTAAGCCTGAATTTTCTCCTCTGTAAGATTGGATGGCACCAATACTTCATGGGGTTGTTATATAAATAAATAAGAAGATGTGTAAATAAAATAGTAGCATGCATACCAAATGTAAAAGAATTCAATGGCTAGCATATAGCAAATACTCTTTTTAGACACTAAGATTCATGGAGATGTGAACAGGGCACAGGTTACTGGAGAATTTCTTTTTAGACTGGAGATGGTACAGTGGATAAGGCACTTGTATTGCATAAGGCTGACTCGGCTGTGATCTTTGCTACCACATATGGTCCTCCAAGCACCTCCAGGAGTGATCCCTGAGCAGAGTGAGGTGTAACTCTTGAGCACAGCTGGGTGTATGCCCCCCGCCCCATCATAAAAAGAAAAAGGAATTACTATTTGAGGAAAAACACTCCATGACTTTTGCTACAGTGGTGTCTTCAGTAATTCAAAACAATTACCAAAATTGTATGCTTAACAAAAGCATAATTGAACAAATGGGATTACATCAAACTAAAATGCTTCTACATGTCACAAGAAACTATCACTAAAACAAAAAGATATCTCACAAGATAAGAGAAAATTTTGGCACAAAATATAGCTAACAAAGAGCTAATACCTATGGTAAATAAAAAGTTTATACAATTGGTTTGTGGGTACTCTGACAATGGTTGTATGCAGTAACTTTGTATATTAAATACTATGAACTTTAAAAATATTGTAACAATATGACCTAAATTATACCCCAAAAGCCCTATCATAAAAACTTGTGACAAGAGATATGTTCATCAATGTTTATTACAGTGGTGTTTACTATAGCAAGGATTTGGAAACAATGCAAAGGTCCAGTGACAGATGATACAATGAAACTGTAGTATATATACACAAATGAATACTACACACTTACTATAAAAAGATGAATTCTCTCCCATTGCAATAGCAGGGAAAGGAAGTAGAGAGTGTTATATTAGCTGAAATAAGTAAGATGAAAGGCAATTTCTAGATGACACTGCTCATATGTGTTATATAAAGAAACAAAGCAAAGTAATACATTATTTCCAATGTAAATAATACTCTGATGACAGAATTTAATCACAAATTGACCAAGCAGTGGGGTGGAGTGTGTGTGTGTGTGTGTGTGTATGTGTGGACTAGATGGAAAGACTTTCAATATACTAATGTGTTGGAGGAATATTGACATACAGGCAGTTATATGTCATGATAATATAATCCTAAAACATATAAATGTGCAAACTCCTGTAAACTAGTGCTACTTCAATAGAAAATAAATTTAAAGAAAACATAATCTATTTTGAAAGACTAGAGATGGTAAATTTGTTGGTTGGAAAGGGTTTGAAGCTGTTTGCTTTTATTTAGATTTCAGAAAATGCCAGCAGGGAATGGGATGAAAGAGATCAAAGGATTGATAAGCATCTTTCATCCACTCCTTGATGTATTAGTCTATTAGAGAGACATAAAGACAGAAACATGATCACAAGGAAAACACATCATCCCCCTGTTTAAAACCCATTGATAGGTTCCCATTACATATGGTTGAAATATACACTTGCAAAATAACATACATAGTATTTCATAATTTAGTCACAAATTTTTATTCCACATTCTCCCTCTGATATTTCATCACCTAGTTATATGAGGGTCTCTCTCTATCAGCCTGCACCTAGTTACATTGGATTGCTCAATCTTCACAAAATCAGGTATGCATTTACAGTGCATTTCCAGTCTTCTGTGTCGAGGACCATATCATCCCCATTAGCAGTCCTTCAAGTTCCAGATGTATATGCCAATATCTTGATTAATTCTTTCCAATAAAAGTACTATAATTACTGATTATACTGTTAGACTAAATTTAAAAACTAAATATATCAGCATCAGAGCAATAATACAGCAGGTAGTATGCTTGTCTCATATATACTGACCTGAGTTTGATTCCTGGCTCTACAAATGGTCCCCAGAGCCCCATCAGGAGTGATCTCTGAGCACTGTCAGAGGTATGCCTCCTGCCCACTCAAAAACTGCATATGTTTGTCATATTCTGTTTAATAACATAGAAGAACCCTAGTTTAATTTTTAATTACGAAATGTATCCTCAAAAATGGTCAAGGTAAAACTAGTGTTATGTGGGGACTGGAGAAATAGTAGAACACATAGTATACTTGTCTAGCATGCATACAACCCAAGTTCGATTTCTGGTACCCCATATGGTCCCCTGAGTCCCTCTAGGAGTGATCCCTGAGTACAGAGCTAGGAATGAGTATCACCAGGTGTGGCCCAAAGGCCAAACAAACAAAGAAACAAAACCCTAGTTTTATGTGGCCGATGCCTTTTTCCATTACCTTAGATAATACAGAGATTGTACAAGGGCAGGATGTTTATCTTACATGCAGCTGACCTGACTTTGATCCCAGCAGCCCATATCTTCCTTTAAGCTTAAACACAGAGCCAGAAGTAAGCCTTAGCACAGCCGAGCGTGACCCTCAAGCCATCATCTTAGATAAAATATAATCTATGAAGTATATAAGCAAAATATAATACTGTCAAATAGATTTATTAATTCAGTCAACATAAAAATCATGGTCATTTATTCCATGTAAATGGCTCCCAAAGGATCTCAAAGAGTTAACATATGCATTTTACATTCCAATTTTGAATGCCACTCTTCCTTCCACTATTGGAATTCTGTTCCAGCATTATATTTCAGAGCTTCCTTAATGCCTGTCTATGGGGATGCTGGTAATACTGCCATCTGACACTTATCATAATTTCATTCGAACTCATATTGCTATTACATTGTATTTCTCTCTTCCATTCTGGCTGCTAACAGTCAGCAGCAGGCTCAAATTTTACCTAAATGGGAGCATTTTTATTTGGGAAGAGAACATTGCTTGATACCATTTGCTTAATAGTATATACATTACTGCAATGGGCAGGTTCTGATCCAAGGCCAAGTTCTCTGCATCCAGAACATTGGAAATTCCAAGGGCATGACAGCAGCCTCTGCAGAGATATGAAAACCCTTGCTGAGTCGTGATAGTCGGAGTAGAAGAAAATCTCAATGGAATCTGTCACTCAAATAAAGATTGGGTCTGAAGCATTTAAACAGAATGGAGGAAAAAAAGAAATCAAGTGTCCCTTCAGCTTCAGATAATGCATCTCAACATTTCTCTTCCTAAATATTCTCTGCACATGTAATGCTAAGTAAGTTCTAAGTGCTAATATAAGAGGTGGCATTAGATAATATTTCAAAGAAGATAAATTATACATGCAGAATAACAAGAGTCAAAGAACAGACAGTTGTGTTTTAATAGTAAAGTTTACTGGCAAGCCAAAGAGAAGGAAAACTGCCTGGTCATAGAGGAACTTAGTATAGGACTAAGTGACAAGAAAAATAGATTTATTTCACCAGAATTTAGATTCGAAAGTCTGCCTAGTAATTGGGACATCTAGATTATGAAGAAGACAATAAGGTGGTAGTGTGAGGGGAGTATAATTAAATGTGTAGAGTAATAACGATCAAACCTAAGGTAAAAAGAAGATGGGTACTCAATTTAGAATTTTTAGGAAGCACTCAGATATGCTGCTGACAAAAGTGTTCGATGTAATTTCAATGTTGGAGTAAAGAGCAAAGAATCAAGTGTGGAGAAAAATTAACTAGTTGGTTGGGTGACTAGGGGATGACCATGGTGTAGAATTAACACCAAACACAAAAAAAAGCCTCTTGCATATAGCAAAAGTGTGAAGTCAGGACATAGTGGTCCTTACTTCCTATTAGCAGTTGTCTCTCTTTTAATAAAAAAAATCAACTCGATTTTCCACCTCTGTAGGTGTATGTCCTAGTTGTTCCACCCTACATCTGATTTCTCAGGGTTCTCATGCCATGATGCCATGGTTGATCCAATCCTAAAGGACCCGAATCCCTAAACTGTCACTCTCAACCAACATTATATTCTCCCAGAGATAGTTTTAGGTGTCTGGAAATAATGTTTTTCTCAGAACTCTAGTTTTACAAAGCAGTATTAATAGTGGATGAGCTCAATACTCTCCTGATTCAAATAGAAAGCTCCACTTGTATCCACTTCATGTATTTAGGAAAAGAATAGTCCCCTCCTCAGAAGGGTGTTCCTCTTAATATACATATTAAAAATAACTGTGAGAAATGCACAAGTCTACCCTTTGAATGAAGCACTTGAGACTAGCTAGCCAGCTTGTTAACCAGGATTCACAATGAGGATTATGCTAGCTTTTGTGAGAAAGGTCTTTCAGACTCTCTTATGACATTTTATAGAAAAGTAAATGATTTATATAATCTTGATATACAGCACTGCTGCAGAAATCAGAGTTTCGTACTTCCCGGTCCAAAAAAAAGAAAGTCTTGTTCAGAGCCTTCACAAGGATGAAATAGATGTTTTCACTCAAGATGTTCTCAGGAGCTCCCTCTAGGACCACTAAGCATTCGACAAAATTCAAAGTCTTTTGTATTTCTCTTGAGTTGTACTTACTTTCAAAACAATTTCACAAAGACTTTCTTGGATTTCTTGTAGGCATGAATATTAATTTTAAATTTCTAAGTTTGCAACTGAAGTCATCCAAACATACAGTATATATCTTTGAATAGCATGCATTCTAAATCTAGGACACTGGCTACAAAGCAGTACTTCATCACAACTTCTTATTACTTAGCTGCACCAAATTATAGGGCATTAAAAACTCCTTTGTAACTTTTGTACCTTATTTTCTCCAGACAACACGAAAAGACAACCCCCCAAAAAACTAAAATGATTAGATTAAAATGATGCCTATAGGAATTATAATATATCTTAAATAGCTCTTCTTTAAAATTGAGGTAAAACTGGTTTAGCAGGTAGGGTGTTTGCCTTGCACATGGCCGACCTTGGGTCGAGTCCTCCGCCCTTCTTGGAGAGCCTGGCAAACTACTGAGAGTATCTTGCCCACACAGCAGAGCCTGGCAAGCTATCTGTGGCATATTCGGTATGCCAAATACAGTCTCACAATGGAGATGTTACTGGGGCCCACTCAAGCAAACCAATGAGCAACAGGATGACAGTGATACAGTGAAAATTGGTTTATCACACAAAAGTGTAAATGATTGCATGCTTTACTGGTACAGGTATCTACTCCACATTCACCACCAAAGTGTGAAATGCTGAAATGGGTACTCTTTAAATTTATTTATTATTTTCTTGGAACTGGAATGATAACACAGCAGGTAGGGCATTTGCCTTGTACGTGGCTGACCCAGGTTCGATTCCTTCGTCTCTCTCGGAGAACCTGGCAAGGTACCGAGAGTATCCCACCCGCACAGCAGAGTCTGGCAAGCTACCCGTGGTGTATTCGATATGCCAAAAACAGTAACAAGTCTCACAATGGAGATGTTACTGGTGCCTGCTAGAGCAACTTGATGAACAAAAGGACGACAGTACTACAGTGCAGTGCTACATTCTTCTCTTAGAACTGGAGCGATAGCACAGCAGGTAAGGAGTTTGCCTTGCATGCAGCTGACCTGGGTTCGATTCCTCTGTCCTTCTTGGAGAGCCCAGCAAGCTACCGAAAATAATCCCGCCCACACATCAGAGCCTGGCAAGCTACCCGTGGCATATTCAATATGCCAAAAACAGTAACAAGTCTCACAATGGAGACGTTACTGGTACCCGTTAAAGCAAAGCAATGAACAACGGGATGACAGAGCTACAGTGCTACATTCTTCTCTTGAAGTAGCATAGTATATTATAGTGTTAATATTTATGTTGTTGGTATACACAGTTGCTACAACTCCACCACTACCAAAGTACTCTCACCACTGAACTTCTATCACTTCTAGTTTGCCCCATATCTACTCTCTAATTTTGTAACTTAATTTCTGTTTTCAGAGTCCAAGGTATTTTCAGTGGGCTTTGGCCATTCTCCTTGTTTCTGTACATACCACTCATAGTGAGATCACAAACAGGTACGCCTTTTTAACAGTGCTTATAATTTCTTCTTAAATTCCTATCCAGGAACACATTCAAGTTTCACCATGGTTTTGACCCATCAAAATTCCCATTGTTCTTAGTCTATGATATCCTTCTGCCAGTCTCTATTCAATATATCTTGACTCTTCACCAATTTTTATACAGCCTTTGCTTTTGTAAGGCTGTTTCTTTTTATTTCCTCTAGTCTTAATACCCTTTACCAAGTGCTATGCTTACTAAATGGTAATGATTTTTCAAGGTCAGGTTAAATGCCACCTCTTCATATACTTTACCTGACACCAGTTCCTCCTATGACACCATGGCAAGTCTGGTTTTTGTTGCTGTTCTCATATAGCCCACTAAGCAGTTACCACACCATATTCTAATTGAGCACTCCCCCCCTCTGGTTTAGTACTTATCTGGATCTTTCCCTGTAAAAGTAATAAGTCCCAGAGGGTAGAAACCAGTTTCAATTAATTTCAACTTCCTCATTATGCCACACAAATATGGTTCCTTGAATGTGAATCCGTGACCTTATCCATGCTCATTTTAGCTAAGGACTAAAGAAAATATTTAGAAATCTGATTTGTAGACTTGGTTATACTTATCTTGAAGAACACTGTTGTAGTGTATACTTTGATGATTAGAAATGATCAGGTTAATCCTTTAGTTCAGTACATGTTTATGAGTAGAATATTAGATATATGTGTATTAAAATACTAACATGAAAATATGATACATACCTTTTAAAGCTGTTATATAAGTATTAGGACAAGATTTAATAGTGTTACTTTCATCTTTTGTTTGTTTATTTTTCAGGGGTACCTCAAAAGCTAATAGCATAAACTAGAAATTACTTTTTTCCTGTGCCTTACTGCTTTAAAAACAAAAGATCTTAACTTTATAAATTCTCTTTGGTCAGCTGATGTAGTCATATACATAGAGTTCTAGTTCTTTAAATCAAATTTTCCAAAAATTTTATCCACTAACTTAATATCACTTAAGATATAAATAATTTCTTTATCTGAGCTGCCTTTTCCCCCAGCATGTGAGGCCAGTTTCCAAGCTGTGAGGCAGACCTCCTGGTTCTTATCGGTACTACTCTTGAGTGTTAGTGTCCCATTCTGCTGCTTTATATTCCACAGATGAGTGTGATCTTTCTATGTCTGTCTCAAACTACAACAACCAACAGGAGAGAGAACAAAAGAGAATGCCCTGCCGCAGAGGCAGTGTGGAGTGTTGGGGGTTGGGGTGGGGGCAGTGGGAGGGATACTGGGAACATTAGTGGAGGAGAATGGGAACTGGTGGAGGGATGTAAACAAAATGCAAACATGAAAGTTCATAAGTTTGTAACTGTACCTCAAGATGATTCACTAATAAAAATTCTTAAAAAGTAGAAATAATTTTCCAAATGCAAAATTTTAATATATTTATGTTAATTATTTGTGCATTTAATTACAGTCTACCTTATTCTAAAAGATAGTATACAAGATTGTATTTAATAAATTGTATATATATAAAGGTAATCAAAATTATGATAAACACAAAACAAATAGTCATTTATTAGTTTGTCCATTATAATCTGAATCTTCCACTTAACTATATAAGCTGCCTGAGGGCAGAGTCTATGTTTTGTTTCTGTCACTCACTACAATATACACAATACCTGTCTCATAGACAGGTTTGTTGAATTAATAATATTTGTTGAATTAACAATTTTTGTTTGTTTTTAAATTTTTGTATCATGCCCTGATGTGCTTAGGGCTTAGTCCTGGCTTTTTACTCAAGTATTACTCCTGGCAGGGCTTGGAAAACCCTCTAGGATACCAGGCATCAAACCTGGATTGGCTGAATGCAAGGCAAGTGACTTACCAGCTATATTCCTCAGGCCACAAATTAACAAATTTTTAAATAAAACATTTTTAAAAAGCAAAATGTATTTGCTATATCTGAGTCTCAAATTTGTATCTGAAGATCCCAACACTCAAAACAAAAGGAAGGATAAATTTAATTCTCAAAAAGAATAACCTATACCAGTTTTTAAGGTGGAACAAGCTTTTTTCTAGAATGCAGCTATAAATAATTTACATGGAATCCATAAAAAACACAGTATGATATACATAATGGTCTCTGTACAGTACTTTCATGTGAAAATGGCTTTCATTTATTTGTTTATTATCACAAAATTTAATAACATCAGAATGCATAATATTAAAAACAAGTAGAAGAGGTAGATCTACTAAGACACCACAAGATGCAAACTGAATGTAGACTATAGATTAAACACAATGGCCACTCAATGCCTCTAGTGCAAACTACAACACCCAAAAGGAAAGCGAGAACAAAAGGGAATGCCCTGCCACAGAGGCGGGGTGGTATGTGTGGGGGCGGGGGTGGCAGAAGGGATGCTGGGATCATTGGTGGTGGAGAATGGGCACTTTGGAGAGACGGGTACTCAATCATTGTATGACTGAAATGCAAGCACTAAAGTTTGTAAATCTGTAACTGTACCCCACAGTGATTCACTAACAAAAAATTAAAAATAAACATTAAATATAACATTCAAGCAACGAATTCTATATTTCTTTAGATTCTAAAGCAGCATTTAAACTGTGGGTCACATAAATGAATGTGGAGAAGGGGAGAGGGAGGGTGGGGACCCGTAATAAAAACATTGGCAACAGTAAAGAATTTCTGAACACAAAACAACCATGAATTAATTCAGAATGAATGAAATAATGAATCTCAAGTATTTCTGGTGGCACTTACCCATGTTGAATTTCTCAGACTAAAAGGGGTCACAAGTGACAAAAGTTTAAGAATCCCTGCACTAAAATGACAAAATGACACCTCACATATAATCATTTATTATAAGATTATTGCCAATGAGCAAAGTCTCTATATGATCTTTAAATCACAATAACCATTCTCTTAATATTAGTCAGAATTTCTACTCATTTGGGCGGCTGGAAAAATTGTACAGCAGGTAGGACAATTGCCATGCATGTGGCCAACCTAGGTTCAATCCCCAGAACCTCATATAGCCTTCCAAGCCCTGCAGGATTGATCTCTGAGTGCAAAGTCATGTGGAAGACCTAAACACAACTGGGTGTGCCGCCTGAAAAAAGAAGAAATTCTGCTTATCTACTAATTTTAAGAAATACTTTCTGAGTGAAGAACCCGAGCCTTTCTGGCAGCACCGCAAACTGGAGATCGCTCCGGACCCCAGACCGGGCCAACAACACCGGGGTGCCAGACGGAGAAGGTACAGCCAGCACGCCTTCTCCAGATGGAGCCCCGGCGACACTGAGCTTCTACTAACACGGCTCCAGTATGCGGGACTAGGACATTTCCAAACCACGCGGCCGCATAAGCGGCCTTTCCTGATATACAAAATATATGCTCAGGAATGGCTCTGCCACCCCTGAGCGTCCATTATCCCAGAGGCACATAAACCAATCTCAGAATGCAGCGGCTGCTGGCAGATATACTCCTGGACTCTGAACTAAGCTACAGCCCTTTGCAGCCCCAAGAGGGGAAGGATTTCTGTTCCTTGGCCTTTTCCCCCCCGGACAGCATGGTGACCGTCAAACGTTCAGAACCAATTGGACAGAGAGGTAGGAGTTTGCAGTGATGGGACGGAATACATGGGGAATCTTGCTATGGGGGAGGCAGAACCAGCCCTGCCTCCTGCCCAAATGAGACCCCAAGTGGTCGCCCATGAACAGCTCCTCCGCTCCTGAACGCCATGATCTCAGCGCCACAGAAACAAATCTCGGAATGCAGCGGCTGCTGGCAGAAATACCTCTGGACCTTATACTAGAATTCCAAATCTGGGCAGCCGCTTTCACGACCGTGCAACATCATATGCTCTTTGTTACCAACAATAGAAAACACACAATCTAATGATGCCATTCCAACAGGTCTGAGTGTTGGGGGAAAAACTCCAAATAGCGATAGTGAGTTTCCTGTCGAAAATTGAATGTAATCAAAGTAAGGAAAGAGTAAAGTGAAAATCATCTGCCATACAGGCAGAGGGGGAGTGGGAGGGGGGTATGCTGGGGTTATTGGTGGTGGAACATGTGCACTGGTGAAAGGATGGGTGTTTGAGCATAATATGACTGAGACTCCATCCTAAAAGCCCCGTAACTGTTCTCACGGAAACTCAATTAAAAAATAAATTAATTAATTAAAAAAAGAAATACTTTCTGATATTTATTATCAGCTCTAATTATTTAAAACTACAAGATGTAGCTTTCTTCCTATTATTTTTGTATGAATTTTTTGGGTTTTATTTTCAGTCTGTTGTTAATATCACACTGAATTTCTATTATTATGGAAAGAATCTTGTCTTGTTCATCTTAAATTCTCCAAAGAGCCTATCACCTTCATTGCACTCATAAGACATTTTTTATTTATTTATTTGAATAACAGAGTTAGGGGCTGGAGAGATAGCACAGCGGGTAGGGCGTTTGCCTTGCACGCGGCCGACCCGGGTTCAAATCCCAGCATCCCATATGGTCCCCTGAGCACCACCAGGGGTAATTCCTGAGTGCAGAGCCAGGAGTAACCCCTGTGCATCGCCAGGTGTGACCCAAAAAAAGCAAAGAAAAAGAATAACAGAGTTATTGTCAGATTTGGTTCACTTGATTTTACTAAACCCATTGACACTTTAGGTCCATTAATAAATTATGAAAATTTTTTTAAAATATACTTTGAAATTAATAGTAGCTAGTATGTTGAGTATAAACAGGAAATGGCATTTATTAATGTGAGAGCTGTTATACAAGATAAAATTCAGAGGTCTGTCAAGCCCTGAATGCAATTATTTTGTCAAACAATTAATCTTACTCAGTTTTGTGGCCATGAATTATAATCATGATCCTGACTCTGACCATCTGCCTTATTCGAGAACTTATAGTGCTATCTATATAATATAAAGTATGCTAGGAGAAACACAGTCCATCTTCTTCAATCTACAGTCTGGCATTGATTTTGGTGAATTAAGCTGTTCAGAACCAAACTGCTCTCTGAACAATGAGTTTTTTGAAGTAAATAGTGTATGAAACCTCACCATAGGAAGAATTGAAGCATAATATTGCAGTATTCTCATTTCTTAACTTTGTGTACAGAGAGTTCCAGAAAACCCTGGACAACATTTCTCAGTTTTCATGTTGTTTCTATAACCAGTGTTGGACAATGAGATCTGATAAGATCATTTCAAACTCATCTTGTCACCATGTCACAAGATTTCACCCTGGAAGTCTTAGTTTTAACAGAAGTTGTGAGCTGATATTGGCTGGAGCATTGTTTTTTGTGGTGGTGGTGTTTTGTTTTGTTTTGTTTTTTCTTTTTGCCTGTCTATGAAGAGTAGGAGGCCAGAATGCAGGTACAAGATACTGCTAGCTTGAAGGCAGCGTTGACTAAGAAAATGTATAAGAACTCCAGGTGCTGAGGAATCCAACTACTTATAAAAAAAAAAAAGATAGCTTCATTGATATGTATTTGATATACTATAAAATTGTTCCTTTTGAAGTCAGTTTTAAATATATTCAAAGAATTATGCAACTGCCACCATAATCTCATATCGGAACATTCCCAACTGTTTGTTCACAAACAGGATTGAGATAATATTCTGTGTGAACCTGGCTTCACTGTGGGAAATACACGTTAACAAAAGAAAGACCTAAGCAACCATGAATATGTGAAATCAGTGACTAGTAATAATTATATTTGGGGGTTCACATTTAAATGACATGCAGTTAACTTTTATACCTGAAAAATAAATATGCAGTATGGATACCATCTGATATTTTTATGTACATAATTAAAGCCACAAAGAAGAGAAACTGACTTGAGATACTAAATACAGCTGCTGCAAATTGGACTTGTGGTAGATACCACCCACATAGTTTTATACTTATCAAAACCATAAATATATGTTGATGGAATAATTTTTTTTATTTTCTTGACATCATCCAAAAATCATTATACACTGCTTTTTACTAATAGGCACTTTGATTTACTTCTGTTTGAAGGAGTCTAGTTTTGATCTCTGGCTGAAAAATCTAGAATTCCTATGGTTGCTAGGAGGGAATTAGCAAATACAATTTTTCAAGCTTGAATACAAAATAATACAAAAGCATAATTATATACTTATTTGCAGAAAAAAAATCTAACTACTTTTTCCCTGACACAAGATTAATTAAGATGATCATTTTCTATATGGAAGATAAATAAAATTACATAAGAAAATAGCATACCTAATAAGTGAAGCATCTGAACTTCCTATTATTCTTTTCCATCCTCCACTCTTCAAAAATACTTTTATGATGAAATAATCTTGATTTGGCCCCCAATGCAAAACAGATTCTACTGTTTCATTCTTCAGTAATATTTCATTTAGTTCCCTCCAAAATTAGAAACAAGAAGCTCATTAAAGTGGGTTATGAAATTTAATCCAGATAGATTCTCAAATTTGTTATTAATATTTCATTATTGTGATTGCTGATGATATCAGGTTCAGAGGGAATCTTTGCTGGGATAATCAATCTCTTTTCTTTATGAGAAACATTATTCATAAACTTATGTAAAAGGTCTGCTCTTTCATTATAGTATAACCAGCTAACAATCTATCTGTGTGTGCCCATCTGACCTTGCAATTACTGGCTTATCTCTATGATGCATTGCAATGGAGTTATTAATTCCACTTTTTTAAGACTTTTATTCTTTTGTTCTGCAGGTCAGCCAGGGAGAATGATAGAGATGCTATTAATACCAATTATCAGCAACTCGGGAGGCATGTGGAAAACATTCTTGCAAAAGGTGAAAATTTGGTCCTTTAAAGAGAAGCAAATATAGATAGTGGCAATCTCAGAAACCCCTTTTCTTTAACTCAAGAACATCAGCTCAAAATTAGTAGCTACTGGTTCAGGAAATGAGAGCAATAAAATGTAAGCATATCAGGGTTCTCAACTATAAATGGCCTACTTTGTTTCTCAGTAGCTTTCTGGCAAAACACCAAACTATTGTCTTTGCTCTGCTCACAGTGGTCCTGATTGTTGCATGATTTACAGCACCTAGTTTGCTAGCAGGAGAGAAAATGTAGGCATCTGTCTAGACTGCTCTAAGAGCCCACCATAAAAACTCTATTGCCTCTCTCCCACAATGCTAGAGCCACGTTCATCCAACCTTATTTGCCCTCTGTTCGTCTTAGTCAGAAATTTTCAGAGAATCACTTCTGCTTCAAGCATGCTTTGCTTGGAAGTTGGAGATGGTCAAGTCAGGGAATTAGCACATAACAATCCTGAAAAGGACTCTTGGAAGATCTTGCTCAGCATACTTCCTGAAGGTAAGTTATAGAAATCCTTTTGAACAAATTATACTCATCTTCCTTTATAGTCCCCTGGGCAAAGAAAACCTACACCGTTCTGCAGAAAGCAAGGCTAGGATCATGCCATGGAATTCAGATATTTTTAGTTTGCAGACCAAACTGTTTACTGCATGACAGCACAAGATTACTTCAGGAGGCTGATTAGTGGCCACTGGCTACCGTTGCCACTATCGGGACCTTCACTATTCTATTTTATTCTCTTTCGGGGGGTGAGCCATACCAAGCAGTGCTTGAACAGTTCAGCTATCACCGTTTGAGCTACTGGTGCTTCTTTGGGACAACAGTGTCAAACCTGACATCTGGCCTGGCTGTGCTTGGGGACCATTAGGACAACAGTCAGTGATTCTCTGGAGGTCTTGTGGTTCTGGTGATCAAGCTCAGTACATTGTACATGATACATATGGGATTTATCATGCACAGTATCTGGCAAGCCCACTTTGGATTTAGATATGGCTCAATATCAATCTAGAGTAATTTCCTTCCTGGTTCTTATTATAGATATCTGTTGAAGTACAACTATTTATTAGTCATTTCCTATGACGCAGGGGACTCCATGCCAGGGGCGACCCAGAGGGGGACAGGTTAGAGCCCTCCCTGCCTCAAAGGACTCAGCCCCAGCAGCTGACCTCCACCACCCAACTGCCGCCATATTCCAGACCGTTTTCCACACATTTGGGCCAAGCCTCATGCATGAGCAAAGTCCCATGGAACCCAGGAAATGCGGAACTTTGTGATCTTGGACTTTGGGCTCAGTGGGATCTGGGAGCAGAGATACTCTGCCTGCTTCCCCCAATCTCCAGCGACCCAGGGGTCACACCCATAAGCCACCTCCTGCCCTCCTGCCAGTGCCAGATATAATCTCCTCTTCGGCCACCCTCCAGAACTCACAGCTGCTTCTTCCGGAATGGAGCATAAAATGAGCCCCCCTTCACCATGCCACCAAACTCCATACCAGGGGCACCTGGTGGGGAGGGGCTAGAGCCCTCCTCGCCCCAAGAGACCAAGGCCCCGCCAACCAACCTCCACTCCCCAATCACCACCACACTCCAGGCCGCTTTCCACACACTTGGCCCGAGCTTCACGCATGAGTGAACATATTTCTGGACCAGGCAGCCAAAAAGCACACATCATCATAAAGGAAAAAATATATATACATATACATGTTTTATATATATATATACATACATACATACATATATATATATATATATATATATATATATATGCCTCTCAGAGAGCCCGGCAAGCTACTGAGAGTATCCCATCTGCACAGAAGAGCCTGGAAAGCTCTCCATGGCGTATTCGGTATGCCAAATACAGTAACAATAGCAGTCTCATTCCCCTGACCCTGAAAAGACCCTCCAATTGTTGGCAAAGATGAGTAAGGAGAGGCTGCTAAAATCTCAGGGCTAGGACAAATGGAGACATTACTGGCGCCCGCTCGAGTAAATTGATGTACAATGGGATGACAGTGATACAGTGACAGTGATGACCCACAATCATTATAAATATTGAGGCTAAATTAAATCTAAAAAACTAACTTCCCCCCACCAAAAAAATAATAACTGGCTCTAATTCGAATCATACTCTAATAAGGAGCATATAATATTTAATTTTTAAAATAAGGTTATAATAACAGTAAATATACTTTTAGTCTGATGGTGGTCTAGTCCAGTTTTCCTCAAATATTGTCTGACTATGGTCCATCTTCTGATGCTGTATTTTTCCTATGTCTTCTGCCTGTTCTTATAATCTCATGCTATGGTCACTCATTTTCACTTGTGGCCCAGTTGGGATAACCTGGTGTCCCACAGCGTGCCAAATGGCCCCTGGTTGAGAAACACTGGTCTAGACTATGAATGAGGATAACGCAAAGATAGATGCAAGACAACAATTATCAGGACAGGGGTTAGAGCAGAAGGTAGAAACAGTTATAATTATTCCAGTTTTTGCTCTTTATAATGAAGCAAAGTTGGGTTTTTTTGAAAGAAAATTTAATTAGAGAAGTGTGAGGAGAAATAGAGAGTCAGTTATGAGAATGGAGTGTGTGTGTGTGTGTGTGTGTGTGTGTGTGTGTGAAAGAGAGACAGACAGACAGACAGACAGACAGACAGACAGACAGATGTGCTCAAGAGAGAACAGGACTTAAAAGAGAGATATGTTCAAGAGAGAATCAGGCTTCTCCAGAATGACAAAAATAGAGAATTGCTTTTGGGAGAAGGTTAAATACAATTTTTCCACGTTATCTTGGTCAGGAGTTCTTTGCATATCTTAAAATTGCTCTGAGCATTGTCACAGTGTTGAACCCTTTATGGTCCTTTCTTATTCTTACTCAGATTTCGCACAAAAGAATGTGTGTCCAAAGGCATAGGAGTATTTCAGGGCTAGGCAATTTATTCTTAAATTTTATTATTCCCAAAAGCGCATTATGACATCTCCTTATCTATCTGACCGCAACATTTCCCATTAGAGATTTCCCCACTGTAAATTTTTCAGGGGTTACTTGGATGAGGGTTCAACTTCCATCACTGCTAACTACTGGCAAAGGGTGTAGACCTACCTATGTAAGGGAATTGAATCTCAGTCTAAATTAGAATGAATGGATGTGGGGGTTTCAGAATTGTCAGTCTGGAAGGGAAATCAGATAGATTAGACAACAATTTCTAAGAATTAGGTCCTGGACAAGAAAAGCTTTCCCTGGCCCAAGGCAGACAGAGTGTTTAAAGAAACAAGAAAATAGTGACCATAGTGGCATATTTTGTTCTTTTACCTTTGCATTGGATGAAACTGCTGTAAAATAGTTTCTAGTTTTGCCGGTCAACTGCAAAACATGTTCAAATTTAATAGATATATAACTTAGCTTTTAGTGTTGTTTTCTTAAAAAGAAGTTACAGGTCCTCCATGGGTTCACAGAAATAGTTTGATTTGCTCTCTGTCAGAGTTGAGATGCTGGACGATGGACATAGTTGGAACTGATTTTGTCCAGGAGAGATAAATGCAACTAGAAATACATAAAGTTGTTTTGTTTGGGGGACACACCTGGCTGTGATCAGGGTTTATTCCTCACTCTGTGCTCAGGGATCACTCATGGTGTCACTTAGGGACAATATGGGGTTCCAGGGATCAAAACCTAATCAGTTAAGTGCCCTGCTGATAGCTTTGCTATAGTGGAAAAATTTAATGTATCTCTGTAAGGTCTCTTCTATTTAGGCAATAATTAATCCGAAAGGGATTCAGTTTTCCAAGTTTATTTTAGTTGGGTTCAATTCTCTATTTGGGAGGATGTATAACTCTTTCTTGATCACTCTTCAAAATTTGTTTTTACAGCCATATTGATTTTTGACTGAAATATTTTCGTATAATGGGACTGATATTATAGATAGATTAATACATCTTTTCATATTAATTCTAAGTTTTTTCTTTGTCTTCCAGAATCTTATATTTTGTAATCAAAATATACTTTTCAAAACTATCAATATACCATCAGAGATCAAAAGGATGATTAAATCTGCTACATTATTCTTGGTCGTGGACTCTGTCCAGATTGGCACTAGTTCCTCTCTCCATAAATTTTCGCAAGAGATATGCCCTATGCCAATATAATAGAAGGGGTTCAGTACGTTAAATGATTTTATGTGATGACGTTGCTCCAGAGGAAGTCTACCCAAAAGACTATGTGATGCAGATAAAGCCCCACTTCCATTTTAAGTTGCCTGATAGATTGATTTAAGTTAGATATAAGGAGCAAGGAAACAATGAGCTTATGAGCTAACAGTCCGATAATTAGCTAAAGATGTATGTGCTTCATTTCCCAATCAAAAGATCAGCATATACTGGATACAAGGGAATACTGAGCCCAGTGTACATAAAGAAACACTTCACTTCTTGCCACATTTCTCCAGAATATTCTAAAATTTAGGCCAAAGTGGCCCTATAGTAGATATATTTCTTGTTCTCTGTTGAACAAGAAAGAATTAATTTAGACTTCAATGGATAACATATGACTTAAGAAAGGTCACAACAGAGGAAAAAGGTATGCTCCTAACTGCAAATAATTTACCACTCTAATCTGTGACACAGAAAAGAATGGACCAGAAAGAAGCAACACCTTACAATCAAAAAATATCATAATTTGCGTGAGAAAGTTTTAGACGGACTTACCAATTCCAACACTAGTGAGTCAGCCAGTGAAAAAGATTTAACTGGCCCGTATGCTGCCTGAGACCATGTGCTGCTTGCACCCATGTGGCCAAGCACATGTGGCACCCAAGCATATGTGTAGACTGCATCTAGCCTCTTGAGATGTGTACTTTCATCTTTCATTTCTAATGCTGAAGTGTGTGTATAGGAGCTCTCTCTGCCTTTGGAGAAGCCCGTCTTCTCTGTTGAGCATGTTACCCCTCCCTCTCTCTTTCTCTTTCCCTCCCTCTTCCCCTTCCAAAACCCTCCAATAAAATGTTTTACTTCAAAAGAAAGAAAGAAAGAAAGAAAGAAAGAAAGAAAGAAAGAAAGAAAGGAAGGAAGGAAGGAAGGAAGGAAGGAAGGAAGGAAGGAAGGAAGGAAGGAAGGAAGGAAGGAAGGAAGGAAGGAAGGAAGGAAGGAAGGAAGGAAGGAAGGAAGGAAGGAAGGAAGGAAGGAAGGAAGAAGATTTAACTAAAATCTAAAGTCTAAAAGTATAGATGCATTGGTTTAAAGTATTCCAGATAAGGGGTTAGAGATAAAGTACAGTGGTTAGTGCACTTGCCTTGCATGTGGCAAACACAGATTCTTTCCTCATTATTACATATGGGCCTCTGGGCATCACCAGTAATGATCCCTGAGCTCAGAGCTGGGAGTAAGTCCTGAACACAGCTGATGTAGCAAAATAAACAAAAATTCTGATAAAACTATTTAAAAAAACACCTATACATAGCAAATATGTATGAAGAAAAGTACTTCTTTTGGGGGGCTCATGTTTCTAATACTGATAGAGGTGGCAGAAGAAAGGAAAACTCATTGTCGTGAAACATTTCTGTCTAAAAGTTGTATAGTGGCTAGGTTGCTATTATTACAACAGCATCATAGTTCTTCATTACAGGAGAAAACTACTAATTGACAAAAAGCAATAAAGTTCCTCCATTTAAACCCAATATATCCCAAGGGAACTTTGTGTAGAATGAAAACTGGGAGCTTTCATTTGTTTCTTAGGGCTGTCACAATGCAGTACCACAACTCAACAGCCAAAATGACAGAATGTATTATCTTATAGTTCCAGAAGCTAGAAGTCTAAAATCAAAGTATTATCAGAGTTGGTTTTTACTGCAGGATCTGAAACAGAATCCATTCTGTGCATCAATCCTAGATTCTGGGTACTGCCGGTACTACAACATAGTATTCCTTAGCTCACGGCTCTAGTTATTAATCTCTGCCTCCATTGTCACAACATTTTTCCCTTGTGTCTCTGTATTTTAAAATACCATCTGTTTAACAACACCACTGATTGAATTTAGAGCCTACTCTAAATCCATGATTATTTCATCTCAAAATCCTTAACTAAATTATATCTGCAAAGGCTTTGTTTCCCAAAAAAGTCACATTCACATATATGGGAGTTCAAAGCTTAGACTTTTATTTATTTTTTAATTTTTTTGGTGAGGGGACCCAACACAACCCACTACAGAGTTCTTCAGGAGGAGCGAGGTAAAACTCCAATGGCCATAAGGGGATAGAGACAATTACATTTATTCCCTATAAAACAATTAAGCACTCCTTGATTTATAGGAAATTAATCATGATTAGGAACTTTACTCTTCTAAGGCCTTCATAGAAGGAGTTACTATAATCCTCAAGCTGTAGTTTATCAAGTGCTGTGTTCATAAGGCTATAGCATTATGTGTAACACATATATCATATAAATATATTTCATGCCTCATATCCATTTGCTTTTAAATGATACTGTTTTTCTTTTTTTTCCAATTCTTCCCTTCCTTTTTTCCTTCCGTTCTTCCTTTCCTTCCTTCTTAAAAGCTAAATGAAAAACCTTTATAGGGGTCTCTGGCAATGATACTCTGGGAAGAATCAAGTGTGTGGAAGTACCTTAATAAAGTATATAACCATTAATAAAATTGAAAGTGGTTAGGTAAATAATCCAGTAATATGCCCACTATCAGTGCCAAGGTGCTGTGTACATAGTAGGTGCTCATTAAATCAATAGTAGAGTTTTGAGTAAAACACAGATAGCTCTGTTTAAGCCTAAATTTATGGTTCCACTGTAAGAGTATGGCATGAACAAGGCCAAGAATTATAAACCAGATTGCCAGATAGGCTGGGTGGTTACACTCAGAGAAGATTCACAAATAACTTCACAAATAACATTCACAAATAACTTCTTCCCCCCGCCCTAAAGCAAAGAAAACACAATCAAGAATTATATCAATAGCTGCAAATAGGGACCAATAAAGTGAATTATGCTTTTGACTACCAAGTGTTAAGAACCTTGGTAATAGAGCCCCTGCCTGGCACCTTTCCGCCGCCGCCTTCGGAGCCTGACCAATCTCCATCCTGCAGGTAAACAGGCAATCCCTTGGAGAGCCTGCCTCAGCGCGGAGAAGCCCCCTCCCCGCCCCCTGCCCGCCTCGGCTCGGGGCTTCTCCTGAAGCCCCTGCCTGGCACCTTTCCGCCACCGCCGTCGGAGCCTGACCAATCCCCACTCTGCTGCTTAGGGGCGTGTCCTCATCTTAGGGGGGCGTGGCCTAAAGTGGGCGTGGCCTCTTTCCGGAGCGGCGGCCGCTAACGCAGCCGCAGGTATTTTTTTTTACCATTCCATGCCTTCTCCTTTGGCCACAATTGATAGAATTCATTCCTTCGAAGAACTCCCTGATCATCTTAGTTACTACATGTTAATGCTCAACTAACCCAACCTATCCTAACTTCACGAAAACTGTCAATGAACACATCAACTTGCACACAAAAGTCCTCTGTCAAAGGAGCATAGCCCAAAATCTTCAGTTGAGGTTCCTCCCAAGCTAACGAGAGCTCCAGACAGTAAAGCCCATAACAACATGAAGAAACAGAGAAAATCCCCACCACCAGGAGAGAACCAAGAAAACATCTCACTAACCTCACCAGCGACCTCCCAGAAACACATCCTCCTCTCAGATAAAGAATTCAGAGAGGAAATTGTCAGGATGGTTCACGAAATCAACACAACTATGGAACGAACATCCAATAAATTAAGGGAGGATATGGATGCAGCGTTGGAACGCTCCACCAAGATAATCCAGGAAGAAATGAGAGCAGAAATTTCAAAGCTACGAACAGAAGTCACACAACTAAAAGAATCAGTAGATGAAATGAAAAACTCTGTAGGAGCCCTCAGTAGTAGAATGACTACAGCCGAAGACAGAATCAGTGAGCTTGAAGATGAGCTGCACAAAGCATATAGGCAACAACAAATAATGGCAAAAGACCTCAAACTGGCTCTAGAGCGAGTTAGAGTCCTAGGGGATGACCCCAGGAGAAACAATATAAGAATCATTGGAGTGCCGGAACCACACGGAACCAATCCCAATGAAAAAAACACCATTAAAGACATCATTGCTAAAAAATTCCCAGAGCTAGAGAATGCGGACATCCAGATACAAGGAGTCCGAAGGGTGCCAGCTAAAAGGGACCCAAATAGAAAATCCCCAAGGCATATCATAGTCAGAATGAGGGATGCCGTGGATAGAGACACAGTACTGCAAGCAGCAAGATCAAAGAAGGAGATCATATACAAAGGCGCACCCCTCAGATTCACAGCAGACCTATCAGAAGAAACCCTCCAAGCCCGAAGACAATGGTGGGATATAGTGAAAAAACTTCATGAAATGAATGCCTCACCAAGAATACTCTACCCTGCTAAACTCTCAGTTAAACTTGAAGGAACCATACACTATTTCATGGACAAGCAACAGCTCAGGAACTTCATAGACTCAAGACCAAACTTAAAAGAAGGACTCAAAGGGCTACTATAAGACAAGGAAAAAGACCTATAAGAACAACAAACCCTACAGAAAAATGACACAAAATCCCATGACAATAATTTCTCTTAATGTTAACGGGCTAAATGCACCAATCAAGAGGCACAGAGTGGCAAAATGGATTCGGAAACTAAACCCAACTTTCTGCTGCCTACAAGAAACACATCTGAATAGTCAGAACAAACACAGACTCAAAATCAAAGGATGGAAAACAATCCTGCAAGCAAACAGCCCCCTCAAAAAAAAGGCAGGGGTGGCCATACTAGTATCTGATAGCATAGATTTCAGGCTGAAAAAGATCAGAAGGGACAGCAAAGGTCATTTTATATTCATCAAGGGATATATACAACAGGAAGAAATCACACTCCTAAACGTATACGCACCTAATGAACGACCAGCTAAATACTTAAAAGAACTCCTAACAGAATTTAAGGAGGACATAACTAGCACCAAGATAGTAGTTGGAGATTTCAACACTGCCTTATCACCTCTGGATAGATCGACAAGAACAACACTCAGCAAGGAAACGATGGCCATGAAGGAAGAAATGGAGGAGACAGGGCTAATAGACCTATACAGGGCTATATACCCCAAAAAGAAAGAATACACATTCTTTTCCAGCGCACACGGAACATTTTCCAAAATAGACCATGTTCTGGGCCACAAGTTATACCTTCATAGAATTGGGAAGATAGAAATTGTATCAACTATCTTTTCAGACCATGATGCACTGAAGATGGAAGTTAATCATGCACAGACGCGGAGGACCAAATCAAACACTTGGAAGTTAAACAACTCACTATTGAACAATGAGTGGGTCACGGAGGAAATCAAGAAAGAAATTAAGAGATACCTCGAAACAAATGAGAATGAAGACACAAGCTATCAGAACCTATGGGACGCGGCTAAAGCTGTGTTAAGGGGAAAATTTATAGCTCTCCAAGCCTTCCTCAGAAAGGAAGAAAGGGCCTATATAGATAGCTTGACTTCGCAGCTCAAGATCTTAGAAGAGGACCAGCAAAAGGAACCCAAACCAGATCGAAGGAAAGAAATAATAAAACTTAGAGCAGAAATTAACGATATGGAAACCCGAAAAACAATCCGTAAGATCAATGAAACAAAGAGCTGGTTCTTCGAGAAAATAAATAAGATTGATAAACCGCTAGCAAGACTCACAAAGAAAGAAAAAGAGAAAACCCTAATAAACAGAATCAGAAATGAAAAGGGGGACATCACAACAGAAACCAAGGAGATTCAAAGGATCATCAGAGACTACTTTGAAAGTCTGTATGCCACGAAGCAAGAGAACCTAAAAGAAATGGACGAATTCCTTGACTCCTACAATCTCCCAAGACTGAGCCAAGAAGACGTGAAATACCTCAATAGGCCCATAAATATCAAGGAAATCGAAACTGTAATCAAAAGTCTCCCCAAAAACAAAAGCCCAGGTCCAGACGGATTCACTGGTGAATTCTTCCAAACATTTAAAGAAGACTTGTTGCCAGTTCTCCACAAGATTTTTCAGGAAATTGAAAAGACAGGAACCCTTCCGAACAGTTTCTACGAGGCACATATCTCCCTAATACCAAAAACAAACAAAGACACCACTAACAAAGAAAACTATAGACCAATATCCTTGATGAACACCGATGCGAAGATCCTCAACAAAATACTAGCAAATAGAATCCAACAACTCATCAAAAAGATCATACACCATGACCAAGTGGGATTCATCCCGGGGATGCAAGGATGGTTTAACATTCGGAAATCAATCAACATAATCCATCACATCAACAAAAGTAAAGATAAAAACCATATGATCATATCAATAGATGCAGAGAAAGCATTTGACAAGATCCAGCACCCATTCATGATAAAAACTCTCACCAAAATGGGTTTTGGAGGAACTTTTCTCAAGATAGTCAAAGCCATCTACCACGAACCTAGGGCAAGCATTATCATCAATGGAGAAAAACTAAGGGCTTTTCCTCTAAGATCGGGGACAAGACAAGGATGCCCACTCTCACCACTTCTCTTTAATATAGTATTGGAAGTATTAGCAATAGCCATCAGGCAAGAAAAAGATATTAAGGGGATTCAGATCGGAAAGGAAGAAATCAAGCTCTCACTATTCGCAGATGATATGATGCTATACCTAGAGAAACCTAAAAGCTCTAGTAAGAAACTCTTAGAAACAATTGACCTATACAGTAAAGTCGCAGGCTATAAAATCAATACCCAAAAGTCCATGGCCTTCCTATATGCAAACAATGAGACAGAGGAAAGGGACATGAAAAAAGCAATCCCATTCAAAATTGTGCCCCAGAAAATCAAATATCTTGGAATCAGCTTAACTAAAGAAGTAAAGGACCTCTACAAAGAAAACTATAAAACCCTACTCCATGAAATAAAAGAGGACATGAGGAAATGGAAACATATCCCCTGCTCATGGATAGGGAGAATAAACATTGTCAAAATGGCAATACTCCCAAAAGCATTATACAGATTTAACGCGATCCCTATAGGGATACCCATGGCATTCTTCAAAGAAGCGGAGCAAGCAATCCTGAAATTTATATGGAACAATAAACGCCCACGGATAGCTAAAACAATTCTTGGGAAAAAGATGATGGGAGGCATCACCCTCCCCAACCTTAAACTCTACTACAAAGCGGTAACAATTAAAACAGCATGGTACTGGAACAAAGGCAGAGCTGCAGACCAATGGAACAGGGTGGAATATCCCCACACACAACCTCAAATGTATGATCATCTAATCTTTGATAAAGGAGCAAGAGATGTGAAGTGGAGCAAGGAAAGTCTCTTTAACAAATGGTGCTGGCACAACTGGACAATCACATGCAAAAAAATGGGCTTAGAACTCGACCTGACACCATGCACAAAAGTCAGATCAAAATGGATTAAAGACCTCAACATCAGACCACAAACCATAAGGTACATTGAAGACAAGGTCGGCAAAACCCTCCAGGATATTGAAGATAAAGGTATCTTCAAAGATGACATGGAACTAAGCAATCTAGTAAAAACAGAGATCAACAAATGGGACTACATTAAACTAAAAAGCTTCTGCACCGCAAAAGATACAGTGACCAGAATACAAAGACTATCTACAGAATGGGAAAGGATATTTACACAATACCCATCAGATAAGGGGTTAATATCAAGGGTATATAAAGCACTGGTTGAACTCTACAAGAAGAAAACATCCAACCCCATCAAAAAATGGGGCGAAGAAATGAACAGAAACTTTACCAAGGAAGAGATACGAATGGCCAAAAAGCACATGAAAAGTGCTCTACATCACTAGTCGTCAGAGAGATGCAGATCAAAACAACCATGAGATACCACCTCACACCACAGAGACTAGCACAAATCCAAAAGAACAAAAGCAACCGCTGTTGGAGAGGATGTGGGGAGAAAGGGACCCTTCTACACTGCTGGTGGGAATGCCGGCTAGTTCAGCCCTTTTGGAAAACAGTATGGACGATTCTCAAAAAACTAGAGGTTGAGCTCCCATTTGACCCAGCAATACCACTGCTGGGAATATATCCCAGAAAAGCCAAAAAGTATAGTCGAAGTGACATATGCACTTATATGTTCACCGCAGCACTGTTTACAATAGCCAGAATCTGGAAAAACCCGAGTGCCCTAGAACAAATTACTGGTTGAAGAAACTCTGGTACATCTATACAATGGAATACTATGCAGCTGTTAGAAAAAATGAGGTCATGACGTTTGCATATAAGTGGATCAACATGGAAAGTATCATGCTAAGTGAAATGAGTCAGAAAGAGAGAGACAGACATAGAAAGATTGCACTCATCTGTGGAATATAGAATAATAGACTATAAGACTAACGCCCAAGAATAGTAGAAATAAGTACCAGGAGATTGTTTCCATGGCTTGGAGGCTGGTCTCTCATTCTGGGTAACTCAGGGAAGGGACCACCAAGCAAAATGTGGTTGGAGGTCATGTGGGGGAAGGGTGAGGCAGGCGGAATACAGACTAGAGACTGAACACAATGGCCATTCAACACCTCTTTTGCAAACCACAACACCTAATCAGAGAGAGAGAACAAAAGGGAATTCCCTGCCATAGTGGCAGGGTGGGGTGGGGGGAGATGGTTCTGGGGAGGGGGGAGGGATGTTGGGTTTACGGGTGGTGGAGAATGGGCACTGGTGAAGGGATGGGTTATTGAACTTTGTATGGGGGAAGCATGAGCATAAAGATGTATGGATCTGTAACTGTACCCTCACGATGACTCTCTAATTAAAAATAAACTAATAAAATTTAAAAAAAAAAGAACCTTGGTAATATAGAAGGGAATGGTATTCCAATATATGATAGGAAATGAGGTACAGACATGTGCAGTATCTGGAAATAATTTCTCTTCACATATTTCTATTCAGTAAGATATACACATTCCCCACATAGCCATTGATATGGTTGATCTACTATTCTACTATGTACAATTGACTTCACTCTGAGGTAAAACATTAAAAGAATATAGCAATAATCCTCATATTTTTACATTATAATAAAAAATATATTAATTTTGAAAGCATAATAGCAGTGACAGGATGCAGAATTAAATAGTCCATTCTAGCTTTCTATAACATAATAAGACATAAACAGAAACACTATTCTCTGTATGGCAAGTCTTAAATGGAAAAAAAACACACCTCCACAGAGCCCATTATGAACATTGCGGTATAAATTTCAATAAGGAAGATATACTAATCTCTCCTTCATAAATATATAGTTTATAAGATTCTCCTTCTATGGCTTCTGTATTAGTTTATTTTTTCTTTTTGGGTCACAGCCGGCAATGCACAGGGGTGTTACTCCTGGCTCTGCACTCAGGTATTACTCCTGGCGGTGCTCAGGGGACCATATGGGATGCTGCGAATCGAACCTGGGTCGGCCATATGCAAGGCAAATGCCCTACCTGCTGTGCTATCACTCTAGCCCTGTATTAGTTTTTTTAAAAGATTAAAAATTAATGGAAATCGGGGCTGGAGTGATAGCACAGCGGGTAGGGCGTTCGCCTTGCACGCGGCTGACCTAGGTTCGAATCCCAGCATCCCATATGGTCCCCTGAGCACCGCCAGGGGTAATTCCTGAGTGCATGAGCCAGGAATGAACCCTGTGCATTGCCGGGTGTGACCCAAAAAGCAAAAAAAAAAAAAAAAATTAATGGAAATCAAGTTAACCTGGTAGAAAAGATAAGTAGTCCAGAAAAGCACCCCATCATATTACGCACTGCATTGTAAAATCAGACCTATTATTTTGAATGCTTATAGATCAAAATAGACCTGAATAGAGAAGCTATTGATCTGTACCATAAAGAAATATAATGTAATCAAATGGTACCATGTCCAAGAAACATGTGTATGTGTCTGTGTGAGAGAAAGACAGGGATGGAGGGGTATATTTGAGTCAGACCAATAGATTCCTCTGTGAAAGTGCTATAATGAAATATAAATTACGCTGCCTTTGAGAAATAAACTGAGGGACTGACACCTTAACTTGCCTGGTTCTGAGTGTTTGCCTCTTTCTAGCAATTAACCATGATAGTTTTATTATGGTCCATGGAGCAGCTAATCAATAGGGTGGGATGCTAGTTACATTCTTCAGCCAATCCTCTGTGCTTGTATAATGTCCATGATTTCGCTCCCAGCTGTTTAGTCTAATCCGTTTATAGCTGTTTATGGCTCACAGTGAGAGAAATCTTCTATTTACAGCTCATTCATCATTCTTAACATTTCCTCAAATCCAGGTTGCATGTTTTGAGGTTGGAAATAAACTCAAAATTCTTTAGTCCCCTTTGCTATCTCAGCACATCACAATCCCTTCTGCATCTGAAATGTTTACAAATCTTATTTTGTTATAGTCCAAATGTATATTAAATTTGTTTCTTCACGTGACCCATAAAATTATATTATACATTTAAAAAGCAAATGTGTAATTCTAAGTCCTATTCTGCTTTACATGTAGCCAGATGATTTTAAGTTTTTTGTTTTGCTCTAGCTCTCTGAGACTTGAGTAGATGAGCATGAATGAAGATCATCTACCAGTTGTGACAATTACAATAATGCTAATGAAAATCAGACTAGAGAATTAACATCAGCTGGGTATCACTCATATGGAGTCAATTTAGTGTCTCCCAAATAATTAGTCGAATTCCAATATTTTTATCCTATTTATGCTAGCAGCTAGATTAATAGCATAATCAAATATATATTTATATCATTAGTAATAATCAGTAATGGGAAGACTTTTGAAACAAGAGTTCTAAAGAAGCGTGGTGAGAAGTTTTGGTTAAAAATTACAAGACAGTGTTTTTTCCCTATTTATTCATATATTTTTTTAGTGTTTGGTTCACACCTAACAATGCTCATTGCTGACTTATTCCTGGCTCTGTGCTCAGGACTAGCACCTGATGATGTTCCAGGACCATATGCAATTTCAGGAATAGAACTGGAGCCACCCACACAACAAGCATGCACTTCCTTTACCCCCAATACTATAACTTTAACCAGGCTATCATTTCTAAATTTCAGAAGAAAATTCAAATCTATTTAACTTGGGAATTAATGTACCCCAGTCAAATACCACAAGAAAAGCACCTGTTATTGAACTAAGTGGAACTTAGATCATTCCGAACAGGGGCCAGTACGCCAAAAGAATTTGTAGAATTTGGGCATTTGTTGGGTTAGTCTAGAGAGAATTTAAGTATGCAAAATCTTGTCCTGGATAAGGTTCTCTCAAAGCAATAGTAATTTCATGATTTGAATTTCTATGTAGGAGATATAAATAATGCAGTGAGGCTAAAATTATAATTGGTGAAAAGGTCGCAGGCACTGGTTTCTATTAGGATAGGAGGTGTTCAGTAATTTTTATGGTTTAGAAAATGTTTTTAATTTTTTGTTTTTTAGTATTTTCCTCATTTTTACTGAGATGCTTTGATTTATAATACTGTGAATGGTAGTTTCATACATACATTGTTTCAACATCATACCCACCACCAGAGTGTCTGCTTCCAGAGTGTCTGCTTCCTTCTACCAATATCTCATGTGCGCCTCCCATTCATCCTCTCTCGCCATAACCCAGATAAACTTATTCCTACACCAACTATCCCCAAAACACAAAATCAGTAAAAAAAAGGATATATGCACATTTATGTTCATTGTTGTGCTTAGTGCTAGTGCTAGGATATGGAAACAGCCCCAAATCCCACTAAAAATGAATGGATCAAGAAGATATGGTATACACACAGTGGAATACTATACAGCTGTTAGAAAATGTAAAACGGTACAATTTGCTGCTACACATTATGGGCTCTGACTCTACACAAACATGGTTACAAAGTGATTGTGCTCTGTTTAGCTTTTCAGGATTATAGGGTGACTTTAGCATTTCATGACATTGTGTTGCATTTTTATATTCAGAGATAGGGAAAGTGATTTTCTCCAATCTTATTCTACCCCCAAAGAATCTCATACTTCTACAAAGTACTTTTAATCAGCATTCCTTATTAGACCTATGGCAATGATAATATAAATAATAAAAGTGACTTTTGCAGAATTAAACACTGAAGAAAGAGAATATCCATTTTATGTACCTTTGATCCCAGTATTCTGGTTCAGCACCATTTCACAAAGAAAATTTCTCATCTTCCCTAACATCGTTTCTTTATTAAATATATATAAAATACTTAATACATGAAAGAGTAGATTCTACTTCCATTAGTGTAGAAGGATGGACAATCTAAAAATCCTTTCTCTTCAAACCACCTTCATTCGGAAACAAATATAATTTTAAATGCATTGCTAAAGTTGTGTGAAACAAGGTACATATCTAAGGTATGGGACAGATGGTGGGATCAAGGGACTTAGAGTTACAGTAAAGAGGGAGAAAAACAAGATAGAGACGAAAATAGAGATATGGACGGACAGGGACAGAAATTGATAACAGGGTCCAAGAAAAATCAAGCATAAGAAATCGCTAGAACTGGTTTAAGGGCTAGACAGGTAGCAGAACGCCAGGCATGGGGAGTTAACACATGTCCTTGGTAAGGAAGATTATGCCCTTGAACTAGATGAAGAGTGAATTGAGACCATAAATTGGAACTCTGTCTGGAGCTCTGTAGCACTGTAGCACTGTCGTCCTGTCCCATTGCTCATCAATTTGCTTCAGCAGGCACCAGTAACGTCTCCATTGTGAGACTTGTTGTTACTGTTTTTGGCATATTGAATACACCAGGGGTAGCTTTCCAGGCTCTGCCTTGCAGGCGGGATACTCTCGGTAGCTTTCCGGGTTCTCCGAGAGGGAAGGAGGAATCGAACACTGGTCGGCCGTGTGCAAGGCAAACACCCTACCCTCTGTGCTATTGCTTCTGGAGCTCAGAGGGAGAATATTCTCAGGGAATACTAGGGGGGGAGGTCTGCTTAATGCCAGAGGAGCCCAGGAGAAAAATGTTCTCTTCAATCTACAAGTGATCACTCCTAAGATTAGATGAGTAACAATGGCCCTTCCTCAGTTATGCCTGAGGACATGTGTGTATATGTGTATATTCATATACAAGTATATATATATATATATACTATGAAATATAAAAATGCAGCACAATATCATGAGATGCTAAGGTCATGTGTTTATGTATATGAACCCACAAGCTAAAACAGTATAGATGTTAGACTGATCACAACTTTTAACTCCTGGAAGAAATGAACACATATCCCCTCTGGAGAAAAACATACTTAAAATGAAAGTTAAGATACAAAATGAGGGGCTTGAGTTATAGCACAGTGAGTAGGGCATTTGCCTTGCACGCGGCTGACCCTGGTTCCATTCCCAGCATTCCATATCATGCCCTGAGCACAGCCAGGAGTAATTCCTGAGTGCATGGGCCAGGAGTAACCCCTGTACATCACTGGGTGTGACCCAAAAAGCAAAAGAAAAAAAAGATACAAAATGAAGATGAGTTCAGTAACAACAAATTCATGATTAGAATGATCAGAAACAAGAAAATGCTTATTTATTCATGCAAATTTTATGATGCATGATAAAAACAAGCACATTTGAAAGGGAAAACTAGAATATCTGGAACTAAAGATGTGATTTAAACAAAAATTTAATGATTGAGTTAAACAGATTAGATATAGCTGAAGAGAATAAGTATACTAGAAAACCAAAACCATGAAATGACATTCAGAGAAACAAAAAAAAATAAATGAAACAAAATTTTCAGTATCTAGAGAATATAGTGAGAAAAGTTTCTCTATAGCTAATGAATTAGTACAAAATTATTAGTGAAATGGGGGAAGCAATGTACAAAGAGATATTGGTTGAGAAAACTCTGGCATTCATGTAAACTATGATTTGGGAAATATCCTATACTCTGTGTGCACATAAATAATATCATGAAATGATACAACGTCAAAGAAAATGAAAAGATTACACGCAGCCACATAGAAGAAATAGTTAACATACAAATATATTTGACTGAGAATGTTCTACTCCATAGCAACATTGAATTCCAGAAGACAGTGCTGATGAAAGAGATCAATCTGGAACTGTTTATCAAAATTAGTGTATTTATGGTATACATATATACAACAGCTAGGATATGAAATTAATCCAGGTATCCTACAACAGATGAGAGGATCATGAAGGTGTGGTATATGCATTCAATGGGATATTATGCAACAATAAAATCATGCAATTTACTGCAGCTTGGATGGAACTGGAAAATAGCATGATAAGTGAAGAATGTCAGAATAAATTGGTAAATACTGCATGATCTCACTTATCTACAGTATAGAGAATAACAGGACATGAGAATGCAAGTTACCAAGGGGGTGATTACATAGATTACCCTTGACCCTAGAATATAGAAATGAGGAAAGAGAAGGAAAAGGTAAGAAAAGGCAGATGGGAGGTCATAGGGATAGGGGCCAGGGCACATTGGTTGTATAGAGGTGTGATACAGATATATATATATATATATATATATATATATATGTTTAAAGCCAAAGTCATTGAAAGTATGAAGCCTAAACTATAATAACCCAACCTAAAACTTCCTATCAAGGAGGCAAGCTGGGATAGGGTGGGAGGGAAACTGTAACACTGATGGAGGGAAGTTGACACTGGTTGTGGGATTGGTGTTGGAACATTACATTCCCAAAACTCTACTATGAATACATTTGTTAATCAAGCTCCCTCACTTTAAAAAAAATCTTAGTAATTAGCTTTTAAGAATGAGAGTAGGGGGGGGCGGGGAGTGGGAGGGAGTAAGAGGGAGTAAGGAGTGGTAGGGAGGGAAACTGGGGACATTGGTGGTGAGAAATGTACACTGGTGAAGGGATGGGTATTGGAACATTGTATGACTGAACCCAATCATGAACAACTTTGTAACTGTGTATCTCACTGTGATTCAATTAAAAAAAAAAAGAATGAGAGCAAAATTTCAAAGAAAATTTGTGTTTACTACTAAGAAATTCTCCCAAAGTCTCAAAGATATAGCTCAGGAATCACGATCACAATCATGATCACGAAATCCCTTTAATCATTGATTTCTCGAGCGGGCTCAGTAACCTCTCTATTTGTCCTTTCCCTGAGATCTTAGAAGTCTCTCTCGACTGGGCCCTGTAAGGATGTCACACTGGAGGCTCCTTAAGGGTCAGCAGAATGAGATCCAGCTTGTTACTGGATTTAGCATATGAATACACCATGGGAAGCTTCCAAGGCTGTCCCATGTGGGCAGGAAACTCTCAGAAGCTTGCCAGTTTCTCCCAGAGAGAGAAGTAGGCTACAAGATATCGCCTCTGGGAGCTTACTTTTAAGTCTCTGGATGTTGGCTGTTGATGGGATTACACACACCTGGGTTCCTCTGCCGGTACCTTTATGCATGAGGCCCATCCAAAGGTGTGGAGAGGGGCCTTGAGCATGGCTGTAGCTAGGTTCTGGTGGCCTTTGGCCGCTGGGAGCTCTGCTTGGGGTGGGGAGGGAAGCTGGAGCCCATCCCCTCCAAGGGGCTCCGGGGAAGACAGCCAGGCGTGCAGGCAAGAGACTCTCTACAGCTCAGGAATAAATCAAATTATTTGAAAAATATAACTGAATTATAAGAAAGAAACTTGAATTAATACACTTGTAAGTGGGACAAATGTAAATAAGTGTAGACAGTAAAAATAACAACTGCTAATTATGAGGGTTAGGAAGCAATTTATGTAGCAAACCACAGTACAAAACATGGGAGTGGAGAACTGAAATTCATGTAATATAAGATCTTTATGTTGCTTAGTAAGAGTTTTAAAACACTGCTTAGGATTTAATTAATATGAATGATAAAATTAAATGCTAATCACTAATTAACGAAAAGTTAGAGTATATCAATTCCAAACAAGTAAGAGGTACTAAATTAATTTGGTTCTTAAATATAATCAATCCAAAAGCGTTGCAAACAAAGGAGAAAATAAGAACAGAGAAAATGAGACTAATACAAGGCTTAAAATAAGATGGTAAGTTTTTATCTAAATTGATCAGTGATTATAATAAATATAAGTTATACTTAATACTATAAAAATATAACACAAATAATTTATAAATACAAAGAACCAGTTAGGCCTATTTCTATTTTCCTCATTTATTCATTCTGGGTCTCTCATTGATATTATTATCTAAGTCTCTTTTTGGACTGTTTTCATTTCTAGACTCACCTGTCAAGATAATGACTTCCAGGCGTTTGCCCCATGCTGTGCAAAGGTTTGCCTTTCATTTATCCTAAAATGACCTTTCCAAAAGCAAGAGGGGGCCACCAATATATAGCATATGGGGAGTGGGGGAAAATTACTTGATTCTCTTCTCCAACTAATTCATGACTCCATAGACATCAATCCTATTACCTTGTAACTTTCCCCTTCCCAGAGTGAAATGGTCTTATTTATGTGTTCTCTCCAGAAATTTAGAAGCCTACTCCCTAAGTATCTCATTTTGAAAGTAGGTGAATAGCTCAGGTTGATTCCTTGGTATAAAGTTAAAATTCAGAAAATAAAGCTTCATCAATCTCAAAACAAACATTTCAATATAGAAAGCATTCCATTTATCAGATTCATAGATAAATAAAAGAGATTAAATCATAAACAATTTTCCTAGAAAACAATTTTCACCCTTTTTAAAACAAAAACATAAAAAATAAAAGAAAGAAAACCAAAACCACTCAGCAACTACTTCAAAATATGTTTTGTTGCTTCTGTGAATACATAATATATTTTAGGTTAGAAAGTATTATATTTTATCAGTATATTAATATAATTTGTAACACAAAGTTTATTCTTAATGTGAACTTTTATTATGATCATCTTTTTTTGGTTCCAAACAGCTCTTTATTGGAGTACTAGACAGGAGATATGGCAAGATTTTAGATCTAACAGATGTACTTTTTAAAAGATCCAAATTAGTCATTCCTACCAGATGATATTTCATATATGTAGAAAGTTCAAAAGACTATACTTCCTGACCCTGTACTACCAGAAGTCCTGGCACCCACTCCCACCTCCCACAGGTGCTGCCATGTTGACCTACCCACTGGCCTGCTCTGTCAATCCATGATTAAATCTCTGAAAAGATTCAAGCCAACCAGCTAAAATCCATGGAAACAGTGATCCCTGTGGCTGAAAATTCTGAGGCATGCATGACTATTTACCATAGCCAGGATTTGGAAACAACCTGAGTCCCCAAGAACAGACGAATGGATAAAGAAACTGTGGCACATCTACACAATGGAATACTATGCAGATGTCAGGGAAAATGAAGTCATGAAATTTTCCTATAAATGGATGGACATGGAAAGTATCATGCTGAGTAAAATCAGTCCAAAGGAGAGACAAATACAGAAGGGCTGCAATCATCCAATCATTTGTGATATATATATATATACATACATATGTATATATGTATACACATATATAGTAGAAGACTAATATCCATGGCCAGAGAAAAACAGGAGTTAGGAGGACTAGTCAATGGTTGGAACTAACCACAAGTGTATGTGGAGTTGAGAGTGGGTAAAATAGAGAAGAGACCATATGGCAATAATATCTGGCAATGATTGTGCTGGACAAGATCTGAGGGTTAAACTACAGTAGGTAAAGGGATATTCTCTTTTTTTTGCCTTTTGGGTCACACCTGCTACTGCTCAGGGGTTACTTCTGGCTCTGCATTCAGGAATCACACCTGGTGGTGCTCGGGGAACCATATGAGATGCTAGGAATCAAACCCGGGTCGGCCGCGTGCAAGGCAAACGCCCTACTTGCGGTGCTATTGCTCCAGCTCTGGTAAAGGGATATTCTTAATAACCTTTCAGTATCAATATTGGAAACCACAATGCCCAAAAGGAGAGAGGGATATGGGAGAAGAAGGGAGGGAGAAGAAGGGAGAAGAAAAGATAGGAGAAGAAGGGATGAGAGAGACGGAGGGAGATGAAGGGAGATGAAGGCAGACAGAGACAGAGATGAAGAAGAAGAACACCTGCTATAGAGGCAGGCAGGGGGTGGGAACCTGGGGACACTGGTGCTAGGAAATATACACTGGTGGAGGGATGGGTGTTGGAATACTGTATGACTAAAATCCAATTGTGAACAGCTTTGTAAGGGTCTATCTCACAGTGATTCAATAAAAAAGGTTTTTAAAAAAGAAAGAAAACTCCGAGGCCTCCTTAGGAGATGGATGGGCCGAGTACCTGCCTAGCCAAAGCCCAGCAGCCACCTGCACACCCCACTGCTGCAGTCACACCAAGGGCTCAACTCCACAGCTTCACTAATATTCTCTGCAGAGACACCAAGCTGTGAATAATCTCAGGTATCTCAGTGCCCAAGCTGAGGTCAGAGCTGAGCAACCTCTCTCCAACTCCCTAGTATGTCCTAAAGCTCTGTCAGCCAAGTCCATCTCCCATGTCTGTCACCAAGTCAACTCATTGGTCTAGACCGTGGATCCCAAAGTCTTAGATCACACCGCCATGAATGAGGCTGGAAGGCACCTCCTAATTCCTCAGCACTGAAATTTCCATAGGAGCACACCAAATTAGATGCAAACGAAACACAGAAGACAATACAACAAACAGAAACATAACACAAAAGGCTCAGCTATCAACGAACAGCTTATTAAATTCTTAGAAAAAGACTTAACCCTGTGATGAGATAGAACAATTTTTCCATAAGAAAATTAATTTTTTGCACTTGTTGATTTCAATACTGGAGCTTTGTTATCCAATAAATTTCAACTCTAGAATTGTATCAACAGTGTGGCTTTTGTCCACATTAAAAGAATTGCGAATAAAAAATAATTTGTAGGTATATAATATTCTTTCTGGTATTTTTTTTCTTCTTGGCAAATCAAGAGAGATGTTATTGAGACTGATTTAGAAATATGTCAGGGGAAGGTGAGAGAAAAGGACAAGTGTGCATTCAAGAGAGAACACAGGCTTCTCCAGAGAGGAAATAAGCAAGCAAAGAAACAGAGACAGGCAAGTGAAATACATGTTTGAGGGAGAACACGAGCTTGGAGAACAAAACCTTTCAATTTGTTTTTTGTTTGGGGGGCACAACCAGCACGGGTCAGGGCTTACTCTAACTCTGTATTAAGGGATCACTCCTGGAGGGCTCAGGGGACAATATGGGGTCTGGGAGACATTGAATCTCATGGAAAGCAAGTTTCTTATCTAATCTTCTATCACTCTGGTTCCTCAGCATCACTTTTTAAATGATAATTTACTTTGTGTAAAGTTAACATACTGGAGCGATAGCACAACAGGTAGGGTGTTTGCATTTCATACAGTCAACCCGGGTTGGATTTCTCTGGCCCTCTAGTAGAGCCCGGCAAGCTACCAAGAGTATCCCGCCCTCACAGCAGGGGCTGGCAAGCTACCTATGGCGTATCCGATATGCCAAAAACAGTAACAACAAGTCTCACAATGGAGACATTACTGGTGCCTGCTCGAGCAAATCGATGAACAACAGGATGACAGTGCTACAGTGCTACAATGCTACAACGTTAACATAATGTCGACCTACAAATTTTTAAATGATGTAATTGCTTTGATTTGCTAACTGAGGGCAGGAAAGATTATATAAGAGAAGGAGATAAGGTAGCTGTCTCACATACAACCTATCCCAATATGATCCCTGCCCTACCTATACTTCCTGAGCAGCACCAGGAGCGATTCCTGAGCACATAGCCAAGGGTAAGCCCTGAGTACAGCCAGGTGTGGCCCCAAACCTCCCAAACAAAACAAACATGAAATCAAAATTAGGTAACAACTTACTCTTTGAGCTTTTGCATTTTGCATTTAAAGAAAGAGCTGGATTTCTTACATAATTTTACATTATTCTAAAAGACAGTTTAAGAAACAGTTTGAGTATTTTATTCACCTGCTTTTCACTATCACAAAATTAACCATGCATGCTGTCTCCATTCAATTCAAATGAAAGAAAAATCAATAGTGAATAGTACTATTATATTTATGCTTTGCAACATTGATCTGTGTTTTTCAAAAACTTTTATTATACTGAGCAAAAATTGACCATGTGAGAGAAACTTATGAATCCAGCAAACACACATCTTCAGGTACTACAGTATTAACTTATTTTACTCCTTATTGACGTGTTAAATATTAACTTGGCACTTTCATTCTCCCTGACATTTTCTTTTTTGCTTTTTGGGTCACACTGGGTGAGGCACAAGGGTTATTCCTAGCTCATGCACTCAGGAATCACTCCTGGCGGTTCTTGGGGGACCATATGGTATGCTGGGAATCGAACTCGGGTTTGCCGCATGCAAGGCAAATGCCCTACCTGCTGTGCTATCAGCCCCTCCCTGACTTTTTTAAAGCACATGAAATTTCTGTATATGTTGCTAACAATAATATTCAAAACTATAAAATTGTTATGATAATTTTGAAAATTTGTTGTTTGAGCTGGATGACTTCTAACATGGAGACTAAAATTTGAACATGACTACCTCACTGATCATATGCCAGACATGCTCGTTAAGTGCATGCCAAAAGCCCTCTTACACTGATACGTAGAAGAAATGTTTTAATATAAAATTTTGTTAATTAGACATTGAGATATGTGCTAGTTGATATTCCCTTTAACAAATGCATACCAACGTAGAACACTGAGCAATTATGGATAGAGACTCAAGACATATAGTTTGAAAACACTGCTTCTGTCTAGAATTGTATTAAGTGCAAATTAAATGCATATGAATTGCATTCTTCTTTCAATTAAACTTGACTAAAAACACCTTCTTCAGATGGAATCTCAGAGACACTGAGCTTCTACTAACACTGCTCCAGTATATGGGGACCCGGACTATTTCTCAAAACCACACGGCCGCTTATGATACACAAAAATCTGATATAAAAAAATCTGCGCAGGAATGGCTCCTCTGCCTCTGAGTGTCCATGATCCCAGAGGCACACAAACCAATGTTGGAACGCAACGACTGCTGCCAGAAGTACTCCTGGACTATGAACTAAGCTATGGCCCCGTGTAGCTCCGGGAGGGGGAGGGTTTTTGTCCCTCGGCCTTTTCCCCTTTGTGGCTGCATGGCGACCACCACCTTTCAGAGCCAATTGGACAGAGAGGTAGGAGTTTGCAGTGATGGGGTGCGAGGGAAATCTTGCGATGGGTGGGGCAGAATTGGCTCTGCTCCTCGCCAAAACAAGACCTCGAGCAGCTACCCACGAACAGCTCCTTCGTTCCTAATAGCCATAATCCCAGAGGCACACAAACCAATCTCGGAACATAGTGGCTGCTGGCAGAAATACCTCTGGACTTAATTATTAAAATACCAGAATTTCAAAACCACGTGACCACTTTCGCAGCCATGCAATATCATATGCTCTTTATTATCAGCAATAGAAAACAAATGATCTAATGATGCCTTTTTGGCAGGTCTGATATTTGGGGGGGGGATTCCAAATAATAATAGTGGGTTTTCTGTCAAAAATTGAATGTAATCAAAGTAAAGAGAGAGTAAAGTGAAAATCATCTGCCACACAGGCAGGGTGGGGAGTTAGAGGGTGGTATACTGGGGTTCTTGATGGTGGAACTGTGCACTGGTGAAGGGATGAGTGTTGGATCATTGTATGACTGAGACTTAATCCGGAAAGCTTTGTAACTATTCTCACGGTGATTCAACAACAACAACAAAATTTAAACAAGCAAAAAAAAACCTTCACTAAAAAATTTTCATCACCGGACAGCTCATATTTCTTAACATGAGAGAAATAGTCTTAATCCAAAAACCTTTATGGAGAAAATGTAAAATGTAAGGATTTCGAGCAAGGTACAGCCATACTTAGACGAATTTTCTACAAATAGGCGTGACAGACCTTTCAAAATGGGTCAGTTGGGAGGCCATTGTTTTAATGATGCCTTTCAGAATGCTGAATTTCAAAGATATTTAGTAGACTTCAGCAACATTTTCTAGGCTCAGAGTAGTCTAGTTTTTATACACACAAGTGACATTGATTCAATTTAATCATATATAACATTTATATAATTTGTGTCTAAATATATTTTATTTCTTTCAAAAAATAAAATATAACCTTAGAGAATTCTTGTCAGAAATAATGAGAGTTAAAAGATTTAAGTAACAGTGTCAGAAGGTCAGACTGCTTGGCAACACTAAGAACTCAGGCAATCTGATTATAATAAGTGGTAGTACTACAGGGAATTCATGTAAACAACACCACTATTCAATTAGGTATACTAGATTCAGTAATTTATAGTTAACATTCCATTCAATTGGTTAAACTAGCTTCAGTATTTTAGTATTATATCAAATAAATTATTCATTTATAATTCATCCAAGGCAGGACTATGACTTGCAGCAGGACTAAGCTGCATCTGCTTAGATTCTAAGCATTCTAGCTCTCCTAAATTTAGAAATCATCTTTACTCCTCTAATTAATGTTTTCCAATTTTATTAGATAGATCTAACTCTCTAAAGAAATGTATTGAATCAAAAGTTGTCTTCTAACCTTCCTAGTTCCCCTTTGTGTTATTTGTCTTCTATAGTCAGATCCATCAAATAATCAGGGGTTTTTATTCTGCTCTAACTTTCCAAGGATATGTGTTACCCAAATATGCCACCTAACATGGAATTGGTTACTTGGACTGGGGGAAAAGAGATTAAAAGATCACTTTTCTTGTCTTTGGCAACGAGGTAAAACACATTATGCTCAGTTGGAAAAAAATAACAAATTCAATCTTCATGAAATGGGGACTGATCTATTTATCAGCAACTTTCTGCATATAATTGTTTCAGAGAAGAAGAAATCAGATACATACGGATGAAAAAAATTCTTGACTCATTGCTAAAACTGTACTTCGTACAGAGCTTACTTATAAAAGGAATATGGACAACTTTCAAAGGCATTGTCTATAGGTTGAAGTAATACACGAATGAAAACTCATCCTTATAACTAAAGTACTACACTGTTTTTACATACAAGATCTAATACAGTATTTGACACATCATAGGTACTAAATATACTGCAGCTGATAATTTCTAAATAGTCTCATAGGTAAATCAATAGTAGCTATTTGACATGTCAAAAATGCAACAGGGAGATAAACCCAAACTCTCCTAGTCACCTGCAGTAATTAAGTTATTCTTTCTCTCTCTCTCTCTCGTTATCATCTCTCTTATACATACATACACACATCACAGCAAGGAGAGGGAAGGAAAGAGGAGAATTGATGAGATCAAAAATTTATAAATATGAATATAAGTGCATGTGAGCAATATAATTTCTCCAACCAAGCTAGTTATAAATTCAGGTTTGAACTTGAACATCATCCCATGTTGTAAGATCCCCATGCTTTTTAAAACAAAAAAATCTCTAAGGTCAGAGAGATAGTACATCTGATAAGGTGCTTTACTTGCACAAAGCTGACCTGGGTTCAACCCCCAGCACTGTACACGATTCCCAGGAGTGAGGATGACCTAGGAAGCAGGGTATGGTCCCAAAACAAAACGAACAAATTTTTAAAACTAACACGGTTTGGGTTTTTGTTTCAGCCAAAGGAAATGAGAGGAAAGAAATATAATGAAGAATCAAAGCAGTAAAAACATTAAAGATAAAAGCATAGTGTAGCAGAAAGAGAACTGAGCTAGACATCATTTGGATGGAATATAGTCTAATTGCTATAACTCAGGAAATAAACTAATTTGTTTTAATCTTTGAACCCTTGCTAAAAATACATTTCATCACTTTAAAAAGAGAAAAATCATTTCTGCCAGGCATACTTGTATAATATTGTGGATTCAATGAGATAAGAGATAGGAAAGTAGTTGAGCAAATACAAAGTACTCTAAAATTATTATGGTTAAAACTAGGCTTTAGGGGTCACAGAGTTAGTACATGTGGTCATAAATTTTCCCTGGCATGAAACCCGTTGGCTATGACCTTAGTTTGAATTCCTGGCAAAACATACAGATACCTGAGTACAGACAGTGGTCACTCCTTAACACAATATTTATTTATTTATTTATTTATTTATTTATTTATTTATTTATTTATTTATTTATTTTAAACATTAGTTATATTTTGTTTTCTTTTTGGGTCACACTCGGTGCTGCTCAGGAGTTATTTCTGGCTCTGCGCTCAGGAATTACTCCTAGCAGTGCTGTGGGAGCTCATGGGGTGACGGGGATATAATCCAGGTCAGCCAGATGCAAGGAAAATGCCCCTTTCCCCCCGGCCGATTGTACTATCTTCCCGACTCCATATTCTCTTAAAAAAAAAAGTATAGCCCCCGTTATACTTTTTTTTTTAAAGAGACCCATAAGCATCGTTCACTAAAACCTGACTGGCAAGTTTACAGAAGGTGAAAAGAGTTGAAGGTTCATGAAATCAGGCTTATAAAGTAGCAGCATGACCAAATATAACTACCAGTACTATCAATACCTCAATTGTCTATATTTTTTAACCAATTGAGATGATTGGTCTTTAATACTGAAAAGATTTCTAAGTTTATTTATTTATTTTTGCTTTTTTGGGTCACACCCGGCAATGCACAGTATGCACAGGGGTTACGACTGGCTCTGCACTCAGGTGCTGGTGCTGAGGGGACCACATGGGATGCTGGGAATCAAACCTGGGTAAGCCATGTGCAAGGCAAACACCCTACCCGCTGTGCTTCAGCCCCCAAGATTTCTAAGTTTTAGGAGTACATTTTACACATCATTCATCATCAAAGTGCCAATATCACTTGTATCACCACTATTTACCACTATCCATAGGAAATAACATTTTATTAAACTTTTGGTTTTTTATCATACTTTAGAATATAAGACAGGTCTCCAGTATCTATAGTCTCCCCAGAAATCCCCAAATTCCAGCAGTTTATCACTTAAAAACTCAACTCAACTACCAATATTTTGACATGTAGCATCTTTGAAGTCTATGTTAAAGATTTTCATCTACTTTTACTACAGAAATACAATAAAATTGTACTACAGCATTTAAGAAGATGCCATTTGACATCATGGGTAATATTTGATAAACTAAAACATGTTCTTAGAAGGAAGTGGTCCTTAGTCACAATCTCTAATAGAAAATGATCAGAGATACCACAGGACACTATCATAAAAGTGTTACTCTTCTTCGACCTGGTCAAAATGATCTGAGGCACAGCTATGTGATGCTTGATGGACCCTGGCTGATCCCATCACATTTGGATGGTAGTTTGTGCCTCAGTTTCTTATTTCTTGTTTTCCTGGTTTTTTTTTTACTTGATGCTTTGCTGATACCATATTACCACTTTCTTTCTTTTCACTTCCTCTTTCCAATTTTCCTCTTTCATGAGAAACTCCTTTTCTAAGAAGTTAGCCTAGAATCAGCTCACCATTCCAATATATGAAATGTCTACTATCAATTCATCTTCATTCATTACTAAAGTTTTTTTTTTTTCATTTTGCCTTAGCTGCTCATTTCCTGTGCTATCACCCATTCTCATTCGTGTGGGATTTCCTTTCCCCTTTCACTAAATGTTACTTTCATTTATTTTAGTGACCTCAGGAAGCCTCAATTTTGCCACTCATATGATTGTGAGCTGTTCATTTCATTTTTAATATAACTAATCTTGAAAGTTTAGCAAGAGTCTTTTTCCCTTGGGCTGTTAACTCCTTTAACAGAGGCTGAAGTTTTGGGCCGAGAAATAGTATAGGGGTTTGCCTTGCATGCCGCTAATTCTGAATCACTCTCTGGTACTACATATGGTCTCCTCTATACCCCTGAGCATAGAGCGGTAGAAATATTTGAGAATCACTGGGTCTGAGCTAATAGTAGCAACATAAAAAGAAGCTGAAAATTTAAAAAGCCTGAAACTGCCTTAGTGTTTTTAAATCTAGGGTTCTTAATAAAAGGCTGTAGCATTGTTTTTTTTTTAATTGAATAACCGTGAGATACAGTTATAAAACTTTCATGTTTGAGTTTCGGTCATACAATGATCGAACACTCATCCCTTCACCAGTGAACATTCTCCACCAACCAATGTCCCCAGTATACTCCCTCCTTTTCCAGCCCTCACCTTGCATCTATGGCAGACAATTTCCCCCATGCTCTCTCTCTACTCTTGGGCATTATGGTTTGCAATATAGTAAAAGTCTGTAGTTTAGGAGTTGGATAATGCAAGCTTGAGTAAAAAAAAGACATCATCTATAGATTTCATGTTGAACATAATGGTTTTCAAAGAAAAAAATAGACTTTTCAAGTTATTTGCAATACTAATTTTAGCCATAACATTAATATTACCGAACATACTTAGATATTACTGTATATTGCTTGCAAATTGGTTTCTTAAATTGAAGCATCAGTCCATCCCTACTGTCCATAGATGTAACATAAAATCTGCATCATTAAAATACCATGTATTTTGGGGCTGGAGCAATAGTACAGCGGGTAGAGTGTTTGCCTTGCATGCAGCCATCCTGGGTTTGAGTCCCAGCATCCCATATGGTCCCTCGAGTACTGCCAGGAGTAATTCCTGAGTGCAGAGCCAGGAGTAGACCCTGAGCATCGCCGGGTGTGACCCAAAAAAGAAAAATTAATTAATTAATTAATACCATGTATTTTGAGTAGCCAAATACAAAAGAATAAAACAAGTTCACTATGTCAAACCATGCATAAAAATTTAATTTCAAATGGATTAAAGATTTGGATGTTAGACTCGAGCCTGTAAAATGCATTTTAAGAAAACAGGAGTAAGATCTGTGTGCTTGCATGCTGCATTCTGGGATTTGATTCAAACAGTGAGGGAAACAAAACAAAAATAAACAAATGGAATTGCATAAAACTAAAAGACTTCTGCCCAGTGAAACAAACTACCATTAAGATGGAAAAAAGAGGGCTGGAGCGATAGCATAGCAGGTAGGGCATTTGCCTTGCATGCTACTGACCTGGGTTTGATTCCCAGTATCCCATATGGTTTCCTGAGCACCCCCAGGAGTTATTCCTGGGTGCAAAGCCTGGAGTAACCCCTGAGCATCGCCAGGTGTGACCAAAAAAGCAAAAAAAAAGATGGAAAAAATATTCTATGGAATGGGAGAAAATATTTGCACACCATGTATATGACAAAGGTCTAATATCCAAGTTATATGAATAACTCATAAAACTCAACAAGAAAACAAACAAACAAAAATAATGTTGAGAACCACTGAACAAATATTTCTCCAAAGAAAACATACTGATGTAACAGACACATGGAAAAAATTCATCATCACTTACAATTAGGTAAATTCAATCAAATGAGAATCAGTCACATGAGAAAGTAGACTATACAATATATTTTTTTAAATAATCCTTTTTTTCTTCTGGGGAAGCCCACATTGTCTCCTCTCTTTTCTCTCCTTCCTCTTCCCTCTCCCCTCCCCCGTCCACACCACCTCATAGTCCTTTCAATATTTTTTATAAAATTTGTTTTGCTTCACTAAGAAAAAGTGCTGGCAAAGGTATCTAGGGAAAGGGAATCTCATACACTATTGGTTGGGAAGTAAAGTAATCCAGTTTCTATGGAAAAATACTGAAATCTATCAAAATAGTAAAAAAATATACAATGTGATCCAGACATCGCATTTCCAAGTTTTTATTTAAAGAACACTCATACAAAATAATTTAGGAAGCTATACGCATACCTATGTTCACTGCATTGCTATTTATAATCACCACAATAAAATAAAACCCATATACCAAACAACAGATAAATGGATAAAGAAGATGTGATCCATATACAAAATAGAACACTATAAAATGAAAATGTACCTTTGCAACAACATGAATAAGACTGAAAGTGGTCATGCTAAGCAAAATAAATTAGAAAAATGATAAGTGCTGAATTATGTCACTTATATGTAAGATATAAGTTAAAAAGCAAGGGAACTGACAAAACAAAATGAAAACGATCTCTTGGAATCTGAACACAGAATTAAGATTACAAAAGGAGGAACTTTGAAACGGCTAAAAGTGAAGGCAGATCTATGAACTGTGGTAAAGGGATATTGGTACTTTGGTTGTGGAAACTGAGTGGTAGCATACATTTCAAAGTGGGGTGAAATGGTTTACCCAGCATAATCAGTCTTGCAAATGTTATTTGAGTTAAGGAGGGGCCAGAAGAAACAGTACAGCAAGTATGGTACTTGCCTTGCACACGGCCCACTCAACTCAATCCCAGGCACCCCACATCAAGCCTTCCAGAAGTGAACCCCAAAATAGAGCCAGAAGCAAGCCCTGAGCACAGCCTCAAAACAATAACCAACCTCAAAACACCCCTCCCCCCAAAAAAGGGAAATAAAATCCAGGGAGGTGAAACAATTTTCAAAGCAAAAGCACAGTAATTTATTACACTAAGCATGCTAAAAGAAATGATAAAGGATTTTGGACAGTGCCAAGGATCTCACTCAGAGCATTGCATATTCAAGGCAGGCACTCTACTATAAAAAGAATGCTTGAATCTTAAATGTGACAATACTAGTAACATGAAAAAAATATGTATATATAAAATTGGCTGAACAGAGTAATGTAGAGTCAAATTCAGACTATTATAATATAATGCTACATTAATCACTTAACTCTAGTACAAATGTTATACTATAAAAGTATAAGACAACTGTAGCTTAGACAATGTTAAAATACAATGTAAATATGTAAATATCACTGTCACTGTCATCCCGTTGCTCATTGATTTGTTCGAGCGGGCACCAGTAACATCTCTCATTGTGAGACTTATTGTTACTGTTTTAGGCATATCCAATATGCCACGGGTACCTTGCCAGCTCTGCCGTGCGGGCTCGATACTCTAGGTAGCTTGCCGGGCTCTCCAAGAGGGGCGGAGGAATCGAACATGGTGGGTCAGCCGCGTGAAAGGCGAATGCCCTACCGCTTTGTTATCACTCCAGCCCATGTAAATATAACACAAAATAATAAAATGTAAATGGGATAAACAGTACAGTTTTGTATTCAACTGAAGTTATTATTAACCTAAAACCTACTAGAATTGTATAATAATTTTGATGCAATCCTCATGGTAACCACAAAGCAAATATTTACTCTAAATACAAGATAGATAAAAATAAATGGATCAAAGGTAATGGCATGGAAAAGTATCAATTTACAGAAGAAGAACAAAACAGGAATAAGAGGACTCATGAACTACAAATTCAATAATATTAGAATGACATTAACTTGTACTTTAAATGTATATAATTAACGGCTGGAGAGAGAATACAAGGGGTTAAGGTACTTGCCTTACATACCGCTGATCCACGTTCTATCCTCCCCACTATATATATATATACGGTCCCTCAAGCACCAGCAACAGTAACCCCCAAGCACAGAGCTAAGAGTAATCTCTGAAGAATCACTGGATGTGATTAAAAAGACATACAGGGACTGAGTGGACAAATAAAGTCCAACCATGTGCTGCCTATTAAAAAATAACACTTTAACTTTTTTTTTTCTTTTTGGGTCACACCTGGCAATGCACAGGGGTTACTCTTGGCTCACGCACTCAGGAATTACTCCTGGTGATGCTCAGGGGACAATATGAATTGCTGGGAATCTAACCCAGGTCGGCTGCATGCAAAGCAAATCCCCTACCCACTGTGCTATCACTCTAGTCCAAACACTTTAACTTTAATGATATACAAGATGTCCAAGTGAAATACAAAATGATAATATTGAGCAAAAGGAAACAAATGAAAACAAGGGTAATAGTACTTACATGATACAAAAATAAATTTTAAGTAAAAGAGTATAACAAAAGAAAAATGCCATGATAGAGAAGTCAATTAATGAAGAAAATATAATGGAAAATATACATGCACCGAAATTCAGAATACTAAATATATTGTGTAAACTCTAACAGTTTTAAAGAGAGAAGAACTAAAAATGCAATAATGGTATGGGACTTCAAAACCCTACTTTCAATAATGGATAGATCATCCAGACAGAAAATCCATAAAGAAATATTGTATTAGAGCTATTCTTTAAACTAAATGGTGATAGACAACAATAGAATGTTCCATAAAACATCAGTAGAATACACATTCTTCTAATGCATCCATGAACCATTCTATAGGAAAAAAGATATATTAGGACACAAATTAAATTATAAGCAATTTAAGAATACTAAAATCAAAATCAAATCTTTTCTGACTACAATGGTGTAAAACAGAATCAGTAAAAGAAGAAAAATTCACAAATGTGGGAAAACTTAATAACACACCTGGCCAACTAGTGGATAAGAGAAGAAATAAAAAGCAGAAACTTGAAAGTCATCAAAAATGTAACAGACTGGGCTGGAGTGATTGCACAGTGGGTAGGGCATTTGCCTTGCAGGCGGGCGACCCGGGTTTGATTCCCAGCATCTCATATGTCCCCCAAGCACTGCCAGGAGTATTTCCTGAGTGCAGAGCCAGGATTAACCCCTGAGCATCGCTGGGTGTGACCCAAAAAGAAAAATAAAGTAACAAAAGTTATGGAAACTGTTCAAAGGGAAGTTTATTGAGATACATAAATTTATTAAGTCAAAAGAAAAATATCAACCTACCGACAAAATGAGTAAATGTAAGTAAAGATCAAATCATAAACAAAATATGAGCAAAGAAATATTTTTACAAATCAAAGTAAAATTTATTAAATACAACCAGGAAAGCAATAAAACTATCAATGATACTAAACTTGATTTTCGAAAAGAAAACTGGGCAAGTCATTACAGAAAATATAAAAAAAAAATAACAATGAGTAGGGAACTTGCCTTGCATGTGGGTGACCCAGATTTAACCCCAGACATCCCATATAATCCCCCAAGGATAAGATGATTGCATTGCATGCTGCCAAGCCCAGTTTTATTGACAGGAAAAGATACGGTTTCCTTAGTACTGCCAGAAGAGATCTCTGGGCATTGAGCCAGAAGCTTTGAGCACAATCGGGGTGTTCACCACCCCTAAAGGAAAGTAATGACATCATAAATGTTAAGATACTGTTAATCTGTAAAGAGAAATGAGAGTGAAATCTGGAGAGCATGACGGTCTGCAATCTCTTCATCTGTCCATGTAGTCACTTGTGATTGTTGATGCTTAGAAAATTCATAAGCCATATATTTTGTCTTGAGCATTTCCTGTATGTCTGTTACACTTTCAACAAAGTTTTCTTTAGTCAGAAAAAAGAAAGAAAATACCAGATGCTGAAAAATAGTCTAACAGAAAAGTAAAAGAATTGGTAGCAAGTCTTCCACCTGAATAAAAGAAGCCTCTGTGAAAGTTATCATCTTAGATATACATTTGATAAGGCAATAGCACTGTCTGTAGCACTGTCATCCTTTTGTTCATCGATTTGCTCGAGCGGGCACCAGGAACATCTCCATGGTGAGACTTTTTGTTACTGTTTTGGCATATTGTATACACCTTGGGTAGCTTGCCAGGCTGCCATGTGGGCTGAATACTCTCGGTAGCTTGCCAGGCTCTCTGAGAGGGACAGAGGAATCGAGCCCAGGTCGGCTGCATGCAAGGCAAACGCCCTACCCTCTGTGCTATTGCTCCAGTCCAATAAGGCAATAAAAAGGAAAAAATTGGAAAATTGCAAAATAAATAGAAATTGTAAGAAAAGAACTCCAGCAAAATGCTGTTACTTGTGTGTTTGAAATCTATATTATAGCAGAATACTGTGAACTCATCTCCATGGAATTTTACTCAGCATAACAAAGAAAGCTATTTATATTGTAATCTAGCCCCCCTAATATGGAGCCCCAAGGCCACGCTAGAATGAGAAGTAGTTGTGATGATCCCCTCACTCTGAATAAAAATTATTTGTGCTAGATTCTTTCCATTAGAGTTATTGCCAGACAAGATAAACCAAAGGAGTCAAAGAATGTCTGTTTCTGTTCACATTCTTATCTCCATCAGTTGCAGACTAATTTGTGAGCATTCCATGAGATACTATCAGTCTGTCATTTGCTAAGTAAGTTGAGAAGATTTGATCTAAGTCTTGATTTTATGAATTTTATTTGTCTCTTTTCATCAGGAAGTAAAATGTGCCAAATTCTGACATCATTTTCACTCTAAGGATTAAATATGAACAGCCATTCATCTAAGTGTTGGACCACACTGTAAAGAATCACTTAAAACCCAGGAACATGTCACTTGTGCTAATGGCTTCCGCTAGTCTATGAGGAAATGCTACTTACATCTTGATGATCACTAAGGATTGATGAAGGCAAGGAAAATAAAAGAACTCAAAGGAAATTCACCTCTCTACTTAAAATGCACGGAATAAGGACACTGAGGAGTTTAGAAACATTTCATTAGTGAATCTTGAAAATCTACCAAAGACGAGTTCCCACATTACCTTTTTTTTTCTCTTAAGGACCTAATCAAGAATGAATTTCATTGTAAAAGACATCAGTGGAATACTGGCAATATGTAAATAAACAAAGATCATAGATTAAATAATACTATAACCAGGGACTGGGGTAATAGTACAACAGGAATGGTGCTTGCCTCTGCATGCTGTGGCCAATAGGGTCCAATCCCCAAAACCCAATATAGTTCCCCTTAGCCCTGTTATAAGTGATCTCTTAGCACAGAGCCAGGAGTAATCCCTGAGTATTGCTTTGTCTCCCCCAACAACAGAAGTAATAATAATATATTAATATGTTATTTTTAATTTTATGATTCTGTAAGATATTTTCCTTGATTTTAAGAAACACATTAAATTTTGAAGGCAAATGGGCCATCATATTTGTAGCATATTTTCAGTCAATTAAAAAAAAACTATCAGTAAGAAGAGATATAGAGAAAAATAAAGGTTGAGTAAAGCATATTTGGAAATACTTTAAAAAATGATTTGCAAACTTTGTGATTTTGTTTAAATTCATTTCAAAATAAAGAGCTAAAAATGAATGAGCTCATGGTGTATACTGCTGGAGAAATAGCATAATGGGTAAGATATTTGCCTTACATGCAGCTTACATGATTTCAATCCCCAGCACCCTATATGGTTCCCCTAGCTCACTAGGCATAATCTCTGGGCTCAGGGCCAGGAGTGAGTTCTTAACACTGCTAGGTGTGATCAAAACGATAAAGAAAAGATGAAGAAGAAAACTATACAAAGACTCAGCCAACAACAAAGTATGTTTCTGAGCTTCAGTTACAACATTTTTAATTTTTTTTTATTTTTTAATGAATCACCGTGAGGTACAGTTATAGACTTACAAACTTTCGTGCTTACGTTTTAGTCATAAAATGATCTAATACTCATCCCTCCACCAGTGCCCGTTCTCTACCAACAATGTTCCCAGTATCCCTCCCATCCCCCTTACCCCCCTACCTTTGTGGCAGGCACATTCACTTTTGCTCTCTCTCTTCTTTAGGGTGTTGTGGTCTGCAATGCAAGTATTGAATGGCCATCATGTTTGGTCTATAGTCTACTTTCAGCACGCATCTCCCATCCGAGCAGAACCTCTAAACACCCTTTACTTGGTGGCCTCTTCTCTATCTAAGCTGTCTTTTACCCCAGCATGTGGGCCGGCTGCCAAGTCATGGAGCAAACCTTCTGGTATTATCTCTACTGCTCTTGGGTGTTAGTCTCCCATTCTGTTACTTTATATTCCACAAATGAGCGCAATATTTTTATGTCTGTCACTCTCTGACTCATTTTACTTAACATGACACTTTCCATGCTGATCCACTTATATGCAAATTTCATTACTTCATCTTGTCTATCAGCTGCATAGTATTCCATTGTGTAGATCTACCAAAGTTTCTTTAACCAGTAATCTGTTCTCAGGCACTTGGGTTTTCCAAATTCTGGCTATTGTAAACAGTGCTGCAATGAACATACAAGTGCAGATGTCAATTCTACTATACTTTTTTTGCATCTCCAGGATATATTCCCAGAAGTGGTATTGCTGGGTCAAATGGGAACTCAATTTCTAATTTTTTAACAAACATCCATACTGTTTTCCAAAAGGGCTGAACCAGTCGGCATTCCCACCAGCAGTGAAGGAGAGTTCCTTTCTCCCCACATCCATGCCAACACAGGTTGCTTTTGTTCTTTTGGATGTGGGTCAGTCTCTGTGGTGTGAGATGATATCTCGTTGTCAGTTATAACAACTTTTATCTAGGTGGGGGAACCTCAAAAATGATTCTCTAGAAAACTTCTTCCAGCCAGCAGTTCAATGCCAATTCAATAATAATGCAATGATGGTCTGGTCCTATCGTTCTAGGGATTACCTGTGTCACCACAGTGATGGTTGGGGCCCTCCAGAGCTGCAATGGATAATTACCATGTTATTCTAGAGACTAAAACAATAATGGCCACATTCCAAGCACAGTTGTTTATAACAACTTTAGTATGAATGAATTGACCATAATTCTGAACCCCATTCCAATTCTAAAATGACAATGGATTAAGGTCTTTTCTTTCTTTTCCTCTACAATTGCCTCCTTTCAACCAGTTAATTGGAAAGTATATAAATAATGACATCAGTTAACATTTATTTAAAATTCTAGTCCAAACAGATAGTATATCAAATAAGGTACTTGGTGGGCATGCAACTAACCTGGATTCTATTCCTACACTGCATATAATCTCCTGAGTACTGCAAGGAATTATTTCAGAGAACAGAGCCAAGGATAAACCCTGACTACCACCAAAAACCAAAACAAGGAAAAGAATTCTGAGGCAGGTACCTTTGTAATTTAAAAAAAATATAGACATATTTAATGTTTATAGAAACCATATTTGTGATATTATTGCTATTTTATATAAGAGGAAAGTAGCACTGTAGTCCCATTGTTCATCGATTTGCTCAAGCAGGCACCAGTAATGTCTCCATTGTGAGACTTGTTGTTACTGTTTTTAGCATATCGAATACACCACAGGTAGCTTGCCAGACGCTGCCATGCTGGTGGGATACTCTCGGTAGCTTGCTGGGCTCTCTGAGAGGGACGAAGGAAAGTAGGGGATAGAAAACAATTCTATATACCTGGTGTGATAAAACTGGCAAGGGGACATAGCTAGGACTACAGCCTTACCTCATATCTATCACATCTATTACAATAGGAATCAGCAAACATTTTCCGTAGGTGGTCTTATGGTCAAATGGTACATAGTTTAGATTTTATATAACACATAAGTCTCTGTAATATTTTTCTTGCTTTGTTTACATAAACTTTTAATAAGGTGAGGGACAATACTATAAGATTACAGGCAGCACAAAAACATATTTGGCCAGATTTAGTGAATAAACTATTGTATTATACTACCCTGCCTGTTGGGAAGAAACTATCACAAAACGATATAACTAAAAAGCTACAAGAGTCATCATGTTAGCTAATTCTTCAAGTTATAGAAGAGGTAGTAAGATATCAATTCACTTGCCTAATGGTAGAATATGAAACAGATTAATGCCTTGATAGTCTGGCTCCTTCTCCAGTGCTCCTAGAATCACAGAATATTGTATAAGATGCCTCCTGAGGAAACTCCAAGTATTGAGTTTCAAATAAAAATCTGGTGTGATGGGCACCTGTGCGTGGGACTGGAGCATTTGGTGGCCAAGAGCTGCCTCCCTAGGACAGACAATGGGTAAGAAATGGGGAAACAGAGAAACAGGAACTGGCTCCCAGGCTGGTTGGTAGTCAGTTCATTTCTCTCTCCTACCCAAAATAGTTTGCTTGATTTCTCCTCTTTGTCACAGTCGAAGTCATCATTTTGGTTGCAGTCCATCATCAGAGTACCATAATCCTAGTCTCCTTGTGAACCTCAAAAGTCCTCTCTTCCATTATATCTTCTTCCTCGTCTCAACGTAGTCTCATAGTTCTCTACTTCCAATCATCATCATCTGGTTCTCCTTCTAGTCCCAAAGGCTCCAAAGTTTCAGTTCTCCTCGTCTTCAATATCCCAGTACCCAGCATCTAGTCTTCAGTATCTTTAACATCGCCTTCCGAGAGTCTCGTCTTCACTTTCTCATTCTCAGCATCTCCTTCCCAGACTCTAGTCTTCACTTTCTCCTTCTTAGCATCTCCTTCCCAGGGTCTAGTCCTCATCTCATTTTTAACATCAAGTCCCAGCATCTCATCTTCATCTCCTCCTCAGCATCTCCTGCCCAGAATCTAGTCCCCTCTTACCATTTACAGCATAGTTATGTAGAAATTATGAAGGGTGGGGATACAAAGGTGGGGCTTAACATTATCATAACAAAAAAGAGATGTAAAGCCACTCCTTCAGGAAATTAAGTCAAGGACAAAATCTCATCTGAGGTTCAGAACTCCAAATTACTGGGGGATGAGCACAAGGGCTCGATTCCATCCAGGATACATTGCTTTCTCCTTTCCTCAGATAGTAATCCATTTAAAGAGTCATAGTAATTTTACTCCTTACAATATTTATGCAATGTCATTTTGTTTGGACACAGTAAGAGATATACTTAGCTTAAAGGTTGGCTCTTCCTGGGGACATCTCGCTATATATTCCAGACCACAGTCCTCAGGCCAAGCTAGTCTTTCCTAGCCCCAGCAGGATCTTTACTAATTTATTTCTTTTTGGGTCATGACAAAGTTTGTCCATGACCATGCTCTTAAGTATTATGATGCTTGGCCTGGCCCATTTCAATGCAGGGTAGCTCACAGCTTGCCCTGCATCCATCTAGTCCCTGTTTGGAGCCTGCTCTTGGAGTGCTAGGAAATTAGAGTAACTGAGGCTTAAGTCACGTAAATATGGATGCCCAGGAGTAAATATTATTTTGGAGTCAATTAGCTCTCATGTTACATAGCATAGCAACTGTCTTCCTTTGTCTATACAAAAAGGTCATTGCTAAATAAACCATTCAAATGACATAAAAGAAAGAGAAAAGTAACATAGGATTATTAGTGCCTGATGGAATTGGGTGTGCCCCAGTTGCACTGTTGTGGGAGTGGCTCAATAAACCTTAAGCTCCCTGCTAGAGAAGTAAGGACAACCCAATGTTATCCAGCAAAGTATGCTGTTAATTTAAGTTTGTGTTTGTTTACAACAAAGGACTTTAAATCCAGCTGGACAAAAGACCTATACAAAAATTGTTTGTGATTAATATGAATGTTACGCAATTGTATCCTTAGCCATTTAATTCAAATAAATTTAATACTTTATAAGTGGTATTGTAGAAAATAGAGGCATCTGTCTTTCTTTTTTTTTTTTTAATTTTTATTAAATCACCATGTGGAAAGTTACAAAGTTCTCAGGTTTATATATCAGTTATACAATATTCAAACACCCATCCCTTCACCAGTGCCCAAATTCCACTACCAGAAACCCCAGTTTACCCCCCGCCCCCACCCCCTACCCCCTACTGTATAACTAATGAATTTCACTTCATTTTTTCTTTACCTTGATTACATTCCATAATTCAACACAAAACTCACTATAGTTGACATAACTCTCTCTCTTTTTTTTTCTCTTTTTCCTTTTCCATTTTTTTTTTAATTTTTCCCCCTCATCCCCCTTCCTGCGCCTCATAGTATGGTGTACTCCACGCCACGTTGGCCAGCGTGGGGCTTTTACTTAGCTCATAGTCCAGAGGTGGCTGTTACATTAAGAACCTTCAATATTTCAACAAAAACTTACTGTTATTATTTGGAGTTTCCCCCCCAAGTCTGACCTGTTCAAATGGAACCCTTTCACATTGATGACAATTATAAATGTTAAGTCCGGCAGCGTCCGCGCGGTTTTGGATTTCTGTATAAAGTCCTGGGAAAATTCTGCCAGAAATTACATATTTCCTCCGTTAGCCGGCGTGGGGCAAAGGCTTAATTCACAGTCTCCATACATGGGTGCAGGCACTTGCTGGAACCCCAATTCCTAAAGCTGTCTCTGGTTCCCGCTTGTTCCACATCCACCGGCTCTGCAGGGGCATGGGCGCCCGGGCCGAAAACCCGGCCGGCCGGAGCCGAGCACGGGCCCGACTCGCATCTGTCTTTCAAATGAAATCTTGTTGAGAAACAATAATGAACAAAAGACAAAAAATAAGGATATGGAGAGATCAGTGAAGGTTGCAGCTACCCCTAGGAATTTCCAAGAGAAATTCAATTGCATATAAATCTGGAAGTAGAGTAAGTCCTTCGAGGAAGTGTTCCCCAAAGCAGTTCATCAACTTCAATGAACAAACATCAGGCAAGAACTAGGTGAAAGCATGTGTTCCAGGATGCAGTAACTAATAATACATCATCTGTACCCTCGGATATTAAAAAATGGTGAAAATTTCATGATCTCACTGTGATAGTTCTATCCAAATCCATTAACTTGACACAGAATAAATAAAAGACTAAGTGAGGAATTGAAATTCGGTGGTTTCATAGGAAAATGATGAGATCATATGTGATTTATTAGCCAAGTTCTTAGTAGATCCCTCCAGAGTTACTTCTTCCTAACTTTTCCACAGTGTGATATCATTATAAACAGAAAGTTAATGTCCAGATATTAAAGAAATAACTATCCAGTTTATTTGCACTGATTCTGGCTCTTTTGTCACTATGTAAAATTCAGTGTCATGTATATTTATTCTTTTGCTATATATTTGTCAATATATATAAGTTTATCATATTGATATGTACCAATGCATTATTTAACCATCTATAAGCTTTCTCTTACAGGCAGAACCTCCTGGCCCCACACTAGGCTGTCTTCACCGGGGCCCCCTCGGAGGAGGATGGGTTTAGTTTCCCTAACAGCCTCAAGCAGAGCCCCAGCAGCCAAAAACTTCCAGAACCCAGCCACAACCATGCTCAAGGCCACTCTCCACATGCTCGGATGAGCCTCATGCATAAAGGAACTGGCAGACGAACCCAAGTATGCGGGACCCATGTCTGAGATATCCAAGCCTGCTTGGATTGGGACTGGGCTTCCTCCTCCCAGATCCCCCATTTTCCAGCAGATTGGCAGTCACACCCACAAACTGTCCCTGATGCCATGTAATCTCATCAACGGCCAAGATCCAGAGACTATAAAACAAAGCTCCTGGAAGAGAGTGATGCAAAATCTCGCACAGCAGAGCCTGGCAAGTTATTCGTGGTGTATTTGATATGCCAAAAACAGTAACAATAATGGGCCTCATTCCCCTGACCCTGAATGCGACAGGAACGAATGAGATGTTACTGGAGCCTCCTTAAGCAAATCAATGAGCAACATGACGACAGTAATACAGTGATACAGTGAAGTTTTCTCTGTATATATATTATTTATTATTATAAAAATCAAGGCAATGTGATTTATAAAGGTATTCATATATGAGTTTCAAAGATACAAGTTCCAAGCACCAATCCCACTAGCAGTGGCAACTTCTCTCTACCAGTGTCCCTAGGTTCCATCCTAACCTCCACCCTGCCTCCTTGATGAACATATTCTAAGTTTGGTTGCTGTTTGGATCTCCTGCAGTGAGGTTTGTTCTGTGGTTTAAATATTTAAATATACTATACCTGAACCCCACTGAACTTCCTGAGGTCCCTGAGCCCTGATCCTCTTAATTCCTATTCACCTCTTTACATGTCCCCTTTCAGTTTCTGTCCCTGTACTTCTCTTTCCTATATTCTAGGGTCAAGGGGGATTCAGGTATTCCCTCTTTAATAGCATACATTTCTCACCTTTTATTATATGTAAAACAGACCTGTTGAGATCATCCTGTATTTGTCTTCCTTCTTCTGATTTACTTCATTTATTTTCCAGTTCCATTAAAGTTACAATGCATGGCATGATGTCATCATTCCTAACAGCTGCATAGTATTTCATTATACCACAGCTTTATTATCCATGTATCTGTCATTGGGCACCAAGGTTGATTCTGTAGCCTAGCTATCATACTAAGTGTAGCAATGAATAAAGGTGTGCATACAAACTTCTGATTTAATGTTCTGTCCAGGGGGTAGCTACCCAAAAGAGGGATTTCTGTATTATATAGCAGCTCAATAATTACTTTTCTGAGAAATCTCCATATTGTATCCCATATGGATTGATCAAAACAACATTTCTACCAGTAATAGATGGAGATTTGCTTCTTCAACACATCCCCAACAATACAAGTCGCTTTGTATTTTTTTATATGTAGCATTCTCACTGCTGTGAGATAATACCTTATTATCATCTTGATTTGGATTGCCCTAATAATAAATTATGTTGAACACTTTTTCATGTGCCTCTTGGCCATCACTATGTCTTCTTTAGAGAAATAGTTGTTCATTTCTTCTACCTATTTCTTCCACACACTTTATTTAAGCACTGTGGTTTACAAAGTTGTTCATGATGATTTGTTCCAGGCATTAAATATCCCAACAATAATCATAACCACCACTATGACTATCCTTCCACCATTGTCTCTAATTTTCCTAACCACCCCTTGAGTCTACTCCTGTAGCAGGTCCACAATAATTTGTTTTATATTGCTTGTTACCAATAAATGAATAATAGAATGATCAAAAACCATTTCCTTAGAAGAAAATTAGCAAAACGTGTTTTATCTCACCATGGAGCCATTAAATTCTTGTCTGAGGGATTACTAAGATGTTGTTACAAATTAATCTTTCTGTATTAATGTTTTTGTTAGTTGAGATTGGTTGGCTTCTCTATTAAATCCCACCCAATCTGGTGTGCTATTACTGGATTGTCAGTGTTGTAAAGTTTGGAGTTGCCCAGTAAATCCAGAAATTTTAAATGGGTGGAGGTTTTGTAGTGTTGGTGTTTCTGCTGGGGCTTCAGGAAGTACAGGGAGGTGGGGGAAGTAGCCCATCCTAACTAAGGAGGCCTGAAGTTTCACCACAGGGACTCATGTACCAACATGTTAAGTTCTCTGTGAGGCTAAGTCCTGAGGCAAGAGGAATGGCAGTGACTTATGAACATGGGAGCAAGCTGCTGCCAGGGCTTTGTTTGGGCAGATGCAGGCCTACCACTTCAAGAGTGCTCCAGACGTCTCAGCTGAGAGCAGGTGTCCACGAAATTTTTGCGGCTAGTTGATCTCTTTCAAGATTCATTTATGAGTCTCTGGAGGAAGGATGACAGATGAGCTTACCTGGTGACAGAGGTAGTTCATTAGCATAACTGCTAAAACTTTCAGAAGTATAAGGAAGTGGATCCTCTCCTCATTTTTGATAGGGTTTTTAATATATTTTTGTTGATATTTGAGAATGCTCAATATATCTTGGCTATCACCCTTTGCCTGATGTGTTGAGTGAAAAAAATTTTTTCCATTTGTTCCACTTAGTTTTAGCCCATATTTCTTTTGCCATTCGAAAATTCTTCAATTTAAAGTAGTTACATTTGTTTGCTTTTCATTCTATTGCTTATGCCTACAAAGTAATATCACTGAAGATAGCTTTGAGATCTATCTGTAGCACTGTCGTTGCACTGTAGCACTGTTGTCCCATTGTTCATCGATTTGCTCGAGCAGGCACCAGTAACGTCTCCATTGTGAGACTGTGAGACTGTTGTTACTGTTTTTGACATATCAAATACACCACGGGTAGCTTGCCAGGCTCTGTTGTGTGGGTGGGATACTCTCCGTAGCTTGCTGGGCTCTCTGAGAGAGCCGGAGGAATTGAATCCGGGTCGGCCACATGCAAGGCAAACGCCCTACCCGTTGAGCTATTAGATCTATCTAATTCTTGAAATATGCTATATATATATTTACTTTAAAGTATTTTATAGATTTTAGTCTGAGCTGCAGGTCTCTGATTCACTTTGAATTGACTTTTGTGTAAGGTGTTAGACATAAATTCAGCTTCACTTTTTTTTACATGAGATTATTCAGTTTTCCCAGCACCATTTGTTTTTTATTTTTATTTTTTTTATTTTATTCTTTAATTAGTGAATCACCATGAGGGTACAAATACAGATTCACACATATTAGAACTTGTTTTTCCCTCATACAATGTTCACAAACACATCCACCAGTGCCCGTTCTCCATCACCAATAAACCCAGTATCCCTCCCCCCCATCCCATCTCCCCCCCCCAACCCCACCCTGCCTCTGTGGCAGGATACTCCCTTTTGATCTATCTCTCTCCAATTGGGTGTTGTGGTTTGCAATAGGGGTAGTGGCCATTGTGTTCAATCTCTAGTCTACTTTCAGCTCACATCTCCCTTCCCGGGCGGGACCAGCACCATTTGTTAAGGAAGCTATCTGTATTCTGTTTCATGCCCACTGCTACTTTGATGAAAATTACTTGACCAAAGATCTGGAGTTTGTCCTTAGGTATTCGATTCTAACCCATTGGTCAGAGAGTTCAGTACCATGCTGTTTTGACTGCTAAAGCTTTATATTATAATTTCAATTTGGATAATGAGACACCTTTTATATTTCCGTACACCTTTGGCTATTCAAGGTGTTTTACGATTTCATACAAGGTTTTTAATTGTATTTTCTAAGTCCTTGAAGAATATTATTTAAATTTTGATGAGGATTGCATTGAATGTATATAATAATTTAGGTAAATAGATAGTTATTTTGAACAATACTGATTTCTTCTATCTATAACCATTGAATTCTTTTTCTTTTTTTTTAATTTATTTTATTGAATCACCAAGTGGAAAGTTACAAAGTTCTCAGGCTTATATCTCAGTTACACAATGCTCAAACACCCATCCCTTCACCAGTGCCCATATTCCACCACCAATAAAAACAAAAACAAAAGCAAAAACAAAACAAACAAAAAAAAACAGTATACATCCCACCCCTCACCCCCCAACCCACCCCGTACGTGAGTGATAATTTCACTTCCTTTTCTCTTTACCTTGATTACGTTCCAGATTTCAACACATAACTCACTATTGTTGTTAGAGTTTCAAAACAGACTCACTATTTTTCTTGGAATTTATCCCCTAAGAATACAGCTCTATTAACAGGGAAATATTTGATAATAAGTTTTCCACTGATGAGAATGAAGAGATAAAATGTGGCGCGGCCGCAGTAGCGGCCGCGCGGATTACAATTTCTGTATTATAGTAATTAAGTTCGCGAAGATTTAAGTTTGAAAATGAATCATTTCCCTTCCTGGAACAGCATGTAGCCAAAGTTAGTTCACAGTCTCCATACATGGGTGCAAGCACTTGCTGGAACCCCAATTCCTAAAGCTGTCTCTGGTTCCCGTTCGTTCCACATCCACCGGCTCTGCAAAGGCATGGGCACCCGGGCCGAAAACCCGGCCGGCTGGAGCCGAGCACCGGCCCCGGCTGGAGCTGCCCCGGTATCCCGAGGCTGTTTCCTGAATTCTTTTTCATCTCCAAGTTTTTCTCTATATTTTTCTTAAAGACTTAATGTTTTCATGGTATATATTTCTTGCCTCTTTTGGTAAGTTGATGCCTAGATTCTGATGTTTTTAAATACAGTTTGAATAGGATAGATGCTTATTGCTTTCTTTTCTAATTCATTATTTGCACAGAGGAATACAAATGATTTGTGTGTATGTGGGTTGACTCTGTATCAGCCACATTACAGTGTTATTGTTCTAGAAGATTTTGGTGGGACACTTTAGAGTTTTCCGTTAATATTATTGTGTCCTTTGCAAATAGTGATCATTTAACTTCTTTTCTTCAAATTTGAACTCCTTTTATATCTTTTCCTTGACTGATTGTACTTGCTATAACTTCTAGTATTATATTGAATAAAAGTGGAAATAGTAGATATCCTTGTACCTCATCTAAGATGGAATATTTTCAGTTTTTGACCATTAACAATGATACTGGTTATTTGTTTATTATAAATATCCTTTACTATCTTGAGGAAGTTTCCTTCTACCCCTATTTTGTTGAGAGTTGTTTTCATAAATGGGTATTTGATCTTTTCAAAAGCTTTCCTGCATCAATTGATATAATTAGATGATTTTTGTCTTTAATTTTGTTGTCAGTGTTACTGTCACTCATCCTGTTGTTCATCAATTTGCTCGAGCAGGCACCAATAAAGTCTCCATTGTGAGACTTGTTGTTACTGTTTTTGGCATAGTGAGCATGCTTTATTTAATTAATTTGTGGATATTGAATAATCTTTGCATCCTTGGGATGAATCCAAGTTGATCATGGCATACTATAATTTTTATATGCTGTTGAATGTGGTTTACTAAGATTTTATTGAGCATTTTTGCATCAATGTTTCTTTATCAGGAAAATTGGTTTGAAAATTTTCTTTTGCATTAGCATCTTAATTTGCTTTGGATGGGATATCAGCTTCTTAGAAAGTGTTAGGAAGGATTCCTGATTCTTCAATATTTTAGAAGATCTTAAGGAACAAAGGTAGCATGTCTTCTATGAAGGTTTCATAGAATTCACCAGTAAACTCATCTGGACCAGGGCTTTTGTTCTTGGGTAGATATTAATTAATGCTTCAATTTATCTCCTTGCTTCTGATAGACTGTTCTGGTTTTCTACCTCCATTGCATTCACTTTGGGAAGATTACATGAGTCAAAAAAATCTGTCCATTTCTAGGTTCTCCAGTTTAACAGCATAAAGTTGATCACAGTAACTTTTCATAATATCTTGAATTTCTGAGTGGTCTGTTTTAATTTGCCACCTTTGTCTCTGCTCAGATTTATATGGGCATCTTTTCTTTTTTTCCTCATGAGCTTAGCTAAAGATTTGTCTGTTTTGTATCTTCATTTGAAAAACTAGCTCCTGATTTTATTCACTCTTTATATTGCTTTCTTGATTTCTATATTATTATTTTCTGCTCTAGTTTTTATAGTATTTCCTTCTATTACTTCATGCACTTATTTTTCATTCTCCAGATTTTTAAAGTATGTTTAGGTTGCTGTTGTGAGTTTTCCTTCTTTTCTAATGTGTCCATGCATTGCTATTAATTTGAACCTAGTATAGCTTTTGCCGTATGCCATAGGTTCTTATAACTCCTTAGTTTTAAGAAATCTTTGCGTTTCTTCCCTGATTTTCCTTTGATTCACTTGTTATTTACCAGAGTTTTGCTTCACTTCTAGGTTTTGGAGGTTTTCTCCATGTTCTTTTGTGGTTTCTATTTATTTTCCTGGCATTGGGGCATGAGAGGGTGCCTATTATTATACTTATATTCCTAAATTTATGAATGTTTGAGTCATGCTCTAGTCATTCTTGCAAGGTTGGTTTAGTTGTAGCAAATGTTACCAGCTCTTGTTGGTCTAAGATGGTTTTTATCCCTCCCTCAAATATAAATGATAATGGGCCCCAGGTCAAAAGTTTTTCTTTTTCCACACAGTGCTTTGAATATATTATTCTATTGTTTTCTTCCTTATGTGGTATCACTTGGGAGATATATCATGATTTGGATGCTATTTCGCTTGAACTTTGGTTTTATCATCTCATAACGGGTAAGGCATTTGCCTTGCACATGGCTGACCTGGGTTCGATTCCTCTGATCCTCTCTGAGAGCCCGGCAAGCTACCGAGAGTATCCCACCCGCATAGCAGAGCCAGGCAAGCTACCTGTAGCATACTCGATACACCTAAAAAAGTAACAAGTCTCACAATGGAGACGTTATTGGTGCCCACTGAGCAAATCAATGAAAAACGAGACAGGACGACAGTGCTACAGTGGTTGATGTATTAAGTAGTTTCTCTTTGTTTTTTTATCATTTGTATTATTATGTGTCGTGGTGTTGTTATGAGTCTATTTATTTAATCTATCCAATTATGGATAATAGAACATTGAAGGAGAGAGATGTTGGATGGTCAGCTACCTCAATTTGCGCAGAGAACTAAATTTTGTGACCATCACATATTTTATCAGTAGCAGAAACCAAAACCTGAAACTTCTCATTTCTTTCCTAACATTTTTTATATTACACACTATACTTCAGTAACATCATTTCAAAGGTCTTAAAATGTTTCCATCTTCCCCCATTTTTTATCTGCTAAGTCAACAACTTTAACTTAGTTTGTGATGCCATGATGTAAATTTTGATATAATCGGATTCTTCTAAGCTATAAATGTATGATAATGATATATACATATGACCAACTGATACATACTAAGTAGACATTATATTAAATAGATTTTATGGCCATCATTAATATAAATGATTTTGGGATAAAGTATTGAATAGAGTAGGGGTTAAAGAAAGTTCATAGAAGCTATGGAATACCTCCCTCCAGTCCCCAGCCAGCCACCAGGACACATGTCAGCTAAGATGATTACTACAGTAAGGCACAAAACACTCCCTATACCAGCCTTCAAATTTCAGAGACCCTAATCTGCTCTGCACTACAGCCTCCAGTCAACCACAGGAACCTGTGACAAACTAAGGTCATATAAAAATCAAATCAGATGTGTCAAGTAGTCTTAGAGATGAGGCTGAGATCTAGAGTTGTGCTGATGCAAATACTTATCCCCAACCATCCCACACATTTTAATGGCTCATGGAAAACTTCAGGAGTCTTAACTCTGTTCCAGAATACCTCCATAAAATCTCTGGTAACTAAATTAAGGAACGAGGTCTACACTTACCTGTCTCACTGAAATAGTATTACAGGGTAATGGAATTAGAGTAACAGATCATAAGCAGTATCCCCTTAGTATAAAATAACAAATCATATTAGTACTTAGATAATTTGTAATCAAAAACCCAAATGCCAGAACCCACAAAACTCTAAGGACAAAGAGAAAACAAAGAAATTCATGCACTTAAGATAGGGACAAAAGTCTAGGCAAATATTGAAGCTCAGCAAAATTTTCAAGCCCTGGTCGAGTGTAAGATAACATTGGTTTGTCCTTCCTCCCTTGCCACAAGAAGCTTAGGTTTAAGTGCTCTGGAGACACTACCGTTCCTCTGTTTATTTGTAAACTCTTTTCTGTGCTCTCCTCCCCAACCAGTTAATCACCTTTTTCCCCTACTCGGATTCTGTTAACTTGTAAGATCAGATCCTTCTAGGACATTGAACTTGTATTTTAAGTTAAATATTGCTTTTCTCTCTTTTATATAGTTTACCTTAAATCAATGTGCTTTCTGTATGGACACAGGAAGACAGTTAATATTATGCTCTTGTAACTTGGGAATTGATTGACTCCAAATAATATTTACTCCTGAGCATCTGTTTTCTCGACTCAGTTGCCCTTAGTTCCTAGCACCCCAAAAGCAGAGTCCCGACAAGGGACTGAATGGACCCAGGGCAAGCTGTGAGCTACCCTGGCATCAAAATGGGCTAGGCCAAAGAGCCACAATACTCAACTATAAGTTGAGGGCATGATCATGGACAAATGCTGTCATAATCCAAAAGTAACAATGAGATTAGGACCCTGCTGGGGTTAGGAAGATTAACCTGGCCTAAGGACTGTGGTCTGGAATGTATAGTGAGATGTCCTCAGGAAGAACCAAACTTTAAGTTTATATCTCTTACTGTGCTCATACTGAAAGGCATTGCTAGAAATATTAGAAGTAAATGGTTTGTTAGCTGAGGAAAGAAGAAAGCGACACCCCCTTGTTTGGATCCCACCCTTGAGCGGATCTCCTAGTAATCTGGAGTAATCTCCTTAGATAAGATTTTTGTCCTTGAGGATTGTTCTTACGTTTCTTTGTTGATTTGTTAATGTTCCAACCCACCTTTGTGTTACCACTCTATGTGATTGCTATATAAACTAAGACTGTAGGAGAAGTAAGGGAAGAAGACACAGAAGAAGAGACAAGGTTAAAGAGAATCAGGGAGTCAACAGAGCCAGAAGCAGGTTAAAGAAAAAGCACAAAGCTAGTGAGAGCCAGAGTCAGAAGTAAAGGTCAGAGTCAGAAGTAATAGACAAAGTCAGAAGTGAGAGTGAGAAGGGCGGAGAGACAGAAGCAGAAGGGGAATGGAGATTGGAATAAACTGCAAGTGATACCTACCAGCCTAACCACTCGTTCCTTCCTTCCTTCGCCTGCCCATCGCCATCAGCCTCCCTGGAGTGGGGGAAGTGGCATGAGACTACCAAATTTGGGCGATGGAAAAGACAGAGCGCTGCTGCCCGCTTTGTGAATACACAATTGAGGATAATCTCAAATCAACACTCCGCAGTGGTAATGAAAAGTAAGCCAAGATTGGAAGAGAAATTCAATCAACTCAAAGAAGAATTGATTCAGAGTATCAAAGAATGTACAAAGTTAAATTAAAGGAGCCAAGAAATACAATAGCAATACAATAGATTTCTGAATTCTGGGAACTGTATTAGCAAATTTAAAGACAAAGTATAAGTCAGTAGCAATAATGAAGTGCAAAATCAATAAAAATAAGAGAATGTAAGATATTAGATTTTAAGAAAGGGAAAATTGTCTGAATTACAGGAGTACAAGAAAGAGAGGAAAAAGGGAAAGGAAAGAATGACTGCTAGAAAAGTAACTGAGAACTCACCCAGTCTCTGCAGATTAAAGAAGCCTTAATCTCGCCATTATGAGAATGTAAGTCACTAAGACTAAATTGTTCAGTTTCAGTTTGATCTATGTTTTTAGTCATAATTATCATAAGCTTAATGGCAACCAAAATCCCAAATCATTGGCCAGGTTTCAAGATTACTTTGCAGGTACACATCCATCTGTTTGTCCAATATTTTGCTCTGCAGATACACATCCATTTATTTGTCCAGTATTTTTCTCGCTGGATAACATGCAAACCTGATACTCAAGTTTCTATATGATTCAAGAAGATAACTTTACTTATTCTGTTCCATCTCCCATACTTTCTTTAGAACATTGTGTTCTCTAGTGTGTACCGTTGCCAAATTACAAATGTGCCTGAGGATCTTTCTCTGGACTTTTAATTCTAGTCTATTTGTCTCAGAGTCTACGCTTATTCCAGCACCACACTGTTTTGATTCTACAGCTTTGTTATATAGTTCAAAGTTAGGAAAGAGAGAAGCATCTCATCTTTTCCCCTAAAATTTCTCTAATTCAAGGGATACCTATATGTCATCAACTTAACATTGTCACCTAAGTTAGAATAACCTCCTTAGATGATCTTCCTGTTTTACCTGACCTGTACTTAAGAACTTAAGGAGGAATTCATTAATTCACAAGATAGCCTATAAATCACCTACAAATTTTAATTTATTAATCACTCAATATATAACTATTGTTAACTTTTAATTTATTAATTATTCAATATATGATTAAGAACTTTTAATTTATTAATTTTTCAAAATATAATTATTGAAAACTTACTGCATGATGTTTCTGTATGTATGATGAAGACAGTTGTAAATCATACAAGAATCTTACTCTCATTAGATTTCATTCTATTTTCAAGGAAATAAGTAAGTTATCATATACATAAAGAGGACAACTCCAGGTTATAATTAGTACAATAAAGTTCTCTTAAAAAATTGTATAATATTGGAAGTGGCATGCATTAGGGCTAAAATTATTACAGGAAACAACTCTAAGAAAGGAACAATTGTGTTAACTTTTTAATAGCTACAAGAAGGTGAGCATGTAAATACTCGTGGTAAGAGTATTTAAGTTGGAAGAACAAAACAAGTATAAAGGGATATGAGGTAGAAGTGTACTGGTGTTCAAAAGGAATAGCATGGAGTTGATATGTTCTAGGACATACACATTATTCTCTTGAAGACATTATAAATATATATATTCATATATATGTATACTCTCTTTGTGTCAATTTTCCTGAAAACTCAAACTCCCAAATTTACTCAGTAATTCCTCCAAAATTATTTTTAGAACCCTCACTATTCTCTTTATCTCTCTACTCGAGATTTTAGTTTATAATGTCCCTCCTAAACAGTACAGTGGCAAATTTTAGTAAATAAATGTTCTTATTGGATGAGCAAACAAGATACTATGTCAAACATTAAGGATAATTGTACAATTATTTTATTATAATAAACTTTAAAGTTCTACTATTAGAACCCAAGTAACACTCAGTTTGAAAGTAACATAATTTATCAGAGCACCTTCAACTTGATTTATGTATGCTATGATGACATGGAAGTCAATTTTCCTAGGTATTAAGGAATTATCAAAATAGATGTCGAATTTTCACCCACAAATAGATTGATACCCTAGACTATTGTTATTAATATTAGTGTGCTATTAGTATGCTTCTACTCTGACTATGGTGATCTTGTCCATCCCTTTCTTTCCTTAATGGGAGTGTCAATAAATATGGTAGAAGTAGGATCTTTGTTCCTTTGTAATTACTTTATTGGGTTCCCCCTCCATTATACAAGCAGACCTAGGTTTTTGTGTTAGAGAGTTGCAAGAGTCTGTGAAGAACCAAATAATTCGAAATGAAGCAGGGGCTGGAGCGATAGCAAAGCGGGTAGGGCATTTGTCTTGCATGTAGCCTACCCGGGTTCAATTCCCAGCATCTCATATGGTCTCCCGAGCACCGCCAGGAGTAATTCCTGAGTGCATGAGCCAGGAGTAACCCCTGTGCATCGCCAAGTGTAACTCAAAAAGCAAAATAAAAAAAGACAAAATGAAGCAATCATAAATATGAGAGATTATATGACTCACAGATCATTGCTGAAGCAGACAAGAACTTAGAACTGCTCTACCAAATTCTTTGGTTCATTACCAACAATGCTAGATTGTTTTAAGCTACCAACAAATAAGGTGGTATTCTATGCAGCAACAATTTGCTGGTAAAAAGAGTTTTCAGTCTAGGTTCAGCCCTTCTGGAAAACAATATGGACGATTCTCAAAAAATCAGATATTGAGCTCCCATTTGACCCAGCAATACCACTGCTGGGAATATATCCCAGAGAGGCAAAAAAGTATAGTCGAAACGACATCTGCACATGTATGTTCATTGCAGCACTGTTTACAATAGCCAGAATCTGGAAAAAAACCGAATGCCCTAGAACGGATGACTGGTTGAGGAAACTTTGGTACATCTATACAATGGAATACTATGCAGCTATTAGAAAAAAGGAAATCATGAATTTTGCATATAAGTGGATCGGCATGGAAAGTTTCATGCTGAGTGAAATGAGTCAGAAAGAGAGAGACAGACATAGAAAGATTCCACTCATCTGTGGTATATAGAATAACAGAGTGGGAGACTAACACCCAAGAATTGTAGAAATAAGTACCAGGAGGTTGACTCCATGGTTTGGAGGCTGGCCTCACATTCTGGGGAAAGGGCAACTCAGAGAAGGGATCACCAACTATAATGTAGTCGAAGGCCATGCGGGGGAAGGGTGTTGCGGGCTGAATGAGGGCTAGAGACTGAGCACAGTGGCCACTCAACACCTTTATTGCAAACCACAACAGCTAATTAGAGAGAGACAACAGAAGGGAATGCCCTGCCACAGTGGCAGGGTGGGGTGGGGGGAGATGGGATTGGGGAGGGTGGGAGGGATGCTGGGTTTACTGGTGGTGGAGAATGGGCACTGGTGAAGGGATGAGTTCCCGAACTTTGTATGAGGGAAGCATGAGCACAAAAGTGTATAAATCTGTAACTGTACCCTCACGGTGATTCACTAATTAAAAATAAATAAATTAAAAAAAAAAGAGTTTTCAGTCTATGTCATTTAATAATATATCTTCTATGCCTGGCATGGACATTATATATATATACATATATACATATATGATACATATTATTTTATACAGAGAAATTCAAATTTCCACATAGGCTATAAAAAGTTTTACACTTTTTGTCTATAGCATCCTGAATTTAATGAATTTTTGGTCCTATATTATGTAAATCATATTTACTGAGTCACATATACAGTAGTACCTCTCTTGAACTCAACTAAATTCTCCCTCTGTTTAATACAGAGATTTGTACAGTATGCAAAATGCTAAATCAATCCAAACAAATATTATAAACAGTGTCTACACCTGCTTATATTGTGTTTTTTTCTTTATTTTCCCTCAGATCCATATGAAATTATAAACCAAGTGCAGAGCAAAAATGATTTTTCAGAAGAAGCAGATTTTCCATTGTGTCTAAGGCAATAGAAAGGATATTACTATTTTGTTAAATCTTGCTGGAATTGATTTGTTTTGAATTGCTATAGTAAAGATAAGGAAATCATTGTGAGTGATAAAAAATGTTGTTTTAAATAAAATTTGCATTAATATGTAGGCATGTCTACCAAAGAACTTATTTACAATTTACAGTAATTGATCAGTGCCTGCTAAATGTTCATATATTATTAATTAAATAATTTAATATATGCCTCATTTGAGTCATTGTTCCTCATTAGAAAAGAAATTTAAGACAAATTAAACTCAATCTTGCTGCCAAATACTGTGTCTGAACTATAATAACTGACTTTTTTAAAACCACATGTTATAAGAAAATAAAATAGCTCCTTTCTGACTATAAAAATGTGAACTGTGTCATAAAAAATTAAGACATGATTTTTAAACTTTGTAAAAAGGATATGTATTAAATTCTGTATAACCTTAGGCCCACATAAAGCATTGGGAGTATGATGCTTAGAGAGGCCCTTAAGACAAAGTTAGATCTATTGAATGGGAGAAAACATTTGCACACAATACATCAGAGAATGAGCTAATATCCAAGATACATAACACACTCACAGAGTTCAGCAACAATAACCAAAAAATAATAAATCTACTGAAAAATAAGGTGAGGAGATGGAGAGACACTTCTCTGAAGAAGACATAAAGATTGCCAATAGGCACATGAAAAATTATTCATCATCACTTGTTATCAAGGAAATGCCAATCAAAATAGCAATGAGTTATTATCTCACGCCAGTGAAAATGGCACATATCCAAAAGACTGGATACAACCAGTGAAGGCAGAGATGGAGTGTAAAATGTACTCTCATTCACTGTGGTTGTAAATCTCATCGGGTTCACTCCATTATAGAGGACATTCCTCAAAAAAGTCAAAATACAGCTTTCCAATCTCCCAGTCATTCTGCTTCTTGTCATCTATCCCCAAATCACTTAAAGATGAATTTTAAAGGCTATCTGCATATTTATTTTAATTACAGAGCTTCGTAGACTAGCCAGGATATGGAAACAACCTAAATGTCTAATCACAGCTGAATAAAAATGCTGTGGTACAATGAAATAATTATGCAGCTTTAAGAAAAGAGAAATCATGCAGTTTGTTGCAACATGGATGAAATTGGAGGGAATCACGTTAAGCAAAGTAAGTCAGAGGAAAAACAATGAATACTGGTCGGATCTCACTCATGCAATATAGAAACAAAACAAGGGAATACATGGTATCAAACAATGGCAACCCCTTGACCATGGATTGCAAAACTGATTAAGGAATAGTGGGAGATAGGTAGTGAAGATTAGACCAGAGGTAATATAAGGACAGTGGTGGAAGGGGGAAGGCACTTTGGTGGTGGTAGGGTGCAATAACTGTACATCAATATCATAAATTTTACTACTATTGTAATCATATTCACTAATCTAAAATAATCTTTTATAAGAGAAATTTAGAAACCATTGTTTAAAAGATAAAAGAGTATGGAAGAAGATGCCTACCTCATTCAGCTACCCTCCTATGTCAGACTGAAAAATTTGAAAAACTTTAGAGGCCGGAGTGATAGTATTCGTATAGCAGGAAGGACATTTGCCTTGCAGGCAGTCTACGCAAGTTTGATCCCCAGTATCCCCTATGGTACACTGAATACCACCAGGAGTAAGACATGAGCATCTCAAAAAGAAAAAAAAAGATTTGAAAAACTCTAGACAAAATATATTAAATGTAAGTACACGAGTCTACTTATAGTTGTATCTGGCTTGCAATTCTTAGTCTATTTCTGTGACCCGAGCTATTTCTAACCAAGACAGATTTATGAAATCAAGGATAGTATTCAAGAAGCCCATGATTAAACTGCCTTTACTAATAGTCTCTGATCATAAAACCCTAGTGTTTCTAGTAACTAAAATTCTTGTTAAACTTTTCTGTGTCTCAGTTTCCTCACCACTCAAAGTAAGACCTGAACAAAATAATGAATATGCGTGGCACAGAATGAGAATTCAGAGGTAGTTACACACGGATAACTTATTCCATTGTCAGTGATGCTGCAATAACTTGGCTCTTCCAGAAAAAAAACTAATTGATATAATAATCTCATTTTTTCTTACACAAAAATTCCCAACATTGCTGATATCAAATGACTAACAAACATGAAGTCACTTAAAGTTAGCAACAGGAGTACATATCGTCAACTCTCACAAGTCGGTATGAGCCAGTTCAACCACAACAGGGCATGCAATTTTTATCCCTTTCAAACAGCTTCACCTATCCTATTCTCTTTATATTAATCCTGATAATTATAAGACTTTGATCCTATTTTACTTTCAAACTAAATTCACTTCTCACACCAAAGAGACTGGCCCACATCCAAAAGAACAAAAGCAACTGGTGTTGACACGGATGTGGGGAGAAAGGGACTTTCCCTCACTGTTGGTGGAAATGCCAACTGGTTCAGTCCTTTTGGAAAACAATATGGACGCTTCTCAAAAAATTAGAAATTGAGCTCCCATTTGACCCAGCAATACCACTTCTGGGAATATATCCCAGAGATGCAAAAAAGTATAGTAGAAATAACATTTGCACTTATATGTTCATTGCAGCACTGATTACAATAGCCAAAATCTGGAAAAAAACCGAGTGCCCAAGAACAGATGACTGGTTAAAGAAACTTTGGTACCTCTACACAATGGAATACTATGCAACATTTAGAAAAGGTGAAGTCATGAAATTTGTATATAGGTGGATCAACATGGAAAGTATCATGTTAAGTGAAATGAGTCAGAAAGAGAGGGACATACATAGAAAGATTGCACTAGTTTGTGGAATATAAAATAACAGAATGGGAGACTAACACTCAAGAACAGTAGAGATAAGTACCAGGAGGATTACTCCACAGCTTAGAAGCCGGCCTTCCATGTTGGAGGAAACGGCAGCTCAGATAGAGAAGGGACCATTGCCAAGTAAAGGGTGCTATGCGGGCCCATTCAGGATGGGAGATGCGGGCTGAAAGTAGACTATAGACTGAACATGATGGCTACTTAATACCTGTACTGCAAACCACAACACCCAAAAGGAGAGAGAGAGCAAAAGGGAATGTCCTGCCACAGAGGTGGGGTAGGTGGAGGGAGGGATGCTGGGACCATTGATGGTGGAAAATGGGCACTGGTGGATGGATGGGCATTCGATCACTGTATAACTGAAATGCAAGCACAAAAGTTTGTAAGTCTATAACTTTACCTCACAGCGATTCACTAATAAAAAATTTTAAAAAATTATCATCCCTAAATCTTATCACACACAAATTTAGTATAAGAGACTGATATGTCATCATCATCATCATCATCATCCCATTGATCATCGAATTTCTTGAGCGGTCTCAGTAACGTCTCCATTCGTCCAAGCCCTGAGATTTTAGAAGCCTCTCTCTACTCGTACTTCCAACGATACCATACTAGAGGCTCTTTCAGGGTCAGGGAAATGAGACCCAGCTTGTTACTGGCTTTGGCATATTAATACACCATGGGGATCTTGCCAGGCTCTCCCATGTGGGCAGGAAACTCCTAGTAGTTTGCCAGATTCTCCCAGAGGGAGAAGTAGGCTATAAGATATTGCCAGGAGCTGGCTTTTAAGTCTCTGGATGCCGGCCACTGACAGGATTACACGGCACTGGGGGCAGTCCCTGGATGTTACCACATAGCTACTGGGAGATGGGAAATCTGGGTGGAGGAGGCCCAGTCCCGATCTGAGCAGCCTTGGAGGTATCAGCCCTGGGTCCCACACACCTGGGTTCCACTGTCAGTTCCTTCACGCGTGAGGCTTGTTCAAACATGTGGAGAGGGGCCTTGAGCATGGCTGTGGCTAGGCTCCGGAGGTCTTTGGCCGCCGGGGTAGGGAGGGAAGCTATATACAAATTTATACAAATTAAGTATAAGAGACTGATATGTAGTCATTATAAAGAATATGAGGTGTTTCATTTTTATGCTATATTAGGCCACATCTGTATTCATTTGCAGTGTTATTTACAATAGCCAAGATCTGAAAACAACCAAAACGGACAACAACCAATATGTCGATATAGAAATTGTGGTATGAGGTGCTGGAGTGATAGTACAGTGCCTTGATAGTACAATGCCTTGAATGTTGTCCACATGGGTTCAATCCCCAGTATTCTATATGTCCCCTTAACTCTGCCAGGAGTGATCCCTATGTGTAGAACCAGGAGTAAGCTCTGAGCACTGCTGGGTATGACCCAACAACAATCACAACAGCAACAATAAATTGTGGTTACTATAAACAATGGAATCCTACTTTGCTAAAAGGAAGAATGAAGTCTTGCCTTTTGCTTCAACATGGATGGAACTAGAAGAGGTCAAGCTAAATAAAGTCAGAGCTAGAATAACAAATATTGGATAATCTCACTCAAAGTGGTATATAAAGAAGTAAAGCAAGAAATTGCAGTGTCCAAAAACAATAAGCTTTCGGATTTTGATGACGGAACTGATGTTTCCAAGCAGTGAGGAGTGGGTTGGTAATAGAGAAGCAGAAGCAGACTAGTAGTAGCATAAGGAGAGTGATGGAAAATCTCTCACAGTTGGATAGTAGTCAAGATGCAGTAACTTTGTACACTAAAAGCATAAATGATAACATTATCGTAATGCTATTTCTACTATAAAATAAATTTATAAAATACATTGGTAAATGAGATCAGTAAACTGATTATTATTTAATCTACCTCCCTCTTTCTATCACTTTGCTTCTTCAATAAACCTGTTACATATTACTAGTCAACTCATTCTGAATGTAGGGGCAAAGGCCTGAGTTAGAAAAATTCAGAAAAATCCCCATTAAATCCTACTGTGTAAAGAATTTGGGACAGAGGCTGGAGCAATAGCACAGTAAGTAGGGTGTTTGCCTTGCAAGTGGCTGACCCAGGTTCGATTCCCAGCATCCCATAGGGTCCCCCGAGCACCGCCAGGAGTGATTCCTGAATTCATGAGACAGGAATAACCCCTGTGCATCACTGGGTGTGACCCAAAAAGCAAAATAAATAAATAAATAAAAATGCATGAACTCCCTTATTTATAAAAAAAAAAAGAATTTGGGACAATGGTGCCTATGGAAAATATCCATACTTAAGCTTTCCCCCAAAAGCTACTCTAGCATTCCACTCTGAAGATGCCCTTGTTCTCTCGTCAATAACTTTCTCTCCCTTCTCTCCCTTTATTTTCTGAATGAATTTGTTTTACTTTACTGTTAGTCTTTTCCTGGTGTTCTTTTCTGCAAGGGAAAGGCAACTGACTCAAAAAGATAGATAAGGTCTAGGACTGACTTTCCTTTCCTGCAAAGAGCAATTCCTTGCTCTAGCCTGAGTCTATGGATCCCAAGAAAATAAGGAACGGGGATCATCTCTTGTTGGGAGCCTGTGCTAGTTAATATTAAGAAAGTCCTTGTCCTGGGGACATGTTGTCTAAAGGTCGGTTTATAGAAACCATTGTCTTGGGGTTACACAATCTGAGGGCTGACTTTGTTTTTCTAGAGGGCTCTTTCCCTGTTCTTATGGCAGAACATGTTGCTAAAGTGTATCAATATATAACCAAGGAAAATATCATGAAACTATGTAAGTATAGAAAAACATCATCGAAGCCCAGTACATTCCAAATTTATGTATCCTGAACATTCCTATATATTTTTCCAATGTCTGCTTCCTTCCAGAGACCTGTAAAAAGTTTGTTGCTTGTTCAATAAAGATGTTGCTTGAGCATTGCTTGTCAGCCCTCCTTATCCCGATGTCCTTCTCCATCCACCTCGGCGACTGTGTTCGACTTAACTGCGGGACGCAGAATAAGTGGACTTCAGGTACAGCTTGATGCCTGCTTTATGCAACTGGCGGGACATGGGAATCTGTGTAATGTAGGGGCTCATCACAGACTTCCATAAGTCCTGAATTTTTCAGGCACTTCTGTGGGTGACAGAGGTATGTGGAACAGAAAGTGATAGACTCCCTTCTCGAGGCTACTGCCTCAGTCTTCCCCACTTCAAATAAGCCACCAAAACCCCACTCCTCTGCTGGTGGAGTTCTAGACTACCATCAGCAATATTTTTGGGGAAAATTACACCCGGTGATGCTCAGGGGTTTCTCATGGCACTGCCTGCACTGAGGAATTACTCCTAGTTGTGCTTGGAGGACCATATGGGATGCCAGAGATGGAACACAAGTCAGTCACGTGCAAAGCAAATGTCCTACCCACTGTACTATCGATCAGCCCAACAACAACATGTTTCTCTGTCTTATTTTCAGGGAAAAATGGTCCTATTTAATCTATATGGGAAGAAATAAAAATAATTTTGCCTATAAATTAATGAATCATTTACTTTCTTCAGAGATCAAACATTGATACATCTCTCTTCATTACACAGGAGCAATGGTTATAGGGTGAGCAACATGACCAACTGTAGAGACCCCAGATTATTTTCCAACACACCTGCGTATTAATGTTCAATAAGAGCAGAAAACCTCAGAAAGATCATGGTGAAGACAGTTAAGTTTAATTAGGCAAGCAATTCCAAGGGACCATGCGCAATGACTGTGGTTCCCTGATGTTTAAGTGAATGACACGTTTAAATATAAAGTATCAAAATGGTTTATCTCAGCAAGATATTCATTAAAGTCTAATTAATTATATTTTTATAGCATAAAATGCTTAGGGGAATTAATCAACTCTAAGAAGACTTCAAAATACAACCACGTTGCCACGATATGTATTAATGAATATGTGCAGACCATAAACAATATGAAATTTAGAAAGCACAATTCATTCAATGCCCTATGAAGAAACTTTCTTTCCAGATCCTCTCCAAAAATGTGTTCCTTCATCCCAATCCCTATATCATCTGACATTTATTTTTCTCCAACTCCTATCCTTCTCTAGGCCTTTATCATATAATTTGGTTTAACATAATTTGGTAATCCTTCCTCCCCATCTGTTGGGGATGGACTGAGCTATGAGGGCGAGCCCACATAGACTGTACTACAGACAGGAACATTTTTCCCCTTCAAGCTGCCTTCAGAAAATAAATTCAGTATATTGAAAGGGCCAGTTTTCCTTCTCTAACAGAAGCCTGGCTGGTCTTTGACATGCAGATCTCAGGTGCTAGCCAGGCCTGATCTTTGACATTGTAGATTCTGGACTCTAGCCCAGCCTAGTCTTTGGGATGTAGATTTCAGGTGCTGCCTAGTTTGTAATTGACATGTAGATTTCATGTGACAGCCCAGCCTTGTCTTTGGGATGTAAATCCAAGTGCTTTTAGCCCAAGAAAGGTTTCAGTTTTGGTTTTGTATCTTCTTTCCGGAGGTTACTGGCCTGCAGATGTAAGGAAATAATGTATATTCTACTGCCTTAATGTTCTTCCTGTAACTTCTTTTGATGCCTTTGGTGATGTCACTGTATTGTGCCCTTTAGAGGTACCATGATCAATAAAAGGAGATCTCTACTTTTGTTTAAGAGTCAAAAAGAACCTAGGCCCTCTATGAAATTCATTTCTTCCATGGTCCTTGTCTCAGTGCCTCCGACTGCACGAATATTCACACAACACCCATCATCATGTATTTTTTTGTTCATTCTTTCTTCTTGATCCACCCCATAACACCTCACAAAATTTAGGAACAAGTCAAGCAAAGATAAGCTGCAGGAGGGTGCTTAAGAGAAGAAAATATGTATACGAAAACCTTGATATTCATCACTTTTTTCTTCATTATATTAAACTATAAAACCAAGCTCCCTCTTATAGCCTAGTTCTTCTTGAAGAAACTGGCAAGCTACCAAGAGTTTCTTGCCCACATGGGAGAGCCTCCAATGCGGCATCATTGGGAAGGATGAGTAAAGAGAAGCTGCTAAAATCTCAGGGCTAGGACAAATGGAGACGTTACTGAGACCGCTTGAGAAAATCGACATGGGATGATGATGGTGATGATGATATATAGTTAGTAAAATCCAATACATTTTCTACGGGCCAGGGAAATCGTACAGTGTGTAGGCTGTCTGTCTTTTATACAGCTGACCCAGGTTCACTCCCAGGCATTCCATATGGTCCCCTGAGTGACACAAGGAGTAATTCCTGACAAGTGCAGAGCCAGGAGTAACGCCTGAACATTGCCAGTTCTGGCTCCAAAACAAAGCAAAAAAATCTGGATTTTTCTAGAGAATGACTATGAACACTGCTTACATGTAGCTACTGAACAAGCCTAAGTCTAATCAAGCAAACCTTGGTAACTAAAGTCTAAAAGTATTCTCTGGCCAAAGATAGTGTAGCATTTTTGTGTATTTCAAATTGTTTGCTCTATAGCAGCTTCTTGAAAATTTCAAATATTTTGAATAAAGTTTTACACTATAAAAGTTATATAAATAAAATGGTACTAAATATAAATACAATTTTTATCCAAACAAAACTGTTTGGGTCAAAATTTTTAGTAACTAAACATATTTACTTCCAGACTCACTTTATTGGGTGGTAGGATAGCTTCTAACCTAAACAAGTAATTCAAGTCTTAAATTTTTAACTAGAGGATGTCAGTTTTACCATCTTTGGTTCAATTGCTAAATGTCCCTCAGTACAGAGTTGTCCTTCTCTCTTCCTTTGATACTTCTATATTTCAGCAAGGCACATGATGATCTAAACTTAGGATTGCATTCCTCAGACACCCTTGGAATTAAGGTGACTATATAACTTTATTATGAACAAAGTATTGAAACAAAGGTGATAAGGTGATATAATAATCAGACAACGATAATTGGAAATGATCCCTCTCTACAAGATCTAAGTGCTGAAACTAGGTAAAGGGAAATACATGATAACATCTCTGTACCTATATTGCAAAGCTAATGCCCAGAAGGAGAGAGAGAAAGAGAGAGAGGGGGGGATAGATAGATAGATAGATAGATAGATAGATAGATAGATAGATAGATAGATAGATAGATAGATAGATAGTGGGACAGGTATGGAGGGTGGCAGGAGGGTAAGTGGGAACATTGGTGATGGGTAACGTACACTGGTGAAGGTATGGGTATTGGAACTTTGTAAGACTGAAACCCATCATGAACAACCTTGCAACTGCATATATCATAGTGATTCAAAAAAAACTGGTATAAAACTTTTAAGAAGCACCCTTCATGCGGGGGAAGGGTGATGTGTGCCGAATGTAGACTAGAGACTAAACACAATGGCCACTCAACAGCTTTATTGCAAACCACAACACCTAATCAGAGAGAGAGAATAAAAGGGAATACCCTGCCATAGTGGCAGTGTGGGGTGGGGGGGGGGAGACGGGACTGGGGAGGGTGGGAGAGATGCTGGGTTTACTGGTGGTAGAGGATGGGCACTGGTGAAGGGATGGGTTCTCGAACTTTGTAAGGGGGAAACATGAGCACAATAATGTATAATTCATTTCAATTCTTAATGTAATTTTATTAGATCAATAAAGTCCAGATTGAAAAAAAAAATTTAAAAAAAAGAAGCACCCTTCAGAAAGAGACTTTTCTTCTTTTCCCTTTAATACTTCCTGAAGCATGAAAAGAAGACGCATTTTCCAGAGCTAAATCACTCTATAGTATAAAATGACTTTGGGAATTAATACTGCATATAACTGAGCAGCAAAATGGAAAAACTGGGGTCTTTAGACTGTGGAATATCAAACATATCCATAATACATAGCTATGGTGTCTTATGTAAAAGAGAATCTCTTTTGTTCAGTTTCCTTATAGTTTGGATTTCCTGCCACTGGCAGGCCAGCCTAATTCTGAATAAAACAATTCTCATTAACTAAAACATAGGCATCTTGCTTCAATCAGCAATAAAAAATTTTCGCAGTTGAGGCACTTGCCAGATATCTCAAACTTAAATCAATAGCTATCCAATCTCTGCCAAAATTCAAGTTAAAGCAACTAATAGTCAAGAAGTAAATAAAAGACAAGCTATTCATTCTTTCCTCAAGGTCTTCTAAGCCATCTACATTCACTTAGATCACCAGAAAGCAATACAAATTAGCCATTTATTTTAGTACTTTGACAAAATGTTTAAATTTACTTGTGAATTAATGATGTTATCTCATCCAGAAAGATGAAAATAAAAAAAAACTGTATAAGGCATCATGACAAGCACGAGAATTAACTGAGTTTCTAGCAGATTGTCTCTATGTTGGCTGGATTTGAATTACTTGTGTAACTGATATGTATGGTAAACAATTTATTTTGACAAACCGAGACACTTTTAGGAGTGGAAGAAGATACTATTAATTTTATTTAGAAAGAAAACAAGAATATCCTAAGGCAATCCTAAGAAAACATAAATGAATGTTATCCGTGCATGGTTATTAAGTTAGTTTGTTTCTCAAATTTAGACCAAGTAAGTATTTCTTTCTGAGGGACCTGGGAAGTAACAAACCAAGTAAACATGAATGCCATTCCAAGTGGTGCTTGATAGAACCTTACCGTGCTAAGGATGGAACTCAGGACCAGCATGCAAAGCATATCTTTATGTCATCTTCAGGACCTATAGCAAAAATAATAATGATACTATGTTAAATACTATTTTTATATTTCTACCAAATCACTGGAAATCAGAACTTCAAAAATAAGTGATTCAGTTTATTAGCAAAAATCTAAATGACATATTTAATTACAACTGTAATATATAAGCATAATATTTCAGTTTAAGAAAGAGGGTTACCATGATTTGTTACATGTTTATGTGATATTTTACATATATGATAAATGTCTGAACAATTTAATATGCTTATTTAAATATTCATTCTACCTAAAAGACTATAAAAACCCATTCAAATATTAAAACATTAATTTTTAAGCATCACTCAGGAACTTGTTGAGAAGCTATGAAGATGTATCAGTGGTCAAATCCATGTACAATAAAATAAAGGGAGGTTATAATGCTCTTTGCAGTTTATAGTTATTTTGTCTTTTTTCTCCTTCATTTTTCTCATCTTTCTCATCTCTTTTCTAACTACCATTTCCCTTCTTCCTTGATACAGTTTTCTTTCCTCCAACAGCTGTAGTCTGAACTTGTGTTTAAAAATATTTAATACTATGTAGCATTAACCTGATTATGACTACATATCTATATTATCATAAGAAAATTAGGCTTATCAAATATAGTTGATGGATTATATGACTTTAGACTTATAATTTAGAAGGCCAGTGTCAAACTTTGTTTACTTATTGCCTCCAGCTCATTGATAGGCACTGATGTATATCTTTTTGCTGACGAAGTATCACTTGTATCACTTGTCATCCTGTTGATCTTCAATTTGCTTGAGCAGGTGCCAGTAATGTCTCCATTCATCCCTGTTGCTTGCTAGTGTAGCCCAATGATGAAGTAGTCTACAATATGTCTCTTTACTTATTTTAATCCTCTACTATTAGTAATACTTGTTCTATCCATGTAGCTTTCATAACCATATTATCTGATATTCACAACATATACTCAGTCCTAATTATTTCACACATATCATGTTTCTTATTAATTTTATTTCTAAAATAGACTTTACATGGAGGTTTATAAAACATGTTAAGTTCACAACTTAAAGCACTATTAGAAAATCATTTAATTAATATTGATAGTGGTTTATCATACAGTTGGTATGTTATAATTTACTATTTGGAAATACAGGCCTTTATAAAGCTTAGACTAAGGTTCTGAGAGAATTTAATAGGAAGTATTTTCTGAATCTTTAAATTTAAACTGCTCTTTCTTCAACCCCAGCCTGTCAAGTGGCTAATGATCATAAACAAATGCTTGAATGCACCAGAAAGATTGCTATTTAAAGCAAAATTATAGTCAATCTACTAGAGCAAAATTTTGTCTTGAAATAGGAATAATCATCCTCTAATTCTTGTTTTGAAAAAGTTGTACATATTTTTTTTTCCCGAAAGCTTCATCCTTCCTTAAATTCAGGTCAATATATACTTACTAAGTATGGAGAGTAGTATTTCCTTCCTTTATAAGTGTGTAAAAAAAGTGATCCATTTGGATCAGGAAACAATTCTTCAGACAATCCACTGTGCCCAAGAGGTAGGATCACATTGCACCAGAATTGCAATTCCTGTGGAAATCACACTTACATTGAGAGGGAAGAGAGGAAAAAAAGATGAAAAAAAAAGGGATGTCCTGGGTGTAAAAAAACAGGTGTCAACTTCAGCACACCATTAAAAAAAACAAAAAACTTTTAGGGTACAAAGCTTGTCTTTCAAAAAATTAAATTTTAATTTCTCATTCATTCATTCAAGAAATTTAAAAATGGATACATCAGATTATAAAGAAGCAAAATAGTGACCTTTCAGTTACCAGAACCAAGCTAATTTCTTTGATCAATCTGATCAAACTATAAGCCTTTCATCTTTCAGAACAAGAATGTTGAATGAGGGGCTGGAGCGATAACAGAGTGATTAGGGCGTTTTCTTTGCACTCGGCCAACCTGGGTTCGATTCCCGGCATCCCATATGGTCCCCCAGCACCACCAGTAATGATTCCTGAATGCAGGGCCAGAAGTAAACCCTGTGCATCAACAGGTGTGACCCCCCCCCCCCAAAAAAAAAAGAATGTTGGGTGAGATGATTTCTTAAGTCCATTATCTTTCCTACTTAAGAAAATTGTACTGGGGCTGGAGTGATAGCATAGCGGGTAGGGGGTTTGCCTTGCATGGGGCCAACCCGGATTTGATTCCCAGCATTCCACATGGTCCCCTGAGCACTGTTTGGAGTAATTCCTGAGTGTAGAGCCAGGAGTAACCCCTGTGCATCACCAGATGTGATCCAAAAAGAAAAAATAAAACGTATTACTACCCATCCAATTGCTCAATAAAGAAATCTAGGTATTATTCTGTATTCTTTCTTTTCTCTTGTCCTCTAAATTCATCCCCCCCCCCACACACTAAAACCACTATACCTCGATTCAGTATACTTTCTCTCTCATCTCAGTATATGACAATTCTCATTTTAATCCTTTGCAATTTCTCAGATTATAAAATTTTTGACTCTTCTACTTTTGTTACCATCTAGGTAAAAATTTTTTGGTGGTTACCAAATATTCAGCCCAGGGCCTTAGACATACAACGTACATACCCTAATAATGAGGTGTCAATAAATAATTTATCAGTAAATTTTATTGACATTACCTTCAAAATTTATCCAAAATCTAAGCAATTCACAAGATCTTCACTACAGCCACCCTACTCCAAACAATCATCTCTAGGCTACATTATTTTAAAAGTATTTTAAATGGCCTGTTTTCTTCCTCTCTTTCCCATTTACAGTTTATTATCACCATAACAGCTAGAATGATATGTTAAAATAATCAGTATACATCTCTTATGTTAAAAACCCTCCAAATAAGGTTTCCCATACTGCTGTCTTAAAGCCCAGGATCACACAATTGCCCAACCTGAGTTTCTTTACTGCAGAACTACTTTAATATAATTATATTGTTGAATTGTTTTTAATGCCAGGGATCAAACCCAGAGCTTCACACATGCACATTCCTACATTCTGATATTTAATTTGCTGATATTTTATTTACTTCCCCCAAATAAACATACAGATTCCTTGCTTCCTCATTTTATTCAAGTGTATATTCATATCACTTTTTCAGAGAACTTTCCATCATCACTCTATAAAATGGGAACTCCAAATCCATTCTGCCATTCCCAATGTATCTTACCCTGCTTTATGGTAGACTATTGCTCTTATCACCAGTGGACACATTATATTTTAAGCTTTATTATTGTATATATCACATATCTAAAAAAAGCAGGGATTATATTTTCTTCATTGCTCAATTGCCAGAACCTACAACACTGCTTGACAGATAGGAGCCATTCATTTATTGCATGAATGGTCGAATGAGCAAATCCAGTTCATCAGCAATTCATGTTAATCCTATCTCCAAAATAAATGATAAATTGGTTTACTTCTCTCCAACTCATTGTTGCTATCTAAATATAAATTCCTACATTCTCATCTTGATTTATGCAGTGTCCCCTACTTAATCTTTTTACTTCCTTTCTCGATGCTTATTTTTTTTCTAGAGTGGTCTTCTAACAATATCTATCAGAATATTGTGAAGTACAGTGATTTTATAAATGAATATTTTAAATGATGACTAGAATAATATTACCTATGCACTTTTTCTCACCTAACCTATGTACTTGAAGATTGTTAGTGCTTGGTCATGATCTCCTTGTGTACTTTAATGTCAAATATTCCGTGCCCTTCTGACTAATTTCATATTGGCTGTTATGAGAGAAATAGAGCTCTCTGTTAATGACCACAATGCCATGCCTTCTCACAAATGGTATAGAAATTATGTAGATATCCTTGTCTCTGCAGTTCCTTAATACCACTTACTTAATGTTTATTACATCATTATACTTATGATGTTGTATCATCTATGCCTCATTCTCTATTAATGCTGGCTTCCAATGATTCAGAAGTAAATTTATTTCATTCACAATGACCATAAATGTAAGCCTTGCTTATGGTATGGCAAATGACAATTTTGGGGGGTATATTAAATATTTGCCATTTGGGTAAATGTAGCATAGATGTAGGACAACACACTCTTCAAACTTGTTTTCTCCTGAATTTATTAAGCTACAAGTAATATACCTAAATATACCTTAATGTACCTTTACATACCTAAAACATAATTTCTTTCAGTGTTGGTTATATTCTTGATTTATATACCCCCACTAGTTTGGAGGTGGCAAGGAGTTCATGGGTAAAAAGTAAAGAATGGTTTTATTATGAAAAGAATTATTATCCCTAAACAGATAGCCTCAGGGAACATGATATCACCACATGGATCAGAGACAGGAAACAATATCAATAGAAAGAACCTATTGACAGTGAATAGCAACAGTCTTGAAAGTTTTAAGCAGACAGTTATGACTATCCACAGAAGACTGTATGAGTCCTAATACACAGACTGTGCAAGTGGGCAGGGTGACTGTCCTGGGTACCAAAAGTGGGAGAGGGAAGTAAAAGATGCCCACATCCATCCTGATGTTAGTTCACAGTTAGTTCACAGTTGGAATGTAGATCAGCCTAAAATTATCTGGACTTTGATATGGAAATCATCCAAACCAATATTGTCATGTTAGCCTGGCAGCACAGTCTTGAAGAATTCTGGGAAAGAAATATTTTCATTAACCAGCAGAAGGTATTAGTATACCTAGCACCCTCTTGAGATAAGTCCCTATTCATAGGTCTGTGAAAGGAGTTATTGGAATGATCCTCTTGCTTCTTGGGATATCCAGTCAACCTGATGTATAAACTAAATAAGAAGATTGTGCTTGCAAGTGGAGAAATGAGGACTGGAACTCAGAAATACTAGACTACACGTAGGTAGTTCACTGGGAAGCACTAAACATAATCTAGAAAACTTTGATGAAGAAGCTTCAAAGTACAATATTCCATGAGATATGTGCCACAGCAAGGGCCCTACTTGCCCAAGTCTAAGGAATGTTTGTGTTCAATATACATATGTGTATCACACATGCATATAAACATATAAAATGATTTTAATTTTCTCTATCCTTTGTCTATTCCTATTTCATAATACCAATGGTGTTTTCAGGCTGGACAATTTCTTTGCAAGTTCTTTGAATCTAATATGTAACATGAAGCAAATCCCAAATCCTTTCAAAGGCCCAGTTAATCAGTAAATAACAGCAGTTTCCTGAGGTAATGTGAGTTATATATTATGCCCCAGAGATACAATTTTACAGTTCAATTATAGGTACATATTACAGATCTTTGACATCGTACTATAGGAAATATTTCAGAAATGCTAAATGATCAGCAATCACCAATGTCTCCCTCACTTCTAATTTCTATACCTTTTTTCAGCCTAAAACAGTCTAGCAAACTTTGTATTCACAAAAGGTCAAGGGCATGGGTATAGTTTGGTGAATATCTATTCCATTTTAAAATTTAAAATATTTTACAACAAACTAACGAAAAGCTTGGGCATTCCAATCAGATTGCTTTCTATCCATGATCATTTCCTTCACAGTAAGCTTATTTTTATAAAATGTTAAGATTAGCAGAAAATCAAGCTGTCCCTTTGAGTGCATTTTCCCCTCTTGTCTAAAGACTGTGAATTAAAGCCACTATTTTTGGAAGATTTGAAAATAGGATGTGGGTATTCGAAAAGATGCCATAGTTTTTCTTCTTAAACCATTTGAAAGGAAGTGCTGAGGAAGGCATCATTTTTAGTGTGCTCTTTTAGCGACTTGGGAAGAATTTCAACTGTTTTACTGCTTGTGAACACACAGGCCCCAGGGCCCTATATTCTTAGGGTAAAATGAGCTTTGGGACCAAAAGAGCCTCTTGGAGCCCTCTTTATTGTGTACAAACTTCCACTGTGATTAAGATCCATCCTAGACCTCAGCAGTTAGGTAGTACAGACCCCTATCTGCATATCTGCTGGCCAATTTCCTCTCTGCATAGGGGCTCCCAGACAAGTGCTAGAATTGTATAGTTTCATTTCTTTAGGAAACAAATTGCAAGGCTGACATCAAACTCTATTATAATGGATACCTTAGATTTGTTTCACCATGGCGTTTTGCAAAGTGGTCTCTCTTTTAGGAGAAAGCAGTTGTGGTTTTAGAATGTTCGCTTTCCTGCTGTATATATTCTTTAATATATTATGACTAAAAGAAAAGCAGAAATATTTTTTGAATATAATTTAAGGAAAAGATAGCAGGGTAGTGGTGAAAGGTTGGAAGCTTATACTTATATAAGCATCTGGACCCTGTGAAAATCCTATGTAGTTTTAAAAAACGATAACAAGAAAGTATTTTTATTCCATATGAATTTCTCTGCCTCACATATGAGTCAAAGATAATAAGATGTACTATAACTTTCTTCAGGAAGGCAGATATAGCAGTAAACTTCTTTTAAATGACCATTCAGGAATGAAAATGCTGATTTTCATGAAAAGAACATAGAATTTACTAATCTGTGATAAGTGTAACCAGAAGGTTTCTGATTTGACTATATTATAAATTAAAAGATCAACTCTCCTATCTCAACCTCTTAAAGCCTTGCTTAATTTGTGTCTACACAACAACTGGGTCAGTGTTTACAAATATCATCAAATAAACCACAGATGTTATTGCCCCTCACAGAACCCAATGATGGCAGCAGCAGCAGCTTGGTTGCATCAGAAACATTATTATTTCACCATTTTTTTATAGAAGCACCATGAGATAGCGTTACAAAGCTTTCATTACGGAGTTTCAGTCATACAATGATAAAACCCTCATCCCTCCACCAGTGTGCATTTTCCATTACCAATATTCTCAGTATCGCTCCCACTACCCCCACCCCATCCCACCCCCTGCCTCTGTGCCAGGCACCTTCCTTCTTCTCTCTCTCTCTCTCTCTCTCTCTCTCTCTCTCTCTCTCTCTCTCTCTCTCTATCTCTCTCCTCTCTCTCTCTCTCTACTTTTGGGCATCATGGTTTGCAATACAGATACTGAGAGGCCATCATGCTTGGTCCTCAGTACACATCTCCCAACCAGAGTGATCCCTCCAACCGTAATTGACTTTATAGTCCCTCTTCCATCCTACTACCTTCTCCGGAAGTACATGAGGCAGGCTTCCAAATGGCAGAGCAATACTCCTGGCCCGTGTTTCTGCTGTCCTTGGCTGTTAGTCTCATATTATGTTATTTTACATTCTGCAAAGGAGTGCAGCCATTTTGTCTGCCCCTCTCTTTCTGACCCATTTCACTTAGCATGATACTCTCCATGACTATCCACTTATGAGCAAATTTCATGACTTTATCTGTGCTAACATTTGCATAGTATTCCATTGTGTAGGTGTACCAAATTGATGGTAAGTCCAACCCCTTCTTCAGTTATAGAACAGGGTGAACTGAGAGGCCATGTCTATACTTCAACCCAAGAAATCTGGCTTATGTCCTCAACAGTCTAACAAGACATTTCTACTAAAGGTTCTGTGTTGGAGTGGAGCAATAGTGCAGCAGCTTGGGCATTTGCCCTGTAAACGGTCTACCTGGGTTTGATCCTTGGCATCTCATATAGGTCCCCTGAACACTGCCAGAAGTGATTCCTGAGTGCAGAGCCAAGTGTAACCCCTGAGCATCACTGGGTATGACCCAAAAAGCTAATAAATAGATAAATATGTAAGTAAAAAATAAAGGTTCTGTGTCCTCCTAGTTTCCAATTCAACTGAACTTCTTGGATGTATTTGCAATTTCTTACTGTTTTTTTCTTGAAGCACTAATCCCTCAGCCCTGATAACACCCCTTGTTGACTCCTTTTCTTGAGTTTTCTTACTTTACTTCATTTCCTCTACTTACCCCTTAAATGGGCTGGAGCGATAGCACAGCGATTAAGGCATTTGCCTTGCACAGGGCCGACCCAGGTTCGATTCCTCCATCCCTCTTGGAGAGCCCGGCAAGCTACCGAGAGTATCCCACCCACACGACAGAGCCTGGCAAGCGACCCATGACGTATTCAATATGCCAAAAACAGTAACAACAAGTCTCACAATGGAGACATTACTGGTACCCGCTCAAGCAAATCGATGAGCAACAGGATGACAGTGACAGTGATAAAGTGATACCCCTTAAGTAATGGTATCCTCAGAGTCCTATCCTCTGTTTTCTTTTTTATGGTTTTGTGTTATATTTATTTATGTGTCATTGATCTATCATGCTACATAAGTTTCAGGAGTACATCTTCATCTCATACCTAGAGTCTTTTACTATTTACTACTGCTCAATTGACTTCCATAACCAGTTCTTTCCGACCTACTTCCTGTTTCTCTTGTTACCACTAGAGACTAGAATATTTTGTTATTCTAGTCTAAGTACTACCTTTTAGTTAGGTTTATTTTGCTCTTTCATAATTTTTATTTTTATTACAACTCTATGATTAACAAATTTATTCATAGTTGAGTTTTAGACATAGTATTGAAAGAGGAAACGTCAGTTTACCTCAGTTGCTGTGAGCAGTCCCATTTTTTGCTGGCCCGTCCCATATTTTTGACTTCCTGTAAATTTCTGAGCTTTTCTGATAAATAGGGAGTTAACAGCTGTTCATCACAAAATTATGCCCCTGAGCTTAGGTTCACAGGGAGACTAAGGTAATGACCAATACCTGAGGCAGATGACCAGAAAGATTCAAACCATCCAGACCACTCTGTAGATTCCTGCATACTCTGCAATACTTGTCAATTGATAAAAATGCAAAGGGCCTTTAAAAGGGCATACACAAAATTTTTACTTTTAACGTAGTCCTATACTAAGTTCATCCCCACATGGGCACTTCCTTTCCCTTTCTCTTTCACTTTTCAATAAACCTTTCTACTTTCCAACTCTGAGTCTGAACATCTTTATTACTCAATACTGTTATCCTTGAAAATATTGAAGAACTTGGGAATCCCAAATGAGAGAATCCCACTGCCATGGCTCCTGCATCATCTGCATCATCTGTATGTTCCAACATCAGTTCCATCACCAGTGTCAACCTCTTTTTTTTCTTTTTTTCTTTTTGGGTCACACCTGGAGATGCACAGGGATTACTCCTGGCTCTGCACTCAGGAATCACCCCTGGCGGTGCTCAGGGGACCATATGGGATTCTGGGAATCGAACCTTGGTCAGCTGCTTACAAGGCAAACGCCTTACCCACTGTGCTACCACTCCAGCCCCCAGTGTCAACTTCTTTCCACCACTTTTTTTTTTCTTTGGTTTTGGGGTCACACCCTGTGAGACACAGGGATTACTCCTGGTTCATGCACTCAGGAGTTACTCCTGGCGGTTCTCAGGGGACCATATGGGATGCTGGGAATCAAACCTGGGTCGGCTGTGTGCAAGGCAAATGCCCAACCGCTGTGCTATCGCTCCAGCCCCACCACCACTTTTTTAAAAATGAGTTCCACATATAACTTATTTTCCCAGAATTTATCTTTCACTTTCTAACTTTTTTGACAATCAACTCAAATGCTATCCATCTCATCTCAAATGACAAGTTTTATCTTTTGATAGCTAAAACACTTCATATTTCACAGGTAGTATTTCATTATGTGCATATACCATATCTTCTTTATCCAGTTATCTCTTGATGGGTTGTTTCCATGTGCTGACTGTTGCAAACACTGCTGCAATGGCCTTCTTGTCATAGCCAGAATTGTCTTTCTAAAACACATTTCTGATCAAATTAGTCTACTTCTCAAGAATCCAACATCAACAAATCTACATACTGATTTAAGTTCATGCCTTAGAACAATGGTTACAGCTTATTGGTCACATACTAGGTACCAGGTCCTGTGCTAAGTACATTAATTTTATAATTCTATATGTCTATAAATCAAAGACATAGGTAGTTAAAATAACTTGCCCAGTGTCACAGCTAAGTAAGCAGCAAAGGCCAAATTTGAGCCTGTTTCAGCTAGGGCAGAAACTCACTGTTACAAGGGTTAAGATTTACAGTTAGGGTTGGAGTGACAGTACAGTGGGTAAGATACTTGCCTTGCACACAGGCAAACTGGGTTTCATTTACACTACCACATATGTTCTCCTGATCACTGCCAGGAGTGAGCCATGAGTGCAGAGCTATGAGTGAGCCCTGAGCAAATCAGAGTCTACCCCTCCCCCACAAAAAAAATTTGCGGAATATCAAACAGCAAACTTTGCATAGCTGCTACCTTTTAACATGTGGCCTAGGGGGCTGGAGCAAAAGCACAGTGGGTAGGGCGTTTGCCTTGCATGCGGCCAACCCGGGTTTGATTCCCAGCATCCCAATGGTCTCCTGAGCACTGCCAGGGGTAATTCCTGAGTGCAGAGCCAGGAGTAACCCCTGTGCATCACCGGGTGTGACCCAAAAATAAAAAAATAAAAAAAATCAAGCTTGTAACTATCTCACAGTGATTCAATAAAACTAAAAAAAAATAAAAAGACATATGGCCTAACCTAACTTTCCAACCTAATGATAACCAAAATATTCTAAAAATTCTAAACATTCCAAAGAATTCACCATTTATCAAGGGTGCCATATATTTTTATATATGGCATTCATTCTGCCTAGAATTTTACCTCATGTATTTGATGTATTTCTATGCATCCCTCTCATTTCTAGTTGAAAAATCATAACCACTATGTTCTATAAAAAACAAGTGGATTAAATCTCAAGGACAGAGACTGTCTTCTTTGCTCACTGCGATTACTGTAGTAAGCATAATATTTAGCACATGGTAATCAGTCACATGTGTTCAACAAATGCATTAATAATACCTTTCTCATGACACATGCAACACTTTGCTGAAATCATTTTACACACCCATCTCCGATACTAAATTGTATGTTCCTTAGGATAGAACCACATACTATAAGTATTCAAATCTATTATTTCTAATATAATGTGTGTCTCATAAAGGCATGTATTAAATATCTACTAAAATAATACATATCTGAAATCCAGATTATAGACAACTGTTCCTTGAAATAAAGTTCTCTGGTCTTAAAATTTTTCCTTTTGAAATTCAAATATGTCTGGCTAAAAGATAAGAGCCACACTTTGGTAATTATCAGGTGTTGGGACTTTAACATAGAGATTCATGTGCCAAATTGACTTCCAACAGGCCAGCTGTCAGCTGTTGGGTACGTGCATAGGACATAACATTGTTCAATATAACAGGTCCATAAAAAGGGACATGGTAGAGGTCCCTGGGCTATCTTAGGACTGCTTAAAGACACTAGGCACTTTGCTGAAGAAGAAAAGACAGTGTGCTTATAAATGACTCCATGGATAAAGTGCTTGTAAGTGGAGAATAAAGCAGATGGATGAATAATTGGTTGTTACTTGAATAAAGAATAGGTTAGCCTGGGAAATTCACAGACGGGGGGGAAAAGTTTTGCAAAGATTTTACTATTCTGAATAGACAACTCTTGCATAAAAACAGCACACATTTACTAAAGAATAGATATTAAGTGGATATTCTGAACAGATGTATCTCTATTCTGTTTAATTTTTTTTCTGTTAAATTTGTGTTAAATTTGAATAGGGCTGTGCATCACTTTACTGATTGTATATGGAGAGCACTCAGGCCTATAATGCTGGGCCCAGATACTGCTTAAAATCAACAGGGCCATTGACATAGTCCCTATTCCCTAGAAGGTGCATATAAAAAAGTACATCCTGACAATTATATTCCTTAGTGAGTACCTAGAGTTATTTGGCTGGAAGAAAGAAAATGGATAGAACTTGAGTTTTAGCCTGCTTAAGAATTAGATTTATCTGATTATGCATTTTTTCCATGCAGAGTTAAAACTACTTAATGGGTATGTTTTCAAAGCTTCTTTTCATTGATTTTAGGGAAAAGTACGTTTCCAAGCTTTTTGCAAGATTTAGCAATCTAAGTCTCAAGTAGATTGAAGTATAAAGTTTTCTTCCTTTTCTGAAAAATGAGAAGATAATGGCATTACAATTTACAGAATTAGATGAGTACTGAATTTATATGTAAGAAAATTCAAAATTCAAGAAGTTGCAAGTCATTGCACAAAATGTATCCAAATTTGGGAGTATCGTTCATTACTTTTAGGATATAAGAAGCCAGGGCTAATTCCAAGTGCCCTGGAAAACAGAATCAGTTGTGTACCTCAATGAAACCAGAATCAGTAGAATATCTGATTGGTTTGAGAGTCATAAAGCCCTTCCCTTCCTTTCCTTTCCCTACTCTAGAGCTTTTTCCTTTGGGCAAGTTACTCAAGTGAAATGGAAAACTCATGAGATTATGAAGACATTACCTTCTTCTTAGATTTAACTACCTTAGCACCAATTCACTTAAGAAGTGCCAGGGGAGCAAGCTGGCAAGAAGATAGTAGTACCTTCAAGGCACAGAAAAAGGTGCTGGAATAAAGGAAGGGGAACATTTAGAGCAGAACCTAGCCATGGTTTTGAATAGAGGTGCCTACTCTAAACAGTTTCCTTTAAACAGGAAATGGGACAAGGGACCTAAGCAGCTCTGTCCAATACTCTAATTTCTGAGGGCCCACCTGTTTGCAGTCTCTCCGTTGCCATCATGATCCTCCTGGGTTCCTGGTAATGGTAATGGTAATACAAATCAAAGAAACACCATGAGAAAACTCCATTTTCATTTTGTTTAACTGAGTCCTTGGTGCCTCTTCCATTTCATTTATCTCCCACCTATCACAATTCCCAGCCAATGTCCTGCTCTACATGATCCCCTAGTGTTATTTGTTATTTAAACCTGCAAAACAAAATTTCAAAGCATTGCTCAATGCTGCATTCTTTCCCCCACTTGCCATTCTTTTTTATAGACAAAAATCAGTGAGTAAATTTTACATTGTGTACATCTTTACTGAGACGCACTCCCTTACTTCATACCAACTTCTCTACTCATGTTCTTCCCCCAAAGGGAATCAATAATCTAACTGCCGTATTCATCCATGTTTCTCCAGTTTTATCACACTCTCACAGCAAAATTTGATATTTTTTAAAAACACTTCTTCTCCTTCCCCAGTCTGGGCACTCTCATCTATCTTTACAAAAGCATTCCCATTTCTGAGGTTCAGACATGACTTCCAAGTAGCCACTAATATTCTCAGTGCATCTAACCACAATATTCCTGGTCACAGGTATTAACAAATTTCAATTTTTTTCAATAGAAACATCTATTTCTTATTCTCTTTCACTCAGTCACACTTGAAATAAAATCCCATTCATGCAATCCAAAAAACTCCACCAACTTCTCTTTCCAAAATGTTATTTACATCTGACCCTATGTTCCAAACCTATCTCCAATGCCCTGGTATAGGCCTCCATCATCTCATGAATTACGTGAAGATACCATAATTTAGCTCCTAGAAAATGCTGTGCTCATCAGAGGCACTCAGTACATGTTTCTTAATTTGAATACATTGCACAATGCATGTTTGGCAAAACATGTACATCACAAAATCACCCTACACAGAATAGCCCATTGAATTAACAGAGCAGGTTTTGGAGCCAGACTTCCTTGGATTAATACACTGAATATGAAGTAGTGACTTCTTAACCTTTTGCCTGGGGTTAATTAAACACTGTATCTTGCTACTTAGGACTGGAGTGATAGCACAGAAGTTAGAGCGTTTGCCTTGCATGTGGCTGACCTGGGTTCGATTCCTCCGTCCCTCTTGGAGAGCTTGGCAAGCTACCAAGAGTATCCCACCTGCACAGCAGAGCCTGGCAAGCTACCCGTGTCGTATTCAATATGCCAAAAACAGTAACAGTAAGTCTCACGATGGAGATGTTTCTGGTGCCCGCTCAAGCAAATTGATGAACAATGGGATGACAGTGTGACAGTGCTACATCTTGCTACTTCAGTTTCCTCATCTGCTAAATGAAGATAATAATGGTAACTACCTTATAAGGTTATATGATCTGAATAAATAAATACTTGAAAAGAGCTATAAAAAGTATGTGTTAAATAGTAAGCAAGTCAGAAGTGCTAATGGTTGTTATCATAATTGCCTCCTAACACATTCATTGTGATTCAGATGAAGGCTGATTCACAAAAACATTTCCATTAGCTTTAAGTTTCCTACTTCCTCTGATACAGGGGGAAGTATTTGCTTGAAAAGAAAAGACCTTCTGAAGACCAAGATGATGAAAGATGCTATTTCTGTCAACAAATCACTTCAAGTGACAACATCAATACTGATTCCAAAGAAAGATTTTTCCCAGATATTTTCCAACCCATTCACACTGCCACTAGTAAATACTTTGTTGAATGTCATTAGGTTTCTGGTTATTCTTTGTGGGGATTTTTTAAAAAGAAACAACAACAAAAACAAAAACTCAGAGTAGGGGCTGACCATAAAGGCTGAAGATCCAGGGCACTGAGGAGGAAAATTAAGAAGGAGAAGCTCAGTGGTAAAAACAGAGCCTGGAGGGCAGAGACAGAAATCTAGTAGAAGGTAAACTAACAGTGAAGCGAGCTAATTATAGATGGGCTACAAACCAATGCCTGCTTCAAATCCTTCCACAGGCTGAAGTGACATTAAAGAAACTGCTTCACTTAAATCTCAATCTCAGTGCGCACAATTGGAGGATTAAGATAAAGCAACACCACATTTATAATATAGTTGTGAGGATAAAGTAGCAAAAATCTAGGTACGCAACTTGGTACAGTCCCTGAATCAATTACTACTTTTAGAATCATTGTCATTTTTTCTTAGAAGAGCTTAAGTTCAAAACATCAATTTATAGTTAAAGACCCAAATATAATTCAAAGTCAAGAAGTTTTAAGGTAATTATGACAGAATATCCAAGGTTTTCTCTTTTTCTCTTTTTTTCTTTTTATTTATTTTATTTATTTTTTTTTAATTTATTTATTTTTAATTAGAGAATCACTGTGAGGGTACAGTTACAGATTTATACACTTTTGTGCTTATACTTCCCTCATACAAAGTTCGGGAACCCATCCCTTCACCAGTGCCCATTCTCCACCACCCGTAAACCCGGCGTCCCTCCCACCCTCCCCAATCCCATCTCCCCCCCACCCCACCCTGCCACTGTGGCAGGGCATTCCCTTCTGTTCTCTCTCTCTAATTAGCTGTTGTGGTTTGCAATAAAGGTGTTGAGTGGCCGCTGTGCTCAGTCTCTAGCCCTCATTCAGCCCGCAACTCCCTTCCCCCACATGGCCTTCGACTACAATGTAGTTGGTGATCGCTTCTCTGAGTTGACCTTTCCCCGGAACGTGAGGCCAGCCTCGAAGCCATGGGGTCAACCTCCTGGTACTTATTTCTACAGTTCTTGGGTATTAGTCTCCCACTCTGATATTCTATATACCATAGATGAGTGCAGTCTTTCTATGTCTGTCTCTCTCTTTCTGACTCATTTCACTCAGCATGAAACTTTTCATGCCCATCCACTTAACTACAAAATTCTTGACCTCCTTTTTTCTAACAGCTGCATAGTATTCCATTGTATAGATGTACCAAAGCTTCCTCAACCAGTCATCCGTTTTGGGGCATTCGGGTTTTTTCCAGATTCTGGCTATTGTAAACAGTGCTGCGATGAACATACATGTGCAGATGTTGTTTCGATTGTACTTTTTTGCCTCTCTGGGATATATTCCCAGCAGTGGTATTGCTGGGTCAAATGGGAATTCAATATCTAATTTTTTGAGAATCGTCCAAATTGTTTTCCAGAAGGGCTGAACCAGTCGGCATTCCCACCAGCAGTGAAGAAGGGTCCCTTTCTCCCCACATCCTCTCCGACAGCGGTTGCTTTTGTTCTTTTGGATGTGTGCTAGTCTCTGTGGTGTGAGGTGGTATCTCATGGTTGTTTTGATCTGCATCTCTCTGATGATTAGTGATGCAGAGCACTTTTTCATGTGCCTTTTGGCCATTCGTATTTCTTCCTTGGTAAAGTTTCTGTTCATTTCTTCGCCCCATTTTTTGATGGGGTTGGATGTTTTCTTTTTGTAGAGAACAGAGCCGATAATGCAAATCACATAGCCAGATTTGTTGTTCCAGGTAGCTGGGGTGCAAGTATCCACCTGGTACAGCAGGTTTCAACAAGGACCCTGAGCACTAGATTCAGCAAGTTCTTATACTTTCATTTTAGCAAGTAGGTATTACTCAGCAGCAGGCAGGGCATTTGCCTTGCTTGCATCCAACCCGGGTTGGATTCCTCTGCCCTTCTTGGAGAGCCTGGCAATCTACCCGTGGCATATTTGATATGCCAAAAACAGCACCAACAAGTCTCACACTGGAGACATTACTGGTGCCTGCTCAAGCAAACTGATGAGCAATGGGATGACAGTAACAGTGACAATTTCTATTACCTATAGAGTACATATTTTTTGTTGTTTTGGCCTGCAACATCCAGCCCACTTCCTGACAGTTAAATTCAGGGGACCTAATCTTTGACAAAAGCTTCTGGTTTTTCTGCATTAACACTTTGTGACCTTCCACCCTTGTTTACCAGAAGTGAGCTAACTTCTTGTTCCTGGAAAAGTCATAGTCACTCGGAGGCCACAAAGCTTGTCATGGTAGTTCTCAGGCTAAGTGGGTCCTAAGATTTGGCAACATGCGCACAAGAAGCACATGACTCTGGCAGCATATATTTGCCCTTTCTTTGTTCAAGATGGCTTTTATAGGGTTTCTCCAGTCTGCCCCACTTGGAGCTTTCTAGCTAGGTAAGAGTCCATTGCTTGGGGGTTGCCAAGGAGATTGAGTTGGGAGTGGTAGATGGTCCTTTTAGAAAACTCCTTTTCTTGGGGCTGGAGTGATAGCACAGAGGGTAGGGCATTTGCCTTGCAAGCAGCCTACCCGGGTTCGATTCCCAGCATCCCATATGGTCCCCTGAGCACCGCCAGGACTAAATCCTCAGTGTATGAGCCAGGAGTAACCCCTGTGCATCGCTGGGTGTGAACCAAAGAGGACAAAAAAAAAAAAAAGAAAACTCCTTTTCTTGACCTTTTTTTTCTGCTGGATTCAGCATTTCCTGGTCTGGATTAGCTCCAGGTAAAGGTCTTACCAGGTTTCAGTTCCTTTACTCACAAGGTGGGTTGGGACAGCCTTAGGGTCAGGTGGTCTTACTACTCCCTAGGAATTCCATTGCCATGGGGGGGCCCTTCCCTCTCTAATTACCTGCATCAAACACAACTAGCCTGACAAGTTTCTTCATGACATGCACTTTCTCTTCAGTCTTACATGCTATCATTTTTATTCTTTATTTTACCCTCTAAGCACAGTGAATTGTTCACAGTTTCCACTTACTGTGTGGTTTAGTTTGAGCTTTTCCAGTTGCTTTGAAAGTTTTCTTTCATTCAGCAAATTATTAAGTATATCTGTCAACATTATTTCCGGTACTGGAGGTACAGCAAGAAGCAAAACAGATAAAGGTCAATTACCTTCATGGAATTTATATGTCAGTGGGATTACTGATAATAAATTTGTAAAAAAAAAAACTAATAAAGCTCCAGATCATGATAAATTCTATGAAGAAATAAAGAGTAATAAGCAATAGAATAGCCTGTTATTTTCAACAGAGTGGACATGAATGTTTTGTTGCAGGCAGGATGATAGAGGGGTCCTGGTAAAGTATAATGGGGAAAACCGTGTCTGAAACCTAAACCATCCTGAGGGACTGAGATCTTTAACACAAAGTACCCCTCTGAGGTGCCTGGAAAACTATTGAGATGCAGAATTCCAGGCCCAAGCTCCAAGGATCCCAAGAAGGAGAGGTGATTGGACTCCAAGGGAGGAGAGGCCCCTTTGCTTCAAGAACAAAAGGAGTCTCTCCTCCCAGGGAACAGAACAAAGGAACAAAGACCATCAACAGTTCTAAGCTCTTCTCCTTAGCAACCACCCTAACAACGGACTCAACAGACTAGGGGTGGGAAGGCAGTTTGGGAAAACTGTATTTAAGCTAACTTGGCAGAGGAGAGGATGTACACTGCAATCTTGAGATGTGCACTTTCGTACTTAAAGGCCCATTTTCCCATTCACAGTCTTTGATCAGTCCTAAAATTTCCAGGTACTTCCCCTGCTTCTGAGGACAGAGGTGGGTAAAAAGGGAAACTGTACATTTCCTTTTCAAGGCTGTTGCCTCTCTCCTCCCTACTTCAGTAGTTTAAGCCAGCTTGGGACCCTACTCTGTTGGTAAGGATCCAGCCGACTTGGCAACAGGTTTTTCTGAAAAGTGTCAGATGAATTATTACTAATATCATTATTCCTCTCCTCACTTAGATTTCTGCTTTTCAGTGTCTACCTTTCCAAGGAAGTCAGAGTGTACATACCGCATTAGGATAAGTACTTGAGGAATCTCACAATAACCAGTATATCACACACACACACACACACACACACACACACACACACAGTGGCTGATTCATAAGACACTATTAGAGTTGGGCTTTCTAACCAGAATTGTGGTGATTTGGAATTCATAGAAATATTACATTACAGTCAAAATTAGCATATACAGGCATTCATGCATTTTTTTCTGGAGCAATTGTTGATAATTGTTGATCAAATTCTCTCTGTGACAGCACCCAGATTAACTCTTATGTATGTAGATGTAAAAAAACATCTGCCAGGATGCAGCCATGGAAGAGCCCTGGTGGCTCTCCCCATCGGCGGTGGCCCAGGCCATGGAGGAAACGAGGGCCAAGCCGGTTAATAAAGCAGATGCCGTTTATTCCATTCTCTCCATGTGCCTGTTCCAGTCTCTCTGAGCTCTCCATTTCTCCTCTCTCCTCTCTCTCCTCCAGCGCTCTTCCTCCCTAGCTCCTCATTCCTCCATCTCAGCTCTCTGGATTCTCCTCTTTTTCACTAGTCTCTCCACTTCTACTTGTCTCTCTCCACCTAAACCTCTGGGCTACACACAGTCTGGTAGCAAAATGAACATAAGAAAGCCCTTCCTGAGGGCCCACCAGGTTCAAAGGAAACATCACCTAGGGGTATTCCAAAGCCCTTCCTGACTGCCAGCAGGCAAAATATCTGTTAAGGTGTTTTTCTCCTTTCCTCAGTTCAATAACTCAATCAACATTTTAATACTAGTTATTTTTGTATGGGCACAGTAAGAGATACATTGAGGCTTACATAGATACATTGTTACATAGAGGGCAGCTCTCCTGGCAACATCTTGCCACAGACTCAGGCTACAGCACTCAGGCCAGATTAAGCATTCCTAACCCTAGAAGGGTCCGAATCTATTTATTACTTTTTGGATCATGACAGCACTTGTCCATGACCAAGCTCTTAACTTGTAGGTAACCATTAGGCACTTTGGCCAGGCCCATCTTGATACCAGCGTAGCACATAACTCACTGCTTGCCTTGGGTCCATCCGATCCCTCATTGGACCCTGCCTTTGGGAGTGCTAGGAAGTAAGGGCAGCTGAGGCTTAGGTCAAGAGAACAGATGCCCAAGAGGAAAATATCATGTAGAGTCAAATGACTCCCAGGTTACAAAAGCACAAAAGCGTAGCATTTACTACTATCTTCCTGTGCCCATACAAAAGGACATGGCTATGAATAAACTATGCAAAGGACTCAAGGAGAAGAGAAAAATAGTATTTGCAAGTCAACAGAGCACAAAGAAAGAAGTTACAAATAAGCACAGAGGAAAGGGAGCACTGTGATGAGAACAACCCAATAAACCTAAACTACCTGAGGCTATGTTATCCTACAGTAGAGAACTCTAAGACAAGACAATTTGGAGAAATAGTATATGAACTTCTCCTAAAAGCCATTCTCAGCCTTTTTCACTGTGGAACACATGTCATTTTGATGTTGGTGGGCCCTAAGGGAGACTCATGTGAAGCTGGCAGGAGAAAGACTGTCACTTTCTCCCCATCTGCCTCTGCCATCCTGGACCCAGGATTACTGTTTTCTTGTCCCGCCTCACAGAAAGGAATTTCAGGAGTAGACAAACAGTGAAGGAAATAGTTTTTATTTGGAGAGCTTTTGAAGGTGTGGAGGGGAGAAAGAGTAAGAGAGAGAGAAACATGCTCAAAAGAGAATGAGGGCTTCTCCAAGGGCAGAGAGAGCCCCTAGAAATATCTCAGCATTAAACATAAAAGCATGAAAGTACACATCTTAAGAGGGGAGATGCAGGCGACACATGTGCTCGTGCACCACATATGCTCGGCCACGTGGGTACAAGCAGCACATGGGCCCAGGCACCATATGCAAGCTCTTCCTTTGTTCAAGGTGGCCTTTATAGAATCTTCTCCGGTTGTCTTGATCCAGAATGTTCTGGAGTCTTCTTGGGGTTGAATCACTAAAGTTAATCAGATTAAGGGAGAGGTCCTGAGAGTTTTGAGGAACTTCATGGGGAGGGTCGAATCTCCACAGGATTCTGCTGAAGGTCTGTTTTCTGTATCCACAGGGTGGATCAGCCTTAGAATTTTCCTCCCAGAAGTTTTGTTGACCTAAGTTTCACTGCCTCTCTCTCTCACGTGCGCTCTCTCTCATGTGCGCACTCTCGCTCTTGCTCTCTCCCTCCCTCCCTTCCTTCCTTCCTCTCTCCCCTCTCTCTCTCTCCCTCTCTGTCTCTCCCGCCCTCCCTCTTTCTAATTCCCTCCCTCTCTTTCTCTCTTTCTCTCTCTCTCATTTTTTCAACCAAAGTATTTTGCTTCACTGAAAAAAATTCATCTCTTTAAAGACTAAGGGACTTCATCAAAGTCTAAGCCTTGTTGCCTGCTTTACTTTTGTGAACCAGCAAAGTACATTGCCTCCTAGTGAGTATTGCATTAGCTCTCCTTAGATGAACACTGAACCAGATGTGTGATTTAATGATAAATTAGTAACCACAACAATTCTTTCTTTATATGTTTAGCCTCCCTTTTCCAACTGACCAAAAAGAGAGAGAAAAAAAAAACCAAATACTACATTGAGCCCTGTGGGGGTTAAATAGATGGGGAAAGAGCAATAGTACAGAAGGAGGGAACTTGTTTTGCATGCAGCCCATATAGGTTCAGTCCCCCATTATACCATATAGTCCTTTGAAGTCTGATAGGAGTGATCCCTGAGCATACAGCCAGGAGTAAGCTCTGAGAACTGAAAGGTGTAACACAATTACTAACCAACCAAATAAATTAACTAATCAAAAAGTGGGGTTCAAATACAGAGCAAAGTAAAGCCCTCATGCTGTTTCTTCACACTCTTTCTCTTCCACTTGGTCATAAATTCATATAAACAAAAGAATTCTTCACCGTTCTTTCTTGTGTATGTCCCTTTAGCTCTTAATGTGAATTCCTCATGTAGATGGGGCTCAGTAACAGTTATTTATTTCTTGGTCATTTTTTTTTGTCAAAAGACATGGCAGTGAGTTGAATTCCATCAAATGTAGTTAAAAATGGATCTGTGTGTACTTTCAGAAACATGATTACATATGATTTATGAACGATAACAGCTAAGAGTATATAAATCTTCCTGAACTAATGGTGTGACCCCCCCTCTGGAATGAGAATTATGTTACCCATGTTATGTGCTATAGGAAAATGAATGGTACTCTGGGGAGGGAATTAAAATCATCATAAAAATATATCCTACAGCTAAACTTTTTCATATCAGAAGCCACAACACAGCAAAGGGACATATTTCAGAAAGCATAAGAATTATTCAAAACAAAGAAAATTTGTTTGAAGACTTATATCCAGGGAAAAAGGAAGGAAGACGGAAAGGGAAAGGGAAGGGCAAATGAAGGAGAAAGAAAAACAAGCCTGGGAACAACTAAATATTATTTTGATGTTTTTTGCTTAGATTGGGACTGGGCCTCTTCCACCCAGATCCCCCATTTTCCAGTAGCTAGGTGGTCCCACCCATAAACTGCCCCCAGCACTGTGTAATCCCATCAATGGCCAACATCCAGAGACTATAAAACCAAGCTCCCAGAAGTGTGAAGCGGCTGTGTGACATCTTATAGCCTAGTTCTCCCTCTTGGAGAAG